>NW_022196893.1:21031474-21042693 GCF_008632895.1 Mastomys coucha | reverse complement strand
TGTGTGTGTGTGTATCCCCTATTGGGAATCTACATATAGTTTTCCATTATAGCCAATGACCTCCCCAGGCCATGGGCTTTGGACCATATCTATATAGCTATATATGAAATTCTTAATGTAGAGTAGACTGCAATTCCATTCAGAAACTTTCACAGCTATGCCAAATGTTCCTGGCTGGGCAGTAGTGTAGCACACAGGGTCCATAATTGAGTTGCTGAGTTGTTGAGAATTGTTCATGACTATTCTTCCCTAGTGACTTATATATCAATTTTATTTCCTTTGAAAGCTTAGAAAATAGTAGCCATCTTCTGAGACAAATGTGATAAGGCAGATCCAGGATTTGATAGCCATAGTTAAGATATGACCTATTATAGATTGATGGTTATAGAGATGGTTAAGGCAGTGGCAAGGTATTCCCATAAAGACTGGAAACCATGGGCCCCAAACAGGGATATTGTGCAAAACAGAACAAAGAATCAACTAAAACACTGTTTTCTGAATGCTTCTAGCTTTTCAAAGATGCAGTAAGCCTGACTGAGAGCTGTGATTGACAACCCATTCATTGGTCATGATTTGAGGCTATTTGAGTTGTAGTAAAACATGCATGAATAAAAGTATAAATCACTAAAAGCATAATCGCAGCTACAGAAGCGGAAATGCAAAGTGCTCTTGCAAATATTGTCATCGAGGCAAAACCACTGCACAGATAAATATTCCTTGAGGTATACTTTTCTGAATAAACATTTCTTTTCTTTTCTTTTCTTTTTTTTTTTTTTTTTTATAAAACTTGCACATTATGACTGTTGGCAGCACCCACGCATGTTGTTAATGTTTAGGTGAGCTTGGATTTCTTACGGATGACGCTACCTTGCATCTTGGACTCTGTGTACTGTTTCCTGTCGTCCTGTCTATATGGTGGGTGGGTAGGTGGGTGGGTGGATAAGTCCCAGTTGTAAATGAATAACAATGAGACACTGTTGCTAATGTAGCTACCATTCAACATTTGGTATGTGTCAATCCTTCTGTAAGGCAGTTTACGGAAATCAGGCCAGAGTTTTACCTTCAAGCATTTTGAGCCATCTTTTGCAGGAGAAGAAATGGAAATTGGTCAAATAGGCAAATGTACAAACAGCTGTTTCTCCATTCAATGAACGAGAGCCTCATTTTAAGTAATGACAGCTGAAAAGAAAGCAAGTGTTGTTCAGTACAACTCCTTAATTACATTCTTTTCTGTTTGCTTTTTATTTGTTTTTCTTATTAAGCCCGTTCTTTGACATTTTGTACACATGTACAGAGCATTCTCATTACTTTCTTCCCCTCCCCTCCCCTCCCCTCTTCTGCCCTCCCCTCCTCCTCTCTCCCACACTCATCAAACTCGATGTCCCAAAGAAATGTCTGAGGGACATCTAGCAGCTCACAAATTTTCTTTGTTTGATAAGGTTTTTTTTTTTTTTTTTAAATCACACCTAGGTTAACATTAGAGAGGGTTATAGGATAATGTTCACAAGCCACACAATTCCTGAGTAGCTCTGGAAACAAATTCTTGTAATGAGGTGGATAGAATGGAGGGAGCATAATACTGACTTACATGTGGAAGCAACAATGTATATTTGAATCACCCTGTAAGTTTAAATGAAGGAGTAAAAATAGGGTTGCTTGTTATTTAAATGTGCTATCATTTATGAAGTTAAATACATAGATCTAAACCTTGGCTCATGTGTGTTGTGTATGTTGTGTATTCTTCATGCTTAAGGATCCCTCTAGAATTAGCACGTTTCAGTGAAAAGTACAGAAGACTCTCTGTGTTTTAAAATGAATGACACTGGAGCAGGTGGCACACACCCAGAAGTCACCTGTAAGAAGGCTTACTATGTTATGTATACAAATGAAAGTCTAATCATTTGTTTTGAGAAAGTGTCATCTTATGAAGTAATTAACCATTAGCTTTATTAATAATTAAGTAATTAATTTTAGCCAGTCTAATAGGTGGCATCTCGTTGTGTTTTGATTTGCATTTCCTTAATTCCAGTAGTGAAGATACTTTTGTGCCATAACTACCAACAAGAGGGTCAGAAAATGAGGCTCCGAAGCATGCAGCCCTAGCAGCTACTCTTAGCTGCAGGCCACTCAGACTCAGAGCACACAGAGAGAACTCTCTGTCTTCCGTCTCATTGCTGAGGAGCAGGTCATAAATTCTCCTCTACCAAAGTGACATACATTTCCACTTGAGGAGGTGTAGCTTATCAGGGACCAGGGAAAGGAGAATTCCCTGAGGCTTCCTGTCTGCAGGCTAACCTTGTTCTTAGTGAGGCAGGCCTGAAGGAACACACTACCCACCTTCCCACAAGTGATCAGAACTAGAATGAGGACTTTTAGCGGAGATGGGAGCTCAAAAGTGTCTCAGCACCATGTCATAGTGGAAAAGGAGGTGATGATTTTAGGGACGCTGGTAACAACTGAATTCTCAAGTAATATATCATTACTAGAGAATTTTCTTTCTCAAGATACTGCAAAAGAAGTGTCAATAGTGTGACTTAAGATGCTTAGAAGCATCAAGAAAGTTGATTATCATAAGTACCAATAAATCAATATTTTGATATCCAGACAGACACACTATTTATTAAACTAATACCTTACCGTGGCTTAGGAATAAGTACACAAACCACAAATATGCTATCTTACATTTTACCAGGTCTGCATGTTCAATTTCAATTTTTTTTACTTCCTTGTTAATATTCTGGTTTTCTGAGAATTCTGTAAGGATTTAAAAGTAAGATTCCACATATGTCTGCATCTGGAAGTAAAACCAGTTAGGGAATTGCTCTTCTGGGACATATACTAATATATAAGGATAGGAGTCACTCTGCATCATCAATTCCGAGTCATGTAGTGAAGCCCAAATCAGCAAAGTGAACAGTGGTTGGTTTTGCCAAAGTTTAAATTTTATTTCAAAATTGATCAAGGCATGACGAGAACTAAATGCCATCTGACCACATTAGGGTTGATTAAATCCAAGAAGGTCAAGCTACACAGCACCCGATACAGTCAACTGAACTCAGATCTAAGTAACCTTCCATTTCCTATGTGAATTCTGAAAGTATTATTCCAGGACCTGGAACTGCACTATGATGTCAGCAAAGACTGTACTCCCTGAGAAGTTGGCCTATTTCTCCTGGGGATCTTGGAGAATCTACTTCCCAGCACAAAGCAACCTGCTGCTGCCTCCCACCCATGAGTACCTATGCCATTCATTATTTGGATAAGGGCTTTAAAGGGCAGCTTTTATTCATTTTTCCTTTTGCCACCTTCTCCAGACTCACAGGATCCATAATATAGACCGGATTATGAAGTTCAAGTTCATTATTTTATATTCACTGGGACCAGGGTCTACTTTATACAACAATTAGATTATTTCAAAGACTTTGGATGCAGGTATTCTTATTTCAACTTTATAAAAATCCTGCATATGTAATTAATATAACCATTTGAATCATAAAGACATGAAACCAGCCCCAGGGAGCTGCACTGTGAGTCAGCTGTCAGATTGGCCCAGCCAACAGTGACCTGACCAATTTAGGGACATAGCGCCTCCAGATGGTAGACTTGGAACTGACTACCTGAACTCAGGTTCAAAGGATGGCTTCTTTGTCCCAGGACCCCTGGTATGGCACACCTCTGAAAATAGCCAAGCTAGGGCACTTCTATGTCATCCAGGTCAGAAGAGTGCATAAAGCCAATGCTTATAACAGATGCTTATTAACATCCTTTCATTTTGGAGGCTGCTCGAAGTACAGAGGACTTGGTGAAAATTTTCTCTGAGGATTAAATGAAGGCTGGCCTTGGCCTCACACCAGGAGCTAGAGTTAAGTATTTGGTGCCATGGACTAATCCAGTGGATATATGCTGGATTTGGAGTATAGGAAAACACTGAAAACAATGCTGAAGATTTACTTGTTCGTGATCCAGTTTGAACCAACACTGGCTACTGAGTCATGTTGAACAGAACTGCCTTCTTGCCTCTCCTGGATCATCACCCTGCTGGCTGTGCCAGCACAGAGACCCTTGCACTTCTACCTTTTAATAAAACCTAAGTTTTTCCTTTCTATATCAAAGCCTTTATCTATCTTTTCTGAGACTTCATTTGCTAATTGTTTTCTGTATAGAAAAGATTTCAATTTGCTAATATTAATTCTGCATTGTATGACTATAGGGCATGAACTCATTTCTGTCTTTACCTTGATGTGGAACAATTGTGTAGGAATGAAAAGTCTCTAAAGCAATGCAGAATGAGGTGTAGTGTAGCACATATGTTGGTTATTGATGTCACTAGTGATGCATTTGCAACTGGTGTGATTGACTTTGCATAATTATGTTTCCACTGAAGCCAGGCAGTGGTGGCACACTCCTTTAATCCCAGCACTTGGGAGGCAGAGGCAGGCTGATTTTTGAGTTTGAGGCCAGCCTGGTCTACAGAGTGAGTTCCAGGACAGCCAGGGGTATACAGAGAAACCCTGTCTCGAAAAAATAAAAAGAAAGAAAAAAATTATGTTTCTACTACCATGTCAAATCTCATTACCTGAATTATTGTTGATCACTTAGTTAATTAGTTCTATCTTAACAGACTATTAAGAAGCTGACATTTCCGATGAAGAAGTCCAATATGTTAGTAGTACATTCAAGCCTTAGGAAGATTCCGTCTTTGAACTCTACATTAGAGAGTCTTTGGCCCTACAAAGTCTGCAGAGTCCTTGTAAGCCAAGCTTTGTGCCAGGTTTGAGGAAGATGTATTTGCTTGGTTCTCTTTTCTTGCGTTGCTGTTTCCTGACTCCACTTATCATCTCTGAGGTAGAAACACTGAGGACAAGAACGAATGACATGAGGACTACGTTTGAATAACCATCAATGAATTGATGCTATCAGTGACTTATGGGCTAGCTTGATTTCACAGAGGATTTTCAGAACAAAAGAAGCTCACAGTAAAGAGTCACGTCATGCAGAATTTCTCCTCCTCATGTTAATAGTACCAGGAGATTCAGGGATTTGAGCATGCTAGGAATGCTAGTGTACCTCTAAGCTATGTTTGCAATATGTTCCTTTATGTCTCAACCCTTAATCTATATTATTTCTATCTACTCATTAATCTAGAGTTACAGCTAGAGGATAAAAGCGAGCCTTCTGAGAAATGCATGCATTCACAGTGGCTGCTAAGATTGTCCTCAAAGCTGGGAAGGAGCTGTCCAGAAGGAGCTACATATATTGAGAGGTACACATAGATCTCACTGTGTTGGGGTACAGTGTGAAATTGTGTCTCTGTCCTTCCTCACCTACCTAGAAGGCATTCTTTGATTGGTTTTAATAAAAATCTGATGACCAATTAGCTGCCCAGAAAGTGGAAGGTGGGACTTCCTGGGAGGAAAGGAATTCTGGGAAGAAGGAAGAAGAGACTTTTGGCAAGAGACACAAGAGAGACAAGTGTGATTACTGGCCTGGAAGGTACAGCTGGATGGGGCTAGGTGGTCAAGTTAATTTAGAGGACCTCACAGAGGGTCTGCCCAGCTAAGACTTAAGGTTCTGAAATATTAAAAGTTTTTTTGTGTGGTTGTTTGTGGGGGGAGGAGAAGCTGGTTAAGAAATAATTGCCACCATATTAATTCCAGCATTAATTAATATACAAAGACCATAATAATTGTTTAATTTACATCCCTGGGAAATTATGACAAGAGTTTAATGCATGTGCACTTGTGCAGAGGCACACGTAGTGCATAAACTGCTCCTACATCGGTGTGGTGGCTGAATTGCCTGGGTTATGGGAATACAGACAAGCCAACACAGCACTTTCAGGTGATTGCTCAGCACTTTCAGGTGATTGCTCAGCACTTTCAGGTGATTGCTCAGTCTCTTAACACTGACTGTGACCCCCAGGTTTTCTCACTGCTATCCACATATGCTCTTGAACCTATAAATGGTCATACAAATTTAAACTGCCAAGTTTTCCCAAATTTCTTATGGTTCATGGTGTAGCTCAAGTTTTTAAAACAAATGAACGAAAGACCAGATGAAAGTTTGAGCCCCTATGTTATTTGGTTTTTCACTGTCTCAAACTGGATTCAACAAATGGTATAAAAGCACCCTTATAGCTTAGAAAAATGAAACTGGCCCTCAGGACACGATGGCGTCTACTCCATAGTATAGCCTTCCTCTCCAGAACAACTGTCTTTGTCTGGGGATGATCCTCAAGGCGACGTAAGACTGGGACAATCACTTAGCTCTATATGTTCAACTTTAAGTAATTAATAGGCCTAACCAAAGATTTTATATTTTATCAAGATAATTGCTTATAGTTTTACTAGAGTATGTGAGGCTTCTAAGTAAAAGAATCTCAAATCTGAAGAAAGTCAAGATTTATTTTAAAACTTGTCAAGCTTTATCTCAATGTTTTACATTAATTACATTTTAAAGCAAGATCTGTTGTTCAGTGCTGTTGTGCTGGACTTCTGAGTGTTCAGAAACCATGTGCTGGGAGAGAAAAGAGATATGAGCATTAGAGGAGAATCAGTATTCGGTCCTTGCCTCCAAATCAGCTCCCCCTCCCCAGATGATGGAATGACCCTGAAAGTGCTACTGCCTACGAAAGTCCCTGTTGTCTTGAAGAGATATATCAGAGACCTCAGATATTTAACTCTAAGTAGTGTACATTCTGAAAAAGAGGAGAGTCAACACAGACGACAACGTCTTCAGTGCTTCCAAAGCCACACAACATCAACCTAGCCCCTCGTATGGGACAAATGGTCAAGGGAAACTGATGAAACCAAGGGAGTCTTAAATCCCTAGCAAGGAGGTGTAACTAGAGTGAAATCTTTAGTAACAGTGCAAAAAGAGGAATTAGGTTCTATATGAGAGAGAGAGAGAGAAAGAGAGGGAGAGAAAGAGAGAGAGAGAGAGAGAGGAGAGGAGTGGGGATAGAGAGTGACAGAGACAGAGACAGAGAGACAGAGAGAGACTATTACAATCCTAGTTGTATATAGGTTTTCCCATAAAAGTCTCAAGCATAGGCTACTAACTTGCCAGATAGGAGAATTGCAGCCACCTAAGCTACAGTACAAAGATATTTTCTATTTATGTTAAAGCCTGTGTAGATAGAGTCAGTTGAATCTATCAGTAGCTTTGAACTTACTTCATACTTGCTTTTCTTCATAATTTTCCTTTGACTCAGTCATTAATAAAACCTTACCTGGTCTCTTTTAAATCTATCTTGTCAGTTGAGCTAGCCTTTAAATTCTGCTTTTATATATTGAAAGATTCTTTTTTTTTAATATATGGGGTGACGAGTATGTCACAGTTTGTGTGTGCGTGTGTGTGTGTATGTATGTATGTATGTATGTATGTATGTGATGAGTATGTGTGAGTGTACAACTTGCAGGAGTCACTTCTTTCCTTTCATTGTGTGAATTCCAGGGATTGAACTCGACCATTAGCCTTGGTAGACAGTACCTGACATCATCTGTCTCACCAGGCCACATTTTTAATATGTAACCATCAGAATGATATGAAGTACAAACGTCTAGTTTCTTTGGAAAGTCAGTTAAGTCAAATGATGTTTTGCTGGGACATATGGGTGAAAGGTTGTTTTTCTGGAGCAGACACACAGGTCAAAGGATATTTTGATATAGCAAATATGTGAAAGGACCCATGACGAAGGAGTATAAATATGACCGCACAGACAGTGGAAGAGGAAGCATTGGTTTGGTTTGCTCCTCCTGGCTATTCTTTGCTAACTATGCCCATGTAGTGGTTTGACTTACATAGAGTTGTTGAGCTCCACTTGTGATAATGCCGCCATTAAGAGAAACTTGCCAAAGCACTGCTCATGTTCCGCTGAAGCCCCACCTCTGCCCAGTTGGTGAGCCTTGCGGTTTCTTCAGGATTGAGCTACAGCTGCTGGTTTGTGCATGGTGTCTGCCTGCTAAGAAGACTGGATTGTACCTGTTAACTTGTATTTGGTGTTTGCTATGGGACTGAGCTGCTGGCAAAGATGATTGAACTCACCCCCAAAGAACTATTGCTGAACATGTCCACTTCCCCCACATCCTAATAACTTTTCTCTTCCACGACCTCTGGTGGGTGGTGGACAAGAGGAGAGGTTGAACCCTTAATAAAAGTAGGTTACAAAAAATTTATGCCTACAATGATAGGTTTTTTTTTTTCAATCCAAGAAATCACACTTCTAAGAGTTAGCTGCAAAGAGTGGCTTTCCTGGAACAAATATAGACACAGCTTCCTGGATCTTGTTCTTTCTGGGATCAATTGGCATAGTCATGTTATTCTTGCTTTAATTTTATATTATTTCTATCTTTTAGGATATATGACAATTTTAAACTAAGCTCCTTATGATTATAGTCAGCTTCTACTACAGAAAATCAGTTCCCTCTCTAATAAAGTACGTAGGAAATACTGTACCCCTATTATGCAGAGACTATCCACTACCAACACGGATGTCCTTATATAAGAGTAATTGACCACTGTCCTTTTATTCCCCCCAGTTTTGAGAGGACTACACACACACATACACACACACACACACACACACACACACACACACACACACACAAACAAACACAAATAAGAAACAAACAAACAAACAAGAAATAAAAAAAAACACAAAATAAAACCAAAGGTACCCACATGAGTGGGTCAGGTGCTGTGGAAATGTCCTACAAAGGGTCATATGCCTCATAATTCAGAGCATCCTGGGTCTCTCTCAGCTCACAAGCTCATGTCTTTTCTTGGAGGTGCTTTTCTTTTCTTACTAAACTCTCTCTTTTCATACGTCTAACCGTTTTGTTCCTAGTGCAATCTTTTGGCCAACACAAGAGTGTAGTATCAAATGTCCTCTGAACTCAGGTCCATGCCTGTAACATCTGGAGCTTTCAGACCCAGATGTTTTTCCCCTTTGTGCTCTTCACAGCCTCCTGTTTTCTCAATGCTTGTGCTGTGTATGCTTAAATTCTTGTAGTTTCTGCTATTGTCTGAAACTCTTCAGCCACAGCCTAGTCTTAGCTCAGAGCTTCAGAAATCAGGGCCCTGAACTCTCAGTGTTCAGCCACTTCTTTGCTGCAGCTACATCTGGCCTGATGAAAATGAAAAAATTTGGAAGAGATATTTGTGTCTCTCAATCTGACTATTAGACTATTGAAAAAATGGACCAGAAAGAAATGGAAATTTCCCCAGGAATTTCGTGCTGGAGAAAGAGATTTGGAACAGTTCTAACAACTTGTCAGACCACCTTATAGGATGAGATTGAAGATCACATAATGATGAGTCAGTATTGAGTGGACCCACATCTTAGTCAGACTTTATCCTTGGCCCTCTATCTAAACTTTGACCTCACTGAAGCACCCCAAAGATCAACTTGAGTGGTTTGTCCCTCTTCCCAATGTAGCCTCGCTGAATAAATTTCCCTTTTGTGCTTTCCACATTCAATTTGAGGTTTTTAACTGGATTATCCACACCTGGGTTGGAGCACAGCTTGTGAACCTCAAGATTTATAACAACACCACTGCCACAACCAGCTTTAGAAGCCCTGAGTTCTTGCTGCCCTTTGTAGGACTGACACAACCCTAATACTCCTGTGAACAGGATCATAGGTAACAGGCAAAGGGACCACTCAGGAGAAGTCCCAATTGTTCTTAATGTTACAACACTGGTTTGTAGAACACAGGAGTGGAGGGAGTCTCCCAGACAAGTCCAAAAAATCTGAGAAATGTTTCATAGTTAGGAAAGAAGCATGTCAAATATCTGTTCAGGGTATAACAGTTGCAGTGCACATGAGAATAGCTTCTAGTTCTACCAATTGATCATAACCTTACACTTACATCAAACATGATCTTTGTTGATGAAGCAGATCAAGCCCCATATTCTCTGAGTGACTGGGGACATGTTCCTACTCCTGTCTAACTGAGGGTAGCTACAGGAAGAACAATATCATCCATAGGTTCCTGATGCCCTCTGTGTCATCTTCCAGAGCTAGTGCACATCGCCAGAGCGAACCCTCTGGGAGTAGCGGTTGTGATTCAGCATCAGTGGTTTCAATGATCCTCATCCCTGGGGTATTTTTCTCAGGGTGATTGAAGAGTATTCAAAACAGGCAGTTTGGCTGGTTGTCAAAAAGGGGCTACTTGACTGACAGTTCCCCCATCTCAAGACAGCCAAGATTATGGAAAAAAGTGTCAGCTATCAGCCAGGCAACTGTCTGGCCACCCTGATACCAAGTCCTTGGGGAGAGTTAGTATCCTTGGATCCTGCTTTCTTCTATAATAGCTGCCTTACCTCATGCTCAAAACTATGAGTCAGCTCAGTCATGAGCTAGGTCTGTCTAAACTGGGAACTAAAATTAACTTTCTTCTTTTGTACATTAGTTACCTTAAACACATCATTATAGCAAGGAGAAATCTGACTTTATTTGTAATGTATGACACATGATATGACAGCACAGCTTTTGCTTTCTTGAGACAAGTCTCCTAGGTCACCTTATACATCTAAAAGGGCCAAAGTGTTTTAATAAGACAAAATAACGAATAATAATTAACAACTTGAGCATAACCAAGGGAATTATAGTGCAGATCTTTGACTCAGTATGAATTTTTCACTTGCTTATTTGTTACAGGCTTTGTGTGACTGTCAGAATACTATGTCAATTGCAGGGTCAAAATACAACTCAGCCATTACAATACATGTGACACTGTGTGTGTTTCATATCCTCTGCAAGTTCTAGATACACAGAGCACAATATACCCATCACAGAATTATTATTTGGCACAAAATAATGAACGCATGAGACACACTAGGAATATGTGTTTTCTAGAACATTCCATGACAACTCAATTGGCAGAGCCTTGGTAAAGCAACAGTATGAACAGTTAACACCACAGGACACAACACTGCTCTGCATAAAAAGTCAATATTTAATGGTGAGAAGAATGGATAAAATCTGCAGTTGTATTTCTGTCACATCTGGAATAATAATCATAGTATTTTTATTGGGAAAGCCATTAGCATCTTTAGATATGCTAAGGGCCAAGGATTTTGAAAATCCTGACAAACTATTATGATAGAAAGTCTTAAGTATCTGAAACCTGATAAATATAAGAAAATTCATATATATCAGCCTTTGCCTCCTCTGGCTCTGGCTCTGGCTCTGGCTCTGGCTCTGGCTCTGGCTC
>NW_022196893.1:21016635-21031256 GCF_008632895.1 Mastomys coucha | reverse complement strand
CTGCCTCTGCCTCTGCCTCTGCCTCTGCCTCTGCCTCTGCCTCTGCCTCTGCCTCTACCTCTACCTCTACCTCTGCCTGAGTGTGGGAATTACAGGCATGCATCATCATGTCTGGCAACACAGACTGCTTTCTTATATTACCCAGGACTGCCTGCTGAGGGGTGTCATGGCCCACAATGAACTGAGCCTTCCTGCATCACTTATTCAAGAAAATCCTCTACAGTCTTGCTGGAGAAATTTTCTAAACTGAGGGTCCTCTTCTCAGACAACTTGTATCAAGGTGACAAAACTTACCAAAGACAATTGAACTCTTGTCAAATTGACATATCAACATAATACCAATAAGCCAAAACCTTTCCTTTATGGAAAATGTCTTTATTCTTTGTTAATATGAATATCAAAATATGGAAACACATTTCAAATTTAAAACATCATGGTCTTTAAAAATTCAAATGCCTTAAGCATTCAAGCACTTTAAAATATACAAATGCTCATTCAAACTTCAAAGCCCCTTTGAAATAGTCAAAGACTCCTAAAGTACTCCAAGTCTCTCTAAAGTACCCCAAATCTCTCAGAGCCCAAAATTTGAGCTTCTGTTGAGAAAATAAACAAATACCCGACAACAAGACCTAATTACATGATTTCTTACTCCAAGAGGGAAAATCCAGGATACACTCACAATCAAATCAAAGTAAAAGCTAAATTCACCAGTGTAAAAATTCAGTGCTTGTGTCTGGAGCCCACTTACAACTTCTTTGTTCCAAAGTGACTTGGCAGTTTCAGTTTTCCATTTCTGCCATCCAAGGTGTACACACACCTCATCTCCTAGGCTCAGGCTGGCTCCTTCCACAACTGCTGCTGCCCTTAGTAACCAGTTATCCTAAGGAATTGGGGACTCCACAACTGCTGGAGTCTAGGCTGCGATGGTACTGCACCTTCACCAATCACCTCTCCTGGACTCTCTTTAGAGATTTTAATTCCGCCAAATGGTACCAAGCCCCAACTCCTCTCCATGACCCTTTCAACCCCAGGACTTTTCTGCAGCTGAGGCTCCAACTTCACTAACGACCTCTACTGGCCTCTCACAGCTACAAGTCTCTCTGGCTCCCTCTCTGTAACTCCTCTATGACTTTAAGAGCAGTACCCCCTGGAAAACTCTTACTCATGACCAAGTGCAGCTGCTGGCACAAGGAAGAGCACTAGAGCCCTGTGGAACATAGCTTCTGTATATTGACCCTGTGGAAACCCTTCCCTCAATGATGCTTGTCTCTTCTGCAGGCATCATGTTTTTGCACACCCTGCAAAAGTTTATCCTTGTCTTATTTAAATGCTGATTTCTCTGCCTTCATATTATGTTGCAGTCCAAACATGGCATTGTAATGCTTATATCAACAATCTTCTGTCTTGAATTTGTGTAAGCGATGCCCATCATTTATTCACCGCCTTGTCAATAAAAGCTGGAAAAGTCAATAACTAGGTGATAGAGAGAATAAGGTGGGATTCCCACTAGCCGGGGGAGGGGAGAGAGAAAGAGAGGAAGTGAGCAGTCGCCACGAAGAAGGTGTCTGGAGAGACACACCTGAAGCTCAGAGGGCCAGACCAATACAAAAATACAAGTATCTCAGGGATTTAAGCTGGGAGGTAATCAGATTAGATTAGAGGGGTAGAACAGAATTATGATGCCTAGTTATTGTACTTTAAGTTCAAAATGAACTTGATCTCTTTGTCATTATTGGAGAACTAGCTAGAATAAAGAAAACAGATACTGTATTCAGTTACTGCAGACATTTATATTAATGTTGTTACACTTTTCTTAACCACAGCCAGTTCTACAGTCCCAGCTGACCAGTATCAATTGTCCCAGCAAATCAAAGGTTTTACTTTAGTGATTCTTATTTCAAACTATTCCATAATTGCCCCTATTAGAGTCTTAAGCACTACCCTACATGGCATTTCTTGACCAAAGTTTCAAAGTCCTTCTACAAATTTCCCAATCCACGGTCAGGTCTGTTACAACAATATCCCACAAATATGGTACCAATTTCTGTCTTAGGGTTTTTGTTGCTGTGATTAAACAAAATGGTCAATAAAGCAACTTGGGAGCTGAAGAAATGGTTCAGGGGTTAAGAGCACTGACTGCTCTTCCCGAGGTCCTGAGTTCAATTCCCAGGAACCACATGGTGGCTCACAACTACCTGTAATGGGATCTGATGCCCTCTTCTAGTGTGTCTGAAGACAGCTACAGTGTACTTATATAAATAAAATAAATGAATATTTAAAAGAAACACAATTTAGGAGGGGTAGTTTAGTTTGCTTAAACTTCACAGACCATCATCGATGGAAACTGGAGCAGGAACTCAAGGCAGGAACCTGGAGGAACAAACTGAAGCTGAGACATTGAAGTATTTTTGCTTATTGATTTGCTCCTCTTAGGTTTTGTCAGTCTTCTTTCCTATGTCACCGCCAGAGCAATGGCCACCTTCAGTGATCTGGGACCCCTGTGCCAATTATCAGTGAAGAAAATGCACTACAGGCATGCTTGCAGGTGAATCTTATGGAGACTTTTTATTAATTGAGTGTCCCTCCCCCAAGGTTTTCTAGCTTCTGTCAAGTTGATGTAAGCCAACACACGTTTCTTCTGAATAATGGATTCGTGTACACACACACACACACACACACACACACACACACACACACCTGAATGCAAGCAAATGTGACCCTATGCACAAAGGCACAAAAATTGCTCCCTTGTGACTTATGAGCTACCATTGTTCTGCCCCCCCCCTTATTTGCTAACTCTCTTTGTGGCGTGGTTCAGTAGTTCTCAACCCACAGTTTTCATGTATAAACTGTGGCATATGCCCTGTCAGATAGCAAACAACACATCAGACAAATACACCAGAGCTGTTTGGAACTGCAGAGCCACTGAATTGGCTTGCGTAATTTATTGGTGCCTTTGGAATTTCTGGCCATGCCTGTAAAAGATAGCTGTGTCATTGTCATACATTGGGGTGGGGCATTTTCTTTTGTCCAGAGAGAGATTCCACAGATCATCATCAAATTAGAATATAGTGTTTAGTTAAGGATCGGAACTGCTTTCCTTCCATCCAAGGGCAGCCTTGACTCTTCTGTCTCTATGAGAGATAGCTACTTCTCATATACAAAGTATCTGCAAATTATGTTTCTTACTTAAATTGACTACAATTCTGACTCAAGGAAAAGCAATGTCCTGAAAATGCCAAATGACAGAGCAAAGGGATTCAGGCCAAGAGTCCTATAAGCCTGTTTCTTAAACTAGTTTATCCTACAGGTGTTTAGAGCATCCAGAAATGTGAGAATGGATTTTAGGGATATTAATAATATATGATGAATCTAATTGCTACTGTGAAAGACAAGAGAGGAGAAAGTATTACGTTGATAGGAGAGTAGGCATGTGATTTGCTGAACCTCAGAAAAGCTTAACAAGAACCCGCTGGGCAGTAAACTCACACTGCTAAGACAGTGTGCATTAATTCATTCCATGCAGTACTTCAGCCAGTCTCTTCAGCTCAGAATAAATCAACGCTAGTCTTTCATTCATTTGTACTAAGGCCTGGGGGGCTTTAATGCCATGGACGCCTCAGAGGCAGTGTGGATTTTCTTGTTATGAAGGATATGGTCTTGCTCTTAAACTTTTATAAATAGATACATATTTTTCCAAACCTTTACTAAACAGTTGTTTTTAGCAGTGTAGAAGGCATAAACTCAGCTGCAAATGCTAATACAAGCAGTTTTAAGTTTATGGAATGGTGTATGCAGGCACAAAAGAAAGCAGAAAATTTCAGGGTCGTGGACTTCATTTCAGACTTGTTTTCAGGCTTGACAGTAGGTGTTTACTATGTGGGCATATTTCCACTCCAAGAAGGCTGTTGGGTGGCTCCTGCGGTGTGTTGTCTCCGGTGTTGGTTGTCATTTGGAGGGAACTCTCTGTGCCCCTTCTTGTTTCTGTCGAATTTGTAATTTCACTCCAGGATTTTGATTGAAGTAAGGAACACAACCTACTTGTTAGTAGGTAGGAATTAACTCGGGAGGTTTGAATAGATTGAGAGTTGCTTTTTCTGGCTTCTACACCCTCCTTTCATACAACAGACTATCTGGAAATGAGTCACGCATCTCCGTGTGATGTAAGTAAGCACCATAAGCCTTTGCAGTTGAGAACTAGTTGCTCTGCCATTTAAGGGCAACCCTTGTTTTGATGAAACATACCTGTTTCTATCTAAGTAGGATAGCCGTAAGAATCTTGTCAAATATCGATTTTCTGTGTATGTTCTGGTAATAAGAAGTTTTTTAATGACCTGCAAAGCACAGAGCAAGAAAGAAACAAGCATTATTCTGGAACATATACAGAATGCGCAGTGCTTCTGTTTGAATCTACCTGCAGTTAATTTAATCAAAGACAGATTTCCATAGTCTGGAAGTTGTAATCCACTCAGTCTTCTGAACTTTGAAACAATTAAGTCTCCTTGAAAATGATTATAGCATAATAAAATGATAGTTCGAAACTGACTGTCCTCATCCAGAATTTCAGCAATTTAAATATTAGTCTCCACAATGCCCCAAGTCTTAACTGAATAAGGAATATGTATATTATTCCTACATGATGAAATCATACCCATACACACATATACATGTATATATATATATGTATATGTATATATATAGAGAGAGCGATATTACATACATACATGCTGAAGACACACACATACATGTACATATATATGTATATATGTGTATATATATATAGAGAGAAAGAGTGATACTACATACATATATATATGCTGAAGACACACACACATACATACACACACACACACACACACACACACATACACACACACGCATGTACATTCTTACTTGGTGGTGCTGGATGTTTCCTTGAGTATGTTTTACAAGCTATCACTGATCTACATCCCCAGCCCAGGATTACTTTTATGTGATGAGGCAAGATCCTATCTCCTGTTTTCTGTCAATAGCTTAAGAAGGTCCATGTTGATGGATGGTAACAGAATAATAGCAAGAATTTTGCATTATGTGGAGATTTAAAAGTCAAAGAAATGTGCTCTTACTGAGTTTCGAGCATTACTAAAGGATTTTGATCATAGAAGTAAAAGAACTAGATGTATGTTTAAAGTGATCCCTCTGGCAATAATCTTTCAAACACTAGAAGAATGATGGAACAAACACTTGAGTGTTGGAACTATTAAGATGCTAATGCCGTAGTGACCAGAGATGTTAACGGTATTGGAAAACATCAGAATTTATGATAACTTTGACTACAGCCACAGGATCATCTGAGGGGATTGTAAGTGAGGCATCAGATTAGGAGCTATCAAGAATAGTCCAGTATTGTTGAACATGCATCTGTTAGGATGTAGAGTCAGCTGTGTAAACGTAGGGGCTGCAATCACAGATCCAAAGTATCTGAGGAGATTTTGTATTATACATATGCATGCTATTTTATTGCTGTTATTTCCTAAACAGTGGAAGTATAACAATTATTATATAAGATTTATACTTTATTAAGATTAGATATACAAAGATTATTTAAAGTCCATGAGAAAAGGGATATAAGCTACAAACATATCATACACCATTTTGTATCTGGGGTTTTGGTATCCATAAGAGATCCTAGAACCAACCCCTACCAGGATATTGATGAGGAAGATAATGAAAGGAAATGTAAGACAGAAGAACCAAGAGTGGGGCAGAAATTTTCAGTTGATGCCGCCAATGATGCATTCCAGTGGAAAATGAAGAGTCAGCAATCTCAGGAATCTGGAGGCCAGATAAAGCTTTAAGCCAGAAATGCAGGAGATGCTTCAGAAAACATTGGGAGGTGGTTACTGAAAGGCGTGAATCATGGGGCTTCTAAAGACAGGCATAGAGAAAGAACTCTGTGTCCATTACTGGAGCAGGGGACATTGCCACAGATGGTCACACACTCTAAACTTCAATATTGAATGAGATTTCACATCATTAGCTGAACTCGATGATTTTGAAGTGCTCGGTAGCTATTATACTGAAGACTTCTCAATGAGTAGAGGTACTCCACTGGACTGTGATCATAAAGGCTGGGAGGTGAGGAGGCTGTATCAAAGGATAGCCTAAAGGGTAAGTGTCTATAGATGGCTGGGTAGACACAGTGGAGAAGAATGGAGTAGTGGCCAGGGATAGATCTAGGAGACAAAACCTGAATGGGTAATTGGATTAATCAAGGCAGAAGTAGCTATCAGGTTTTCCTGCTAGATCTGCAGCAAATTCCTAATAGGAGTAGCTTCACAAAAAAAAGAAGTGGTCTGGAAAGAAAACAAACAGGAATATTAACTACTACTTTTTCAAAGACTGATTAGGAACAGAGAAAGAAAACTAGCAGTGGCAGGCAACGTGGTCAGGAAATGATTTTTCTCACAGGAAAAACATGTGTGTTTAGCATTCATCTTGCAGAGGACAGCAAAGAGCAGAGAGAGAAGCCTGATTATAAGGGAAAGGGAGAAAAATGATAACATGAACTTAGCAATGTTTTTGTTTGTTTACTTTTTTGTTTTTGATTTTGTTTTGTGTTGTCTATAGAAGAGAGGAATGGAATCCAATACACCAGTCACTCTCTGTAGATAGCAATCCCCTTGGATGGTTAAATGACCCTTTCAGAAGGGCCACCTAAGATCATTGGAAAACACAAATATCTACATTGTGATTCATGGCAGTAGCAAAATTACAGTTATGAAGTAGCAATGAAAATAACTTTTTGGTTGGGGGCCAGCACCACATGAGGAACTATATTAAAGGGTTGTAGCATTAGGCAGGTTGAAAACCACTGGGGTATTCTGCCTCCTGGTAAATGGGATAAATAGAAAAATCAGAGACATGGTTGCACATAAAAATTAATGGGTGTCTGTGGGTCAAGGAGGTAGAAAGCACCATTACCCATGGAAGAGGACTGCCAGTTGTTGAAAGAGCAGCATCGGAGGAAGAATGAAGTGGGAGAGCGGATGGTTTGGGTGAGTCAATCATGGGGAAACCTTTGTGTCTTACTCTTTCCACACCTACAAAGCCCTGGGTGTGGTTGTACTTCAGACTTTTCAGGCACATTTTGAACAGTGGGTAGACAATTGAATTTAATCATCACGAGTAAAATAAAGCAAGGGCGTGAGGCGAAACCAAATGATGGTGTGTCTCAGTACAGCCATCCACATGCCAGTGAAGATGTGGAGGACGGAGAGACAAGGGCAAGAGATGACGCCAAGCAGCGTGTCACAGTAATGGCTCTGCCAGGTAGCAAGTGGGACACGTGGGCGGGACGAGACAAGGAAGTAAGAATGAGGAGGTAACTAGTGGGTTGAGGGAATGGGCTGAGTAAGCTGGATTCAGAGTAGCAACTGGAGTACTAGCAGAAGTGAAGCAGATAAGGAAAGGCCAGAGATGAGACTCCAAGCATCCAGTGCTCAGAACAGAGGTAAAGGAACTATTACCTTGTGATAGTAACTATTGCTATTGCTAGTTGTCACAAGTCGAGACTGATTCTGAGTCCCTAAAATATAAAGAAAGCCGAGTAACCAAGAAAGAAAGGGAGGTGGCAATGCTAAGAAACCAACACACCAGAAGAGTGGCTTATAAGGCTAAATGAGACATGCTCAAATCAAACAAGCATTGTGAAGAGAAACTGTGAGACATTTCCTCAAACTTCCAGGCTACCTTCCTTGCTAACTAAGTGCCTGCTGCGAGCTGTCAGTGGAGTGATGTTCTAGGTTCTACAGGGAGGACAGAAATGATTGATTTTCATATGAAATTATCTAGCCTAATGATTAGTGCAAAATGACACTAAAGAAATTAAGTCTTAATTGTATTATTTTCATCTCTGCCTGATGGGTCCTTAATGAGAGAGTTAGTTTATTTGCAGATAACTCCCGATGTTCTAGACGAATACTCATCCTTTGGTGTTTGGTTTCAAACATTTAGTACAATAAATATAACAATTGAGGAATGGTCTTTGAGGGTGGGGGAAACTTAAAATACCATGAAGGCATTTTCTTTACTTACTACAAGTAGTTTCAGCATTAATAACGTAGATCTTTTCCAGTAAAGTAGAAAAATAATGATTGGTGACACAAATAAGTATTAAATAATATAAAATAGAGAAAAAACATTTCAAACAGACCATTTAAGCCAGTTCTTTGTTGTTTCCCTGCATATTAATTGTCACACTGAGAATCATTGTAAGTACATGGTTTCTTGTTATTTAAAGATTTAATTTTAAGTGTGTGTGTGTGTTGCAGTTGAATATAGAACAGTGCAGTTTAGCGCTGTTGCTGAAGTCACAAGTTGTTGTGAGCCATGCATGGTACATTGGTGTTGGGAATAAAATTTGGTTCTTCTACAACAGTATAAGTAAATACTCTTAACTGCTGAGACCTCTTTCCAGTCCTACGTGATGCAGCTTTGGGTTTTATTCCTACAACATCTCAGGAACACACTTTGTTTATCCATTTGTAACTAACATGTGTTTGTACATATTCACTGGGTTCAGTGTGATCCTTCCATACACACATAGGACACACTGATCAGACTTCTCTTCCCCTTTCTATCTATGATCTGCCTATAGCAGATCCCATAGGCACTACTCTACTTTAGATTCATTTAAGAAAACATTCACAAATGAGGAAGAATGCAGGGTACTTATCTTTCCATTTGCAGTTTATTTTAATTAACATAATGTCTTCCAATTTCATCCATTTTGTGGTAAATGATGTTAGAATTCTTCGCTTGTTATAAAAAAAAAAATTGAGACAATTTTATGTATCCCCCACCCCCACCCCACAACTGGCCTTCATGTTGCTAAGGATGAACTTAAACTTCTGGTCCTCCTGACTCTATGTAACAACATTTTATGGGCCAATTGGTACTGAACACAGACTCTTGCACATTTCAGGTACGAACTCCAGCAGCTGAGGTCTGGTCAAGCCAGGCCTCCATCATGTTTCTCCAGAATCAGAATCCTTTTGAAATGTAGCATTATTGTTTTGAGTCCTTTAAATAAATTTCTTATTTTGATTTATATTGTATATCTGATGCCTCACTGTGTTTACATCTTTTAGCATACAGATTATCAATGAATTTAAAATGCATTGGATGATAATTCCAACATTCCTGATCCAAATTCTGTAACTGTTTAGTCTCCCCGTGTGTTGTTTGTTTGCTTGGTTTGGGGCTGCAATATGCCTTGTGGTTGTTCTGTTAAAAAAAATAATTACACAAAGAAAGGAATTTAAGTTAATAGGCATTTAACAAGATGGGGGTGCTAATGCTCCCAGTGCTCCTGTTAGGTAGAGCTGACTGTCCTCTGAATACCATGCATATTATAGTTGTGTTTTCCTATTCCTCCAAGTAGTTGGGCAATGCTTTAACTCCATTTATTCAGACCCTTCTGAAACATTTTCTCAGAAAAAAGGACTTTTAAGGTGGACATGCATGCCACATGAATCACTAGTAGGGACACAGCCCAAGAACTGTGACATGGGCATTTTCCGAACTGTGTGATGGTTTGAGTTGATAGAGATCCATCGCTCAGCATAGTCAATTGATGGAATCAAGAGATATGTGAGTCGGCTGCCAGAACAATATACTAGTTTACATGAAAAACTTTAAAGTAGATAGGAATATACTCTAAGATCATAGCCAACTCACAGGTAGCACAGGCCTGCGGACCCAGCCATCTAAGACACTGATGCAGAAGAATTTTATGACTAAGATTTTGACAGCCTACAGAGTTTCTGTCTCAAGACGAAAGGATGAAATTAAGTGTCTTAGTTAGGGTTTTACTGCTGTGAACAGACACCATGACTGAAGCAACTCTTATAAGGACAACCTTTTATTGGGGCTGGCTTACAGGTTCAGAGGTTCAGTCAAGTATCATCAAGGTAGGAACATGGCAGCACCCAGGAAGGCATGATGCAGAAGGAGCTGAGAGTTCTACATCTTCATTGGAAAGCTGCTGGAATACTGACTTCCAGGCAGCTAGGGTGAGGGTTGTAAAGCCCACACCCAGTGACACACCTACTCCAACAAGGCCACACCTATTCCAACAGGGCCACACCCTCTAACAGTGGGACTCCTTGGGCCCAGTGTATACAAACCATCCCAGAAAGGAACTGGAAATGGAGTTCAGAGTCAGAAGGGAGAAGCCAGGGCCAGTACCAAGCACTGTAAAATACCCATCGAGGTGAACAACTCCAGAAAGTATAAAACAGCAAGCCACAAAACAATAGCATAGTCATTAGCGCTGAGCATCGTGGAATTGTGTCCCAGGAAGTATGTTTAGCATTAAACTCATTCCTTTCACATTAGAATAACGATATTCTAATACTTCATTTCCTGCTTAACTTGTTTCCACCAAAATGATTTTTGCCACTTGCATACTCTTCCCCTCTTCTTAATTTGGCACATGTATGATGATCCTGAAAGGGACTTTTGCACAGTAGAGGTTTCCTCACAAGAGTCAGCATCTCTCACTCTACATTGCACAACCCTTGACAAAACAGGCACCACCACCCAAGCCAGCCCATGTGGTGGACGCCATTCAACTCTACTGGGGAAGATCGCATACTTTATTTAACATGGTCTATATGGTGAAAAATTTAATAAGTGACTTGGCATCACCTAATTTTCAGTCAATTTGTTGTCCTTAGACTAAAGTTACCTGCCCCACCCCTCAAGGTCACCACCTAGTGAGGACCACTTACAAGAACTCAGACTGCATATCTTCTCCTCATTTAGATTCAGGACAGTGAGTTAAGACAAGGGGTTGCTTGTGACTTCAGCCCTGGAACTCCATTTATACCATTTCTTTCTCACAATTCTTTTTGTTTTTCCACTTGTGATGAAGATCACACTGGAATAGAAGCATGTAACTGTGGTGTTCGTTGGTATCTGTGACTAGACGGTTCTTAGAACAGTGTGGGACTAATCCTTTGGGTAGTAAAATTATTCACTAAAATATAATTTAGATACTTTCCTAACTTGGCTGGAAAAGAATAATACCTAGAAAGTTTTTGGCTTCTGGTCTACGAACATTATTCTAAAGATTCATCTGTGTTTCTTGGAATTCAAAGGGAGAGAGAAATGTAGCTAGCATTGAAGAAGATACTACAATAAGAAGAAATTAAACTGTCATTTGAGCTGTGCGTCTCATCCCCACTTGTCTTTGTAAGGTCCTGTACTCTGTCTTCCTGGAGACTGCTTGTCTCTGCTTTCCTAGCTACCCTGCAGAGACTGCCTGGTGGTGGTTGCAGTGAGAGGGTGATAATTAATCACACCTCCTTTCCCCAACAGGGAGCCAACTTTAGAAATACAAGAATCAGACAGATCAAGATAAAAATACCAGCCCTGCCCCTGACTTGAAGACTCGGTAAGAGACTGTGAATTGGATTTAAGGCAAAATTGAATTTCTACTACTTTCTGTCCTGAATTAAACCCTCTCAAAGATATAAGGTCTCACCCTTGGTAAGGACAGTCACCCAGGAAGACTAAAACCAAGCAGCTCCCAGAGAGGGAGTAGCATAGGGAACACTGTAGTTCTGTCTAATAAAAACCAGGGAACAGTGAGAGTCAAGGTCTCACTGTCTCTGTCTGCCCTGTTACAAAAGCAAAGATGCATGCTGTGCAGGGAAAGGCAGAAAGCAAGGTATCAGCAGCAATGGTATAGGTTTCCTTACAGAATTTGATGATAAGACATTATTGCTGAGGAGAGCACATATCTGAGTCAAGAACATGGAGAATTAAGCTGGCACTGGCCTAGACGCTTCATCTCTATTGGTTAGCTTTCACAGTGCTGGAAGGTACTATTTACAATGCTAGAGAAGAAAAGTGATTATCAATTTTACATAGCTAGGAACTCTGAGCTAAGATAATGACTGGCCTGACAAGTCATGCCCACCGGGGTAATAGTGTCACAAATGTTGTGGGGATAACCAACCATTTTGTGATGGATTTAGGTTCCACTATATAAGATGAATTGATATCAGTTGATATCTCATGCTATACTCGGTCAGGAACCAGTGACAAAACAAGATATACTTCTTAGGGAAGAACCTACTAGGATTATTCAGCTAAACAGATATAATATTAAACCAACTTCTAATGGCTGTTATTCTCATAGATTAATGTATCACCAATCCTTTATCAGAGAGGCTTCTGTTTGCAGTAGATGGCAATTAACAGAGGCCCATAACTGATCAACGTTCACAGAAAGAAACCGTGGCCGAAGGGAAGTCAGTTCTATTTATAAGAGTTTAGCCCTCGGCAAGTCAAGAGTACTCCAGAGGAAGCACACACATCTAAGAATATGTGGGTAGCACAAATTGGACTTGAGTGTTAAAAAAAAAAAAAAAAAAAAAAAAAAAAAAAACAAAGCAGGTAGAGATCTGAAAGAAGTTCGGGAATGGAGAATGCATATTGTCAAAATATCATTCCAAATTCTCAGAAACCTATTAAAACTTTTAAAAAGCAAACAAAAAGCAAAACAAAGAAAAGAACTAGTAGTTGATTCTTTTGAACTTCAGGACAGAACGCTTTAGGATTTAAACCTTGCTAGCTTTTCATACAGCATAGAGAGTCTAACATGGGCTTCCTCTTGCCTTAACATGCATAAAGCATTTCCCTGGTATCTCTTAACTCCGTAGACTTTTTAATGAAGAGAAAAGAAGTTGGAACAGTGTGCAGGCGGTGGACGCATCGGGTTCACATGTCATGCCAGTTGCTTTGACACTCTGTGTAATACTTCTTAATATTGCTTTGAAAAATGCTGAGAATAAATTGGAGATGTTATCCCTCGTCAAGGGCCCAATTTATTTTCCTAAGAAAAAAAAAGACTAACAACTATCAGAAAGTTATAATTAGTGAATTTAACATCAATATAACACAACTATTGAATCCAGAGTCCATCTTCAAATGTGTTTCGATTGCCTTTTTCAGATCCTCAGTAGCAGTTATTCTCTCCAGAAGGGCATGTATCTCTTTTGAGATCCTATATTACACCTCTTTGCCAAATATCGTATCCCTTTCAGTGTGAACAGTTCCTCCCATTTCCTTTGTCTTTCTTCACTTTGGTGTTTGTACTATGTACAGGCAGTTGTTCTTGTAGAAAGTCCTTGGAAATTTTCTGGTGCTCCTGTTGGAGTTGGATTGTGGATTTTGTGTCAGACACACCCCTCGGTAAAACTGAACTCTTTGCTTTTTACACACCAGTGTAAGAAATGGTACTTTCTCTTATAACTAAAGATTAAATTTAAAAATAAATCACTTTTTCCATTATCTACTGTACAAGTAGTTGTGCAATGTTGTTTCTAAGATCTTTAAATGTCCACATTTTAACTTAAAACTCTGATCAATAAGTGCAACCCTCCTTTGTAGGATCTTTCCCCCATGAGCACACATTCACACGTCTCTAACACCTATTTCCATTATTTCGTGTTAGAGGGTTATCAGATGTTCACCCACAGTCATTGCTTTTATTATACACAGTCCACTCTTTCTCTCTTCTCAGCCTCAGCACACATTACACTACAAGTATTAATTCATTAATATTGAGCTTAAAATATTCTTTATTAAAAATCTCTAATAAATAGGAAATGTATTACACAAACACATAAAATTGAACTTACTGTGAAGGGTAAGTTGTCTCTATCCATAAATTAAAAAAAAAAAAAAGGTCAAACAACAAAAGAAAACAGTTGTATTCAGTTTCTGGTGTCTAATTTCCAGTGTGAACAATGGACTGGTGGTAGCAGCAAGGCTTCCGCTGGGAAGGTGAACCTTCCAAATGCTGCCCCGCTTACTCTGAGAACGTGTTTCTACTTTATATAAACATAGATATTTATATTCATAAAGACCACATGGTTCAAGACCACAAAATGCAAGACCATCAACTCAAATTATCTTTAAGTATCTTTCAGTAACATTTTTTGAGGGAACTCAGATTTTCTCTATTTGATTTTTCTCCTGGAAATTAATCTGACTACATGTAAGGGTGAATAAATATTGTGTTATCCACCTCCACTTTCCGGCATCATGAAGAACAGACAACATCTATTTTTGCCTGCATGATGATTCATATACTTTTATTTTTTTAACTGGTTTTTACTTTTAATGATAATATACCTTAAGCAAATAAGATATATCATACTTAGGAAATAAATACACAAAAGTAAAACAGGTTTTGTGAGTAGAATTTGTCTGTGTGATGCCCTCTTGCCTCAGCTCTCAAGGATCATCCATCCATCTCTTGTGCTGTCCATTATTAGTCAATACTATCCTCAACGATTTCAGTGAAATGTATAACATGGAAATATTTCTTACTTTTCAAATTGCCTCTCAAATGAGGCAAAGGATAATACCCTTAAACTATGATGTATTTAAAAAAATGCTAACCTTGGATACTTTATTAATGATCAGAAAATCTGAATCAGTAAGTATAGAATGGTGTGGGAGCCATTTAAAGACATTTTCTAATTGTTTCAATGTTGAGAAGAAGGTATATCCTTCTGTTTTAGGGTAAAATGCTCTGTAGATATCTGTTAAATCCATCTGTT
>NW_022196893.1:21008301-21015297 GCF_008632895.1 Mastomys coucha | reverse complement strand
TTCAATGTTAAAGAATATTAATCAGTACCATGGCTTCCTTCCTGTCCATCATCATTTATTTGTGTGTGAAAATTTGTGATTCCATTGGCTTCCTAAAGTTTTGGGGGAAACTAAAAACAAAACCTTTCTAAGTGAGTTTTTGCCCCTTTTCTTGGGGCATCCAATGAGAGGCTGTGTCTAACCAGGCTTGATTCTGCCCCCCCACTTCTGATGGAAAG
Organism: Mastomys coucha; assembly: GCF_008632895.1. Classification (NCBI taxonomy): domain Eukaryota; kingdom Metazoa; phylum Chordata; class Mammalia; order Rodentia; family Muridae; genus Mastomys; species Mastomys coucha. The sequence goes on along the minus strand of NW_022196893.1, from coordinate 21,015,079 downwards.
TTAAGGATTCAGGCAACTGCTATAGGGAGGAGAGATGAACAGATAAGATGTGCAGCACAGACACCCTAACAAGTTCTTTCATCAATGAGATGAAGGCAAGAGCAAGGAGCCTGTCTGCAAGCAGCAAGAGCTCAGAAGGATCCCTGCCAGGGTTGCCCACAGCTGGATCTCATGGAGGCATTTCCCCAACTGAAACTCCCTTCTCTGTGATAACTCCAGCCTGTGTCAAGTTGACACACAAAACCAGCCAGTACACATATTTTATGTGCTTGTTTGAGTAAATAAACAGTAGGTTTCTTCCATTCTTGGACTTGATGAGGGTAATACTGAAACATAGAATTCGCTCTGAAACTTCCCATCAGAAATCTGTCTTTAGAGGAGTGGAGTTGGGCATATATGACCTATATCATTACTCTCAGTAAGACTTTTCTGAGACTTCCTGTGACTGAAACTGTCACTTTGGGCATGCAAAGGATGAAGCTTCTGTCAAATTAGCTATTCAGATGGAGGATGAATGGAAAAGAAAAGAAAAAACATGTGTGGTTGGTTGGTATGGATATTAAGAGGCAAGTCGTATACAAGGAAGAGAATACTGGGAGACTCCAGGGTTGCCCATGTAGGATCCCATTGCACAGATGTAGCATATTGTCTTAGTCAGGGTTTCTATTCCTGCACAAACATCATGACCAAGAAGCAAGTTGGGGAGGAAAGGGTTTATTCAGCTTACTTCCACATTGCTGTTGATCACCAGAGGAAGTCAGGACTGGAACTCAAGCAGGTCAGGAAGCAGGAGCTGGTGCAGAGGCTATGGAGAGATGTTTCTTTCTGGCTTGCTTCCCCTGGCTTGCTCAGCCTGCTCTCTTATAGAACCCAAGACTTCCAGCCCAGGGATGGCACTACCCACAAGAGGCCCTACCCCCTTGATCACTAATTGAGAAAATGCCCCACAGCTGGATCTCATGGAGGCACTTCCCCAACTGAAGCTCCCTTCTCTGTGATAACTCCAGCCTTTGTCAAGTTGACACACAAAACCAGCCAGTACACATATTTTATGTGCTTGTTTGAGTAAACAAACTAGGTTTCTTCCATTCTTGGACTTGATGAGGGTAATACTGAAACACAGAATTCGCTCTGAAGCTTGCAGGTTTTTATAGATGTCGGGTTTTGAGTCTCTTACCAAGCCTGTAATCTTGAGTGTTCCGAGAGGCAAGTGTGCCATGGAAACACTTCCTATGGCCCACACAGCTGGCTTGAAGCCTTGCTGTGACAGCTGTTGTTCTACACAGCTGAGGAAGTGTTATGCCCTCATTTCCTCCCACTTTAAATCCTATTTCCCATTCTGAATGTATCTTCCCAGGGACGGGCACTTCAATACACTTCTGCTGTCCTGAAGTATTGAGTACACGAAGAGGCTTGTATACAGAGTTTACATTTCTGCCTTGCAGAAAGATTGCCTGCGCTGACTGCACCACAGTTTAAAGATGCTCAAAGCTATGGGATTCTTTGGAGATAGGAAATGACATGTACCATCATCTCAAAGAGAAGCAATTGCTAACTAGCATTGGTTATTGGGAAATCTCCCTCTGCTCTTTTAATTTAACCATTTGTGACTCTTCAAAAAGATAATTAAGCATTTATCCTCTCCTTTGGAGAGTATAACAATTTGAAATATTAAAGTAAAAAGGTAGAAAAAGAACTCATAGTCCAGACGGACTATTCCTGGTCTTAAAATGTGTGTTTGCTCATGAAAGTAAACATTGTATTATAATCAGAGTGTGACTCTGGCAAAGATGCAGAACTCAACGATCAGATTAGGCTTAGAAGGTTCTCCTAAGTGTTCTTACACACACAGGTAAGAACACTAGCTGTGTGAGTCCAGAGCCCTGGGATGTTCATAAAAAGCCAAGTGTACCCGCATGCTTCTATAAATGCTCCTTCCACTCCCCATCTAGGCTGGAGACAGGCGGGTCACTGAAGCTTCAGACCCCCAGCCTAGCTGAAGGTTCAATGACACACTGTCTCCTATGGAAGCAGAGCAGAGAGGGGTAGGTTATGATATTCAAAGTCCTCTCTTCCTTAAAAAGGCCAAAATATAGAACAATACCTACCTACTAACATGTATATAGATAAACAATAGGTTATACAGTAATCCACTATATAGTGATGTTAGATACATATTAGGTGTCCTGTGCCTGTGTGTACGTGTGTGTGTACGTGTGTGTGTGTGTGTGTGTGTGTGTATACATGTTGTTTTGCAGTATTTTACTAGCATCATGTGTTTATTCTCATACTGTTGAGATGATTTGAGTTGTTTTTAAGGAATGCCACTCTAAATATGCCTCTCTTCTATGCCTTTTACTTTTCGATAGTTCTGCGAAGATGCTGTCATATTTGTATGTTATTACTGTCAGGCAAGCTCCACCTTAAGTTGTCAGTTGCTATAACTAAACCTTCTTATCACCGGAGTCATCACTTGCCCTTTTTATCATATAAGCTCTATTTCAGAAGAAGTTGCTATTGAAGCATACATCATGATGACGGGAGCATCATCATTTCTAGTCAAATAATGTGCAAGTCAGCTTTAGACCCTGCTACTCAGACTCATGAAATCAGTGAGTTGCTAATTAGCATAACACACGTTGGAAATAGAATGTCTCTGGTCAAGTCAACGCTGACTAAGGTGAGCAGATTAGCCTAAACATATTAGACATACTCATACCACTTATGCAAGGAGGTTATTGGTTACTGGGAATAGCTATGTTTCTCTAAGGTGTACAGCCTTGCATTAAGACTATTTACCAAACTTGCCTCCGGTAAACTGTGTAAGATCAGACAAGCCCCAATGGGCCCACATCAGCATGTGTCAGGTAAGTTAGTCATCTCTTCTAAAGAACAGTTCACTCGGTAACTGTCACTATGCACGTCAATTCTCGGCTGAGGTTTACTTCATTTTAACTAACATCGTAGTGAGAGATAAGTTAGTGTCGCCTCACTGAATCACAGATATGACAGTCTGCAGCTTCTACTCGGCCTAGCTCCTACTAGTCTGGTTCAGGTGGCATGGCTGAACTGGAGGCTGCCACCCACTTCCACCATGTCTAGCCCTTTCACGGAGTGATTGTCCATTTTCATGGCTTTGAGTCTTTAATCATTGACCCCAGGCTCCACAAGGAATGCCAGTGAGATGCTAAGCCACCTATGGATGTGGCAAGTTGAACATAGCTCCCTTCAAATTCTTGTAGCCAGTCAAAGAGCAACACTGCATTATTGTTGTTGTTGTTGTTGTTGTTGTTGTTGTTGTTGTTGTTATTATTATTATTATTATTATTATTATTATTATTATTATTTTACTGTTCAGGGGCTGCAGGCTTCTTTGGTGGGTTTTGTTGGTTTTTGGTTTTAGGGTTTTTATTTTAAGAATAATTTTTAAGATTTCTAAATATCTATTTATTTTCAATGTGTTTGTGTATGTGTCTGCATGTATATTTGTGCACCATGGTGCATACAATGCATAAGGACACCAGAGAGGGTATTTGATCAGTTGAAACAATAGTTACAGACCATTGTGAGCACTGTGTCAGTGCTTGGAACTAAATCTTGGTCCTCTGCAGAAGCAGCAAGCTCTCTTAACAACTGAGCCATCTCTACAGCCTGTAATGTTATTTTTCTGAGAACTTCAAATTCTAGTACTGCTTCTGCAACATTTTCCCCTCCCCTCTCCAACTACTGGGCCCCGTTCTAATCCTATGCTCTCTTTTTTAAATTATCACTGTTGCATGTATTTACATCTGTAAACACACACACACACACCATTTCAATTTCATTTGTACATATGATGGAAGTCAAGATTATCTTTATCACTCTGATTTTGAGCTATATTATATAATGTAATTGTGGCAAAGAGTTTACAACTTCCTCTACTATTGTGTTTCCCACTTTCTCATTCTTCCTTCGAATGTATAATTTTTGTGTAGGCAGAAAGAGACTGCTTAAATTAAAAAAGAAAAATTAGCAGTATAATTTATTGGCAGAGATAATTTATATGCCAAAGAACACACAAATATGTGACAACTACAAATGGCTGTTCCCCTGGTTATCGTTGGGAAATGAGTTGTGGCAATATGGAAGTGCCCACATTTTACGTCTTTCCTACCTATCATACAGCTCTGAGATCAGCATCCTTACAGAGCACTAGCCTGCTTAACTCTAATAACGGTTTCAATGAGAGATTTTCCCACAATCTCAGGCATTTGCACAATTAGTCCCCAGTTGATGGTACTGTTTAGGGAAGATTAGCTGGTGCCGCCTTTCTGGAGGAAGCATATTACTGCGGATAGAATCCTTTCTTCATTTTTACATTTGAGGATGTGAGGTCAAAGCCTCAAGCTCCAGTCTCTGTGCCTTTGCTATCCCATGCCATCTGTTTCTGCCAATATGGTCTCTAAGTGTCTGGGACAATAAGTCAAATAATTTTTCTTCTGGAAATTGCCCTGGTGTGGTTGTTTCAATTAAAATGACCCCCCACAGACCTATAGGGAGTGGCACTGTTGGGAGGTGTGGCTTTGTTGGAATAGGTATGGTTTTCTTCTAGGGCATGTGACACTGTAGTTGGAATTAGAGATTTCAGATTCTCAGACAGGACCCACTCTCCCTCTCCTTCTCTCTCTCTCTCTCTTCCTTCTTCCTGCAGTTCCAGATGTAGAACTCTCAGTTACCCCGTCCAGTACCATGTCTGTATCCATAACACTATGCTTCTCACTGTGATAATAATGGACTAAATAAATCACAGAACCTATAAGCCAGTCTTAGTTCAATGTTTTCCTTTATAAGAGTTGCTGTGAGCTGGGCAGTGGTGGCGCATGCCTTTAATCCCAGCACTTGGGAAGCAGAGGCAGGTGGATTTCTGAGTTCAAGGCCAGCCTGGTCTACAGAGTAAGTTCCAGGACAGCCAGGGCTACACAGAGAAACCCTGTCTCAGAAAAAAAAAGGTTGCTGTGGTTACCTTTCTCATCAAGGCATAAGAAACCCTAACAAAGGCATCTGGTCACGGAGTTTTATAACTTTAACAAAGTAATAATTACAGATGTGGCCTAAGTCCCTGTTGCCTTCATTTCCCTGACATGGTGAGCTGTTCTTAGAACTGAACACTAGAATAGACACTTTCTCCCTTAATTGTTTGTGTCTGGGTGTTTTATTATAAAATCAGGAAAAGAACCCCAGACAATATGAAATATTCAGTGTTTCAGAAATATGCACTGCTATTACGTTGTTGACTCCAAGATCCCCAACCATTCTTCGCACCCTAGGATTTCTTCCTTGCTAGCTAACTTTCTCTTAGAGGAGCTAAAAATATTGTACAATCGCCTATCTAGCTTTCATTGTATCTGGAAATGTGACTCACTTCTGGCCACAGAGATCCATAGGGAGTCTGACTCAGCAGTCGAGCACAGAGACTTCCTCTGCCCCTGAACACTGTTCCTCTGCCCCCTGAACACTATGTGGAAGTCACTTCATGGCATTAAATTGATGACTGGGTAGAGGTAAATGACTCTGAACCCAGAGAGTTTACCACTCTGCTGACTGTTGTGTGGAGCCTCAAGTGTGGATCAATCCTGGAGTCAAGGGGGATTTTTGGTATAACCAGATGAAAATAAGAGAAGGTAAGTTTGGTGGTTTGGATCACTTATTTCATTGGAATCAGGTGCATTCATTGTCTGTCTGCTTTACTACCTGTACATTCATTGTGTAATTGGATGAGTTTTCCCTCATGCTGCCTTTATCACAATTAAGATATATAAGCCCCTCATCATCCCCAAATATCTATTACTGCTTTTCTGTTAGTTCTTTTAGTTTTCACTCTGACGACACTCAACCACCTAGATTCTAGTGGTTCTCTCTGTGTAGCCCTGGCTGTCCTGGAACTCACTCTGTAGACCAGGCTGGCCTTGAACTCAGAAATATGACTGTCTCTGCCTCCCAAGTGCTGGGATTAAAGACATGTGCCACCACTGCCTGGCAGTTCTCAGCCTTCCTAATACTGAGACCCTTTAATATAGTTCCTCATGTTGTGGTGAGCCCCAATGGTAACATTATTTTCTTTGCTATTTCATAACTGTAATTTTTCTACTGCTATGAATAGTAATGGAAATATGTGAGATACAGGATATCTGATATGTGACCCCTGCTGTGAAAAGGTCATTTGATCCCCACCACCACCAAAGGATTTCGGACCACAGGTTGAGAACCACTAGCCTAGAGGTTATTTTAAGCTAAATATTAAGTACAAATATAGTGTATGGTAAGGAGCAAATGATAAAAACAATGGAATAGAAAAGCTATTAGAAACAAATCAAATTCGGACCAACAAAAACAAAACATGTAGCTGTGAGATAAACAGCATTCTCAGTGAGGAGGCTGGAAGAGGCTCAGTCCTGCCCAATGAGGAGGCTGGAAGAGGCTCAGTCCTGCCAATGAGGAGGCTGGAAGAGGCTCAGTCCTGCCAATGAGGAGGCTGGAAGAGGCTCAGTCCTGCCAATGAAGAGGCTGGAAGAGGCTCAGTCCTGCCAATGAGGAGGCTGGAAGAGGTTCAGTCCTGCCCAATGAGGAGGCTGGAAGAGGCTCAGTCCTGCCCAATGAGGAGTCTGGAAGAGGCTCAGTCCTGCCCAATGAGGAGGCTGGAAGAGGCTCAGTCCTGCCCAATGAGGAGGCTAGAAGAGGCTCAGTCCTGCCAATGAGGAGGCTGGAAGAGGCTCAGTCCTGCCCAATGAGGAGGCTGGAA
>NW_022196893.1:20995252-21007896 GCF_008632895.1 Mastomys coucha | reverse complement strand
GAGGCTGGAAGAGGCTCAGTCCTGCCAATGAGGAGGCTGGAAGAGGCTCAGTCCTGCCAATGAGGAGGTGGGAAGAGGCTCAGTCCTGCCAATGAGGAGGCTGGACGAGGCTTGGTCCTGCTCAATGAGGAGGCTGGAAGAGGCTCTGTCTTGCAACAGTGGGGAAGTTATAAGTTAAACAAAACCTGCTACTTCACTGATGACACTGTAAAAATATAAAGTTGATGATAGTGCTTCTAAAATGTTAAAACATAAAGTTAATCTACTCCTCTCCATTACAAATTTGCATACAGATGAGGACTGCCTTGCTGTTTCTCCCAGCTGGCTGACATTTAGACAAAGCTCGTTTTGCCTTGAGGCCAGTGGTCTGACTCTCATCCTCATGGTGATCAGGATCCATAGATCAACTATGAAGAAATTAAAAGTTAGTTTCCACTCTGGCAACACTCAACCACCTAGATTCTAGTGGTTCTCAACCGAAACAGGGTTTCTCTGTGTAGCCCTGGCTGTCTGGAACTCACTCTGTAGACCAGGCTGGCCTCGAACTCAGAAATCTACCTGCCTCTGCCTCCCAAGTGCTGGGATTAAAGGCGTGGGCCACCACTGCCTGGCGGTTCTCAGCCTTCCTAGTACTGAGACCCTTTAATACAGTTCCTCATGTTGTGGTGATGACATGGTTTTGTATGCATAGAAATCCTAAATCTGTTACCAAAATACTGTTAAAACTAATAGACAAATTCAGCAAGGCTGCAAGATACAAGACTGACATCCTAACGTAGGGAGTCTTTCTGTGTCCTAGCAAAATGGCTGAAAAACCAAGACTACAATCTTGTTGACTATGGCCACAAAAACAGCACACTGAGAAACAAGCTTAACATGGAGGTAAAGATTTATACATTGAAAATCATGAAACCCAGGTGGAAGAAGCTAAACAGTTTGCACTAAATGAAAACATGCCTATATTTCCATATTTAAAAATATACATAAAATATCTATACCTAAAGTAGGTTATTGATTCAAAGAAATTGGTATCAATATTCTGTGTGGTACTAAAGAGGAGGCAGTAGGATCAGGAGTTTAATATTATTTTCAGTATATAGAAAGACTAAGGGCAAACTGGGCTCCACTAAAGTTTATCTTTTAAAAAAACATCACAGGGAGACACACAATTGCAAGTTGTTGAAACCAGCCTTGAACAAAAAGGCCAAATCTATCAAATGACCTGACTTTAAAGAATAGTCACATGCAGAATAATGAAATTAAAGCCTATGTCTCCTTGTCTTCTTATACATATACAAAACAAAAACAAAAACAAAACAAAACAAAACAAAAAACAAACAAACAAAAAACCTCACAATCACTAAAGACATCTTAAGTACAAAGCTGTAAAACCATTAGGAAAAAAGAAACTAGGGGAAATTTTGTTCCACGTCTTTGGGATTGTAGAAAGCAAACCGTCAAACAGATCTTATGAAATGGACAAGCTTCTGTCCAGCAGAAACAAGTTAAGGTGTAAAGGCTCCTGCGGGCGAGGAGAAATATGGGTAAGCCATACACCTCGTAGAGATTAACGTAGCAAATATATAAGCAAACCAACAATTCGGGAGTAAAAAGACAAATCCCTAGTAATTCACAACAGAGTCGGCTCTTCTCGCCGCTGCCAACCATTTCATCCCTCCAACAAGTAAAAGGCCGAGTTTCTATTTATAGTCCCAGCAGCCCTTTGCTGCAGATTTCAGCCTGACATAGCCTGTGATCTTCCCTTCCCATGGCTTCACGGCTTCAGATCCTGTCCTTTATTCTGCACATCCTGAACACGCAGACACCACTCCAAGCTGTCTATGATAATACTGAGAGTGTCTCTGCTGTTCACAAAATCTCATCCTAGCAGTTGCCTGCCTTGTAGTCAGGCTTTTAAACACTGAGAAAATATCCCACATCCATGGAAAATGATGTAGAGGAATTATTTCTTATTTTACCTCAATGTTGTGTTTTCTATTGCTTTACAATGTAAGTATGTAGCCTGAAGAAGTTGATTTTGCCTGTTCTTGGGAGGCGTTAGATAAGCATCTTTTCTTTTTGAATTCTAATTCTTACCTCCACTATACTATCTTTCCAATATACCCCAAGTTAATAGTTTTTTATTCTTTAGTTATAACAGTATCCTTAAGCTCTTATTTCTAAGAGCATACTGTACTGTGGAAGTTTCAACTGCTTGTAACTGAAGTTTAAATATGGCTGAGCTACTTTTTATTAGGTGAGACCAAATCTTTCTAGAGAGCCCACATTGGTCTTCTACATGCTCATGTCTAGCCCCACCCCTGAAATCCTGGGATACAGGATATACCCTACACGCTGGAGATGGAGCCTGAGCATCACCCATGCATACATCCTATCACTGGGCTATAACCCTACACTTCAGCCATGTCCTTTTAATGAATGCAGGTCAAGTGCTTAGAAGAATAACCTCCTAATGAAAGCCCCATGTAGGAGCCTAAGATGCAAGGAGTAACCTCAGTAATTGCAGTTTCTTATCTGCTAGCTTTCAGCAAAAATCCAGCTTACAGCAGTTTGAGCCATACCTGCTCTCTGACCACTTCACATTCCTGTGGGCTTCTCAGTGTCGCTTCAATTATCTCTTTTATTATAAGCAGCCAAGTCCAACTTGCATCTCTTAAAATTAATCTCTTCCGATCGCTTGTAAGAATCACTTATAGGTTATAGTAATTAATTATCTTGGATTTATAGAGGTAATCTCTCTAAAACTCAGTCTTGACCCTGTCAACTGGCTTTGAGATCTATTGCCTTCAGGGCGCCTTGTCAACAACACAACTTTACATGTAGAAGTATCTCAGAAGCTGAGTCTTGTCTTCTGTTCTTAGGTGATTACTGTCATTACTGGAGTTTTTGACCATGCTAAGATATGTGCCTTTACCTGTGAGCTTTGATGTACCTAGCTGCACATGCTAGAAAGTATCAGGACACACTTCAAGAATGGAGTCATGAGAGGGAAATTCTGAGTACTTGTGAGAAAACTCCAAGACCCCAGTTTCTTTAAAAGTACAGATTTGTTCTTGGAGTGTGTTTTTGCGCTCCTTCCAGGCATAAGAAGACGTTAAACCCCTGAAACTGAAGTTGAAGACAATTAACTAGAAATCCAACTCAAGTTCTCTGCAAGAGCTGTCTCTTTATCCGTCTCAGAACTCAGGCTCTGTGCCTTTATGTGTATCTCTGCTTGACTGTTTTACTGTGTAGGAAACATATCTTCAAATTGTCCTAAAGTACATTTGTTCATCTGCCCAATAATAGATACATAAGCAATTACTGGTGTCTGAGTTAAAATTTCTTCTTAGAGAATATAATCTTCAGCATGATTTCAAAATTAAATGTTGATTGTTTCATGTTTTATGTTAAAATTCATTTTATGTCCTTTTGTTATTTATTTAGACACCCATGTAGAGATTTGACATATAGCACATATCTGATCACACTCCTTAAAGTTTCTGTGACTTATATTACTGCCATTTTCTGGACACATATTGCATTAAATAAAATAATTAGTACTGGGTTGTTAAATGTGTAATTTTCTATAGTGTATCATACTAAGCTTCAAAATGTGTTGTTTATAAATTCATACATTGAATTATTATTTATTCAGATTATTAGTAATTGAGACATATGTATGGATATTTTCCAGTAAGATTTGTCTATGTGACTATGTATTAAGTTTGCCTCTATATATTTTGCTCTTTTATTAGGGTTATGTGTGTGTGTGCACTGTTACACAGGTACACAATCCTCAGCTACCTCTAAAACATCAACCTCTAAAGAAAAAAGGAATTTTCAACACTTTGATATTAAGACTCACTTGTAATTATACATGCCCTGACTGGGTTTCTGCTGCCACTGTAGAATGTATAACTTCTACTATCAACATGCATAGGTTTGTCCTTTGTGTGTTTGCCACTTTTAGAAAATTTGTGGATTTTTGTACAACTTATTACCATGGCTTTAAATCGGAGAAGAGAACAGGTATTTCAAACAGAACCCACAGGAAAGGTAAAGTCTTTAACACATGCCGGTGAGGCTGTGGTGAGCAAAAAGTAGGATTTGTATTAACAACTTGTCAGGCAGTAAGTTAAGGTCTGCTCACATAGGTTGCTAGCCCATGTGCTCATCATGCTGAAACCATTGGAAAAAACTGAACAGGGAAATCACAAGTTATATTTAGAGAGGAAGATTTAAGCTGTCAATATATCAAAACAGATTAAAGATGCAGGCAGTAAGCAAATTAGAAGACATGAAGTAGGTGAAAGAAGGGTTATTTGGAAATGTATTCAAATATAGTTGAAAGCTAGACATCAGTGTATTTCTTAATTTGTTAATATTAATTTTGTGTATGAGAAAAAAGAAGTTCATATGACATGTATTTGGTCTCAGTAACCTGAAAACAATGGAGTTAGAACTACCATGTATATAACTCCAAGTGTCCTTTGATTCTAGTAGCCCTGGAGCTCTGGTTCTTTCTTGAAGGTAGCAGGAGGCGTGGGGAGCATCAGTAGGGGCAATATTTGCTCTTGGAAGAGGTTAGGGTTGCTTTTTCTAATGTTTACCTACCTTGCCTTTAGGTTAACCCGAGGCCAGAGGCTGCAGGCCTCTGGACCTATTGACACTTTTTGCTTAACAGCAGAGGATCAAGTAAAGGATTGCTAGAGCTCCCTTCTCTGGCCAGGCAGCCAGGAGTCCCTTACTGATTTGGCTGCCAGCTCTGTGTAAGCCAGAAAAGAAAGGAGTCACTCACACAGAAAAAAACACACACTGGATGAAACAAAAAAAAAAATGGGTACATCATCTTTTGCTTGTTGCTTTTAGTTTTTTATCGCTTTTTAAAACTATTAATTGGTAACAACTCTGAGATTCCACGTCACACCAGTCAGAATGGCTAGGATAAAAAAGTCAGGTGACAGCAGATGCTGGTGAGGTTGTGGAGAAAGAGGAACACTCCTTCATTGCTGGTGGGATTGCAAGCTGGTATAACCACTCTGGAAATCAGTTTGGTGGTTCCTCCAGAAATTGGACATAATTCTACCAGAGGACCCAGCTATACCACTCTTGGGCATATACCCAGAAGATGCTCCAACATGTAATAAGGACACATGCTTCACCATGTTCATAGCAGCATTATTTATAATAGCCAGAAACTGGAAACAACCCAGATGTCCCTCAACAGAGGAATGGATATAGAAATTGTGGTACACCTACACAATGGAGTACTACACAGCTACTAAAAACAATGAATTTATGAAATTCTTAGGGAAATGGATGGGTCTGGAGAATATCATCCTGAGTGAGGTAACCCAATCACAAAAGAACACACATGGTATGCACTCTCTGATAAGTGGTTATTAATGCAGAAGTTTGGAATACAGGAAGGACAACCCACAAATCACAAGAAACTCAAGAAGAAGGAAGACCAAAATATGGACACTTCATTCCTTCTTAAAAGGGGGAACAAAATATCCATGGAAGGAGTTGCAGAGACTAACTATGGACCAGAGACTGAATGAAGGGCACTCCAGCCTGATATAGCTGTCTCCTGAGAGGCTCTGACAGTACCTGACTAATACAGAAGTAGAGGCTCACAGCTATTCCCTGAACTGAGTACAGGGTCCCCAATGAAGGAGTTAAAGGACCGAAGGAGCGGAAGGGTTTGCATCTACCTCCCAAGTGCTTGGGTTAAAGACATGTGCCACCACCACCAGGCTCTATTCTTAATTGTAACTTTGTTACATTTTCTAGCAAAGAAATAAAACCATTCTAAAAACCGTCTTCCTAAAATTATTTGAATCAAGTCAGGAATTCCATAAAATCATTAATCCATCTAAACAGCATTAATTCATGAAAGTTCATCTTTATGTTGATCTGTAGGAAATATGATCAGCAGGGTGAGCTAATGTCCAGGGATAATTTTATTAATTTAATAATGACTGGAAAGGCATATCAGCTTCAAGAAGCAATCCTGAGATGAAGTCTCTTTGGGACCTTGCCTCATAGAGCTTACCCATCACAGACCATGTAAAAAATGTGGGCCACCTTCAGGACGTCCACCTGCTAGCCTTAGCCTATCCTAGATGGCTCTGGACAATATATATGTATATATTGTCTGAGGTAGTATTCTAAGAATTTTTCTCTAAGAAACATTAAAATATTAATAAATGTATAAATATATGTTAATTAATAATAAATAATGGATATGGTTAATATTATAATTATATTTAATTAAATATTATATCACATATAATTAATTAACAAATATTATCAATACATATATTTATTAGTATATTAATAAAACATATTTCTATATATTGAAATAACAAAATACAAGTATCTACCCACATTGTGACATTGTGGCAAATGCTACATATTTAGGCTAGTTGTCTACTTACTAAGCTGTGACTAGAAAGTAGTCATTGCATAAGCTGCAATACTCTCAAATGCCAACTGAAGTCATACTGTTCCCCTGAAAAGTTGCAATCCTCTTCAGTTTCTTCAGTCCTTCCCTCTTGCAATCCTTATTCTAAGAATTTTCTACCTCAATTGTTCAGTAAACATTGCTCCTAAATTATTCCCTGATTGGTCAATAATGAAGCTGTCCAGCCAATGCCTGAGCATGGTAGAGAATAGGGCTGGACTTCCTGCCAGCCAGGGGAAAGGGAAGAAGAGAAAGGAAGTGGGGCAGGCAGAGAGTCCAGGAGACTTCCCAAGAAAACAGCTTGAGCACAGAAAGCCATAAAATGCAAGCATCTCAGGGATTTGCCTGGGAGGTAACCAGATTAGCTTAGAGGATTAAATATAGTAATACCACTCAGTTGTTGTTCCCTTAAAGTACAATAAACAAATATAATGATCCAGTCTCAATTATTTGGAAGCTGGCTGAGTTAAGAGGAAAATTAGAGCACACTTATTAAATAGCCACTAACACACATTTATATACATATATGTACATTTATATGTATATATACAAACAGCACACATATATACATATAAACATGCACATATATGCATATATCACATCTGAGAAGATAGGACAGCACCATGGGAGACCAAATAAGACTGAAAATGTAGAGGAATGTGAAACAGAAACTAGGACCAGGAGAAGACAAGTCTTATGCTGATTCCCTGACATCTCACATGGAATACAGGACTTTGTGAACAGTGTGGAACAGAACAGTGTGACTTCAGTTGGCATTTGAGAGTATTGCAGCTTATGCAATGACTACTTTCTAGTCACAGCTTAGTAAATAGGCAACTAGCCTAAATATGTAGCATTTACCACGATGTGGGTAAATACTTGTATTTTGTTATTTCAAAAAGAACACAAGAGATAAACATATAATGAGTCATTATATGTTGCCACATTCAATATCTTGCCTAGGTTTTCATCTCTACTGCTGTATTTGACTCTTGACTTTTCCTCTTAATGCAATAATTACATTTCTTACATTATAATTTTATTATTCTCTCAATGTTATTAAGCGAGATTTCTGAAGCAATAGTAATTTCCAACATCACAAAATATTTGCACCTACCAAGAAATCCTGGATGATATTTTCCTGTGTCTTTTAACTGCCTTGAAAGCGATGCAATAAAAAAAATTAATCTGATAACCTTAAAGTGTTTGAATTTCATAAGAACTTAGTAGGCACGCCAAGCAATTTAATAGCGCGGCTTGTTCTTAGGAGGCAATGGTAAGTTTAGCTCTGACACATCTTTGGATGACAAGTTATACCACCCAGAGTTTCTGTTTTAAATGACCTGTGCTCACAGTGAGGGCTATTGAAGGCTCCCTTGCTGGAAGTTTGCTAGAGACGTCATTTATTCTTACATAGAAGGCCAAGTTGTCTCTGGAAACACCAGGGCACCTCAAATCATGAAATGGGCAACCCATCTACAAAGATGAGACGCCATTGCTCGCCTCTTCCAAGCTCAGTATCCTGCTGGTCTGAGCTAGTTGAATAGAGAGTCACATGGCAATTGCATCACTCACCAAAGTAAAGCTTTTAAATTTTAAAAATTGTTAAGATGTACTCATTACTATTGAACCGAGAACTCAAATTCCTCCTGACCTTTAATAGTCACTTAAAAATTAATAATAATTCTTGAATCAAACACAAATTTCTTTATTGTTGCCCATTTTCCCTTTTTCCTTTTACGGACAGGTGTCTGCACTTGCTCAACATCCCTTGTTTCCAACCCCAAACCCTCTCCTACTCCTCTCAGAGTCTTGATGCCTTCAAAAAGGAAAAGGAACTTCCATAAATAGTTTTCACAGTCACATGGTGACTTTTCTATATTCCATTGGGTTTTAACAGTGCTTTCTACTTCTCTTCTCTGTGTGCTAGGTACATAGTTTCCTTCCACTGGGTCTACAGGCCCACCACAGGTATCAGGCCCTGAATATAATGTGTGTTTGTCAATTGCATTAATGAATAATACAACAGACACAAAGAAAACACAACACAGTTGGAAGATCTTTGAGAGACGAGGAAAAGGAAATCTGAGATGATATAGATTTCATACTGTAGTGACTGAGTCTCCATCTAGAAACTTGAGATTCATCAGGATTTTTTTCTAATCTTAAGGAGGTACTAATAGCTTTGAGAACTATACCAAAAACCAAGACAGTGTGAAGCTATGTCCTAAATATATACAATTTTCTTTCTTTTAGCATAAGCCAAAATGTTAAATGATGCTGAGAGGTCCTCCAGAGTCAATAATTATCACTTGGGAAAACCAGATCTATACACACGTAGAGATTTTTGACTAGGAAAAATAGTGTGGATGTTATACTAATCAAATATTCCAGAGTAAATTTGGAAACTTCAAAATGGTGATCAGGAATTAAAATCAAAAGATTCCTTAGGGAAAATAAAACCTAATATCTCAAAGGCACTGTGATTTTTATACAAACAGGCAGGTTTTTAAACAACGATGTTTTAAATGTCTTTCTCAGCTAACAACTTGGCAGTTTGCCAAGTTCATTTGATTATTTTTATAGTTCTGAGTCAAAATGACTAATCATAAATGAGGCTATATGTTTCAATTAACACTTTTTTTCTGGAAAATATCACAGTCTAGTTTATAACTGGTAAAGCGAAATTAATACAATAAACACATGAAGAACTCTAACATTTATCTTTGGTCTTTGTGAGATAATAAAGATCCCATGTAAATGACATTTTATTAGTATATTTGTAAGTCATAAGGATATGTTCAGTATTTACCTGTATCTTTGCTGTCTTTAATGCTGTTTGCTTCAGGGTCAGGTAACATCTTAGATGCTTGATATACAATAGTAGGTGACAACTTGACAGAAGAGCTTTGGATACAACTTTAATTTTATCAAAATCATATACTTCCATGAGTCTAGAAATTGTAATGCTTTTTGGCTTTACATATGGTCTCTGTTTCTTACCTTGTATTACTAATACTTAACGCTTGTCTTTTAAAATACATTTATAATATCGTTTCTTGTTTTTTTTTTTAATCTATTAACTGCATGCTCTGGGTTAATAGTTTTTCTTGTTCACAGTGCCCAAATAACACCCAATTTTCATTTCTCTTCTTCAAACATTTTCAAAGTCCCAATGTTTTTAAACTTCACAGTAGCTTAAAGCCTGTCATCGGTTTCAGTTTAACAATAGCAAGTAAAATCCAGGACTCTTTCAATGTGGGAGTCTTTCAGCTCAGGGCCGTTCTCTTGGCTGGCATCCTGAAGCTTCACCACCCTGCCCCATAATAAACGTTAGCTTTGTCTAGGTCAGCTCAGTGGTTGCTGGAAACTAGTCCCCTTATTTTATTACCGCTTTTCTCCCAATTATATCTTCCAGGGCATTCTCTGTTCTTTGGGCTTTATTTCTGCTTCTCTGTTTCCAAGCATTCTTTCCTCATGTCCCAGAACTTTCATCTGTTTATCCTATGTAGTATGTTTCATGGACATAATGTTTCTCTATCTTCCCACTGCTACACATTATACATTCCTTTTGAATTTTCTCTCTTAAAAACTGTATTTACAAATTTGAAATATGTCTTCATTTCTTTCCTTGTATGTTTTGGTTTTCTGGGGTAAAGCAAGAGGCTCCCACAAAAAGTCTGTTCAGCAGAGTTCTCACTCTGGGTTCCTGGCTCATGTGACCTCCTCCACCAAGCTTACCTACAATGTGCAGTTTTTTTTTTTTCAGGAATCCTGTCCACATGGCTTCCTGAAACAAGTCAGGGACCCTTCCTTCTCCATAACTGGGGCTCACTTACACCATCCTGGTCTCACTCCAATACCTGGTCTATGTGGATGCTTACATCAGATCCACTTAGAGTGCTGGAAAATTGTTCCAGGAGCACAGCCTTCATGACCTCCTGTATCAAATGAGGGTCTTCAACATTGTCTATACTTCTTAGGTCTTCCTTCAGAAGACTAGCTTGGAACTGCATGGCCTAGGGCATCAAGCCTGAATGTACTGCCCCAAGAGTCTCACTGAACGTTCAAAGCTATAGTCACTGACTATCAGAAGAAATTTGGGAACATATCCTTGGGCTCTTGATATCAACCTGACAGAGAAAAATGACATATCAACCTTACTAAGACTTATACCTGGACATTTTAAATGTCTCTATTTAAAAAGAGGCAACTTGAATGAAAAGAAATATACAAATACCTAAACCAGGCACAGTGGTGCACACCTTTAATTTCAGCACCCAGGAGGTAGAGTCTGACAGATCTCTGAATTTTAGGCCAATTTGTTCCCCATAATAAGTTTCTATCCAGCCAAGTTTCACATAGTCTCAAAAACAAAAACAAAAAATATCTAACAAATCACAACTCACAAACAACAACAATAACACACATATACATATGGTAACATGTCAAGTCCAAGATAATGAATATTATAACAATAGCTCTGAGTGAGAATGACCTAGAATTTTCAGACAAAGTATCTGAATGAGCAGTTATAACTAAGCTTTTAAAAGAAGACATAAATATACTCTAAGAGCTCTCTCTCTCTGTCTCTCTCTCTCTGTCTTTCTCTCTCTCTCTCTCTCTCTCTCTCTCTCTCTCACACACACACACACACACACACACACATGCACACACAACTGAATGAAGAAAGGAATTCATTATAAGACATGAAAGTAGAATTCACTGAAGAAATGCCAAACTGAAAATGATGCTAGAAATGAAAAACTTAACTACCCAATAAATATCTCAGAGGAGACCTCACCAATAGAATGGATTATGTAGATAATAGAGTGTCAGGACTAGAAGGCAAGGTAAAAGAATTGGATCACTAAGTAAAATGCTGTGACAACCTCTGGAACAACATGACAACACTCAATCTCAAGGCTGAAGAGATGACGCAGCCATTAAGGCTCTGGCTGCTCTCTCCAAGTTTGGTTCCCAGAACTTATGTCAAGGGGCTCACAATTGCCTGTTACTCTAGATCCAGGACTTCAAACATTTTTTAGGGCTTCCACAAAGATTCATACCCATGAAGCATCCACACACAGATATACTCAGATATCTATATTAAAAAATATAAATCTAAATAAAGATGCCAATTTAAAATATACGAGGCCTACAGAATACCAAATAAATAGTACTAAAAATAAAATCAAACTACAACATATTTTACTTAAAACACAAAAAACACAGACTTCAAGAGAGAAAGGTCCTATAAGTGTGGGCCAGCATATTTACACATGATTATTCAGTAGAAACTTTAAAAAACCCAAAGTGTTTTATTTTTTTATTAGGTGTTTTCTTTATTTACAATATCTCCTTTCCCAGTTACCCTTCCAAAAGAAAAAAGAAAAACAAAATAAAATAAGAAAAAAAATAAATTAAAAAAAAAAGAAACTAAAACAATCCCCTGTTTCCTTCCCCCTCCCCCTGGCCCTGGCATTCCCCTAAACTGGTGCATAGAACCTTCACAGGGCCAAGGTCCTCTCCTCCCATTGATGACCGACTTGGCCATCCTCTGTTATACACATGTTGCTGGAGCCATGAGTCCCCCCCCCCATGTGTACTCTTTGGTTGGAGTTTTAGTCCCTGGGAGCTCTGAGGGTACTAGTTAGTTCATATTGTTGTTCGTGCTAAGGGGCTGCAAACCCTTCAGGTCCTTGGGTCCTTTCTCTAGCTCCTTCATTGGGGACTCTGTACTCAGTCCAATGGATGGCTGTGAGCCTCTACTGTATTAGTTGGGTACTGTCAGAGCCTCTCAGGAGACAGCTATATCAGGCTCCTGTCAGCCAGCACTTGCTGGCATCCACAATAGGACCAAACCTAAGGATAATAGGTATAGAAGGGAGTGAATACTTCCAACCTAAAGGGTCAGTAAATATCTTCAACAAAATTATAGAAGAAAACTTCCCTAACCTAAAGAAAGAGATGCCCATGAACTTGCAAGAAGTCTGCAGAACTCCAAATAGACTGGACCAGAAAAGAAATTCTTCCAGCCACATAATAGTCAAAACACTAAATGCACAAAACAAAGAAAGAATACTAAAAGCAGTAATGGAAAAAGGTCAAGTAACATATAAAGGCCAGCCTATCAGAATTATACCAGACTTCTCACCAGAGACTATGAAAG
>NW_022196893.1:20960995-20994930 GCF_008632895.1 Mastomys coucha | reverse complement strand
ATCCAGCCCTTCAAAGGGTAATAAATGGAAAACTCCAACACAAGGAGGGGAACTACATCTTTGAAAAAGCACAAACCTATGGCCACCTGATCTTTGACAAAGGAGCTAAAACCATCCAGTGGAAAAAAGACAACATTTTCAACAAATGGTGCTGGCTCAATTGGCAGTTAGCATGTAGAAGAAGGCAAATTGATCCACTCCTATCTCCTTATACAAAGCTCAAGTCCAAGTGGATAAAAGACCTCCACATAAAACCAGATACACTGAACTAATAGAAAAGAAAGAGGAGACAAGCCTGGTTCACATGGGCACAGGGGAAATTTTCCTTAACAGAACACCAATAGCTCATGCTCTAAGATCAAGAATTGACAAATGGGACCTCATAAAATTACAAAGCTAAGGACACTGTCAATAGGACAAAATGGCAACCAACAGATTTGGAAAAGATCTTTACCAATCCTATATCTGATAGAGGACTATCCAATACATACAAAGAACTGAAGAAGTTAGACTCCAGAGAACCAAATAATCCTATTAAAAATGGGGTACAGAGTTAAACAAATAATTCACAACTGACGAATACTGAATGGCTGAGAAGCACTTAAAGAAATATTCAACAACCTAAGTCATCAGGGAAATGTAAATTAAAACAATGTTGAGATTCCACCTCACACCAGTAAGAATGGTTAAGATCAAAAACTCAGGTGACAGCAGATGCTGGTGAGGTTGTGGAGAAAGAGGAACACTCTTTTATTGCTGGTGGAATTGCACGCAGGTACAACCACTCTGGAAATCAGTTTGGCAGTTCCTCAGGAAATTGGACATAGTACTACCAGAGGATCTAGCCATACCACTCCTGGGCATATACCCAGAAGATGCTCTAACATGTAATAAGGACACATGCTCCACCATGTTCATAGAAGCCTTATTTATAATACCCAGAAACTGGAAACAACCCAGGTGTCCCTCAACAGAGGAATGGATACAGAAAACTTAGTACATCTACACAATGGAGTACTCCTCAGCTATTAAAAACAATGAATTTATGAAATTCTTAGGGAAATGGATGGATCTGGAGGATATCATACTGAGTGAGGTAACCCAATCACAAACGAACACACATGGCATGCTCTCTCTGATAAGTGGATATTAGCCCAGAAGCTCAGAATACCCAAAATACAAACCACAAACCACAAGAAACTCAAGAAGAAGGAAGACCAAAGTGTGGATGCTTCATTCCTTCTTAGAAGGGGGAACAAAATACCCATAGAAGGAGTTGCAGAGACAAACTATGGAGCAGAGACTGAAAGAAGGACAATCTAGAGACTGTTACACCTGGGAATCCTTTCTATATTCAACCATCAAACCCAGACACTACTGTGGATCCCAGCAAGTGCTGGCTGACAGGAGCCTGATATAGCTGTCTCCTGAGAGGCTCTGGCAGTGCCCAACTAATACATAAGTAGAGGCCCACAGCTATCCATTGGACTGAGCACAGGGTCCCCAATGAAGGAGCTAGAGAAAGGACCCAAGGAGCTGAAGGGTTTGCAGCCCCTTAGGACAAACAACAATATGAACTAACAAGTACCCTCAGAGCTCCCTGGGACTACACCATCAACCAAAGAGCACACATGGTGGAACTCATGACTCCAGCAGCATATGTATAGCAGAGGATGGCCTAGTTGGGAAGAGAGACCCTTGGTCCTGTGAAAGTTTATGCCCCAGTGTAGGGGAATGCCAGGGCAAGGAAATGGGAGAGGGTGGGTTGGTGAGCAGGGGGAGTGGGGAGGAAACAGGGTTTGTTTTTTGTTTTTGTTTTTGTTTTTGTTTTCAGAGGGGTAACCAGGAGAGGAGATATCTTTTGAAATGTAAATAAAGAAAATATCTAATTTAAAAAAAGAGTTTTCTGGTGGACTCTTTATAGTCTTTTACATACATGACCATAATATTGACAGATAAGCAAATTTTGACCTTTCTTCTTATTTTACCCCTTTATATCCTTCAGTTGCCTTATTGTTTTAGTTAAGACTTCAATATTGAACAGTGATATAGGAAACCTTTTTTGATGACCTTAGCCCCTCCTCTTTGCATACCTTATCCCTTTGAGCTGAAATTCATGAAATAGAAATGGAAAAGTTTTAAAAGAAAGCCAGTGATAAAAGAGTTAGTTCTTTGATTACCTGCTTAGGATGAGTGTTTCCAGCTCCAAACATTTACCTGAAATTTTCATAATTTTATTTTCCTTGACAGCTGAGTAGGGCTGGGCAGTCAGCAGAATGCATGGTGTCCATGGATGGAATTGTCAAAGGATAGCGTAATACTGGGCAGTCAGTAGAATGCATTGTGTCCATGGATGGAATTGTCAAAGGATAGCGTAATACTGGGCAGTCAGTAGAATGCATTGTGTCCATGGATGGAATTGTCAAAGGATAGAGTAATACAAGTCAGCAGAATGCATTGTGTCCATGAATGGAATTGTCAAAGGATAGATTAATAAAAGTGCTCTTTTCTGAGAACCATTTAGCACATCTAGCTTAAATTCAATAACTAGATACTCTACACTATTTCTGCATAAACTAGTCTTTGCAAGAAGAACAGAACTACCATGGTTGTCTAGAGACCAAAAAATATTTTGTAGCTGAATGTGTGGATGACCATTACAATGTAACTTGGATCAACTGTAGTTTGATCACTTGGCCTTATGATGATTACATGTTAATCAATGAAGATAATTAAGGATGTAGTGCAACAAATAAACAAATATATCAAATTTCAAATATAGGTATCACAAAATAAATGTCTCACCAATAAAAGTTCATTAAAGTTAGTAATTGCTTCCCTGTGCCTTCCCTATCCAGTTTTCCCTACCTGCCTTCTGTATCCAAAAGTTTGACTTGTGTCTTAGTTTGAGTTTTATTGCTGTGAAAAGACACCATGACCATGTCTTTTAAAAACAACAGCAACAACAACAACAACAACAATAAAAGACATTTAATTGGGGCTACCTTACAGTTTCAGAGGTCTTATAGTTCATTATCATCATGGCAGGAAACATGGCAGGCAACATGCAGGTAGATATGGTGCTGGAGAAGGAGCTAAGAGTTCTACATCTTGATCCATAGGCAGGAGGAGGGGACTGTGCAACACACCAGGCATAGCCTGAACATATAAGAGACCTCAAAGTCTGCCCGTACAGTGACACATTTCCTCCAACAAGTCCACACCTACTCCAACAAGACCACACCACCTAATAGTGCCACTCTCTATGGGCAAAACATTCAAACACACGAGTCTATGGGGGCCACACTTGATCAAACCACCAGAGCTTCTGTGTTTGTTGCTTATGAAATGAGACAGAGACTACAGCATGCTACTACCAAATTTCCACAGCCTATAAGTGACACACATCACATCCATACGTTTAGTTTGTAAGATCTAATCACACAATCTCAACCTACTAGGGAATGGGTCTGAGAGATGGACAATAATCAGGGAATACAACTTTTACTCCAAATTAAACAATGGGCCATTGTCTGAATGGAAGAACATTTGAAACATATCACTAACAATGTCTCACTCACCAGCCATGCTGGACAGGCTGGACATAACCCAAGACAAAATAAACAATAAGTATTACAAGAAATAAAATTCTAGCAAATTAACCTTCTGACACTACTGGCTGAAGAGGCCCTGAGCATATTATCTTTCAGTGAGATTGGTTTTCACTGAAACATTGACTTAAGTAACATATAACCAATACTCACTAAATAATGCTTTGTGTAAATATGTTGATGAATTTTTGTGTGGTCTTCATTGTTCATCAGATTTTTCTGAGTCAAGTGTTGCATTCTACAATCATGAGCAAGGCAGCTACAAGTGCTTCAGTTCACAAAAGACATCCAAGGTCACAAAACACAATTTGTACTCTTGCATAATGACTTACTCTAAACCTGCAATGTATCAACATATGGCTTCATCATAGATACAAATTTGATGAATTAAGAATGGGAGCAGTACTAGGTGGTGGTCCAGGCTCATGTTTAATTTCAGCACTTGGAAGGCAGAAGGAGATGGAGCTCTGTGATTTCAAGGCCAGCCTGGTCTACAGAGCAAGTACCAAGATAGCCAGAGCAACACAGAGAAACCCTGTCTTTAAAAAAATGGAAGGAAAGAAAGAAGGACAAAGAAGGAGAGAGACAGGGAGAAAGGGGGAGAGAGAGAGACAGAGAGAAAGAGAGAGAGAGAGAGAGAGAGAGAGAGAGAGAGAGAGAGAGAGAGGCCACAGTGGTGAATTCTGTGTCTGTTGCACACATTATCTGGACTTTATTTACAGAAACCCTTAAATCTAAGTATTGCTTGGGAGCTGTGTGCCAACTGTGTACAGTTATCTTCATTCACATGTCTAATGATTGAATGTGTGGCTGGATCAGCATTGTGCATATTAACACAAGCCATGAGCTCACTCCCTGGACTCTTCAGGAGCATGGAGCTGTTTGTTTGTTTTTTAGAGTCTGGCATCTACCTAGCTGGGTTCCAGAACTCAGAAGGATTCCAAGGTAAGAAGAACACAAATCGTTAGGATTTGGGTCAAGAAATCCATAGTGTCATTTCTGAAGCAGCCAATAAGCTAGCATTCAGGCATTGATGGGAGAAGTGACAAAGAATTTTAAACCATATCATAAAAACACACTGTACATGCAAACAAAGGAATAACGGAAAGCAGTGGTTTGCTGTGTACACAGCTATTTTCAAAAATGAAAGGGTGGAGGCTGCCAGATTCATTTGCAGTAGGCAGGCCTCTGCTGAAAGGTGAAATACAGACTGTGAGAACTGGTTTTCTTACTGACCTGACTAGGCCATGGAGTGTCTGGGTCGTATTAACTGTTATTCTGACTTTTCTCTTTTAATGTTTGAGGGCAAGGTAACTATGTAGGTGGTGAAGCACATAGCCTCCAGTGTATATCCTCCAGTCAGTTGAAGTTCTGACTGGGACAAAAGCCTGATCCTCGTCCTTCAAACTGAGGCGCAAAGTCTAGTTTGGATTTTCAGGCCTACATCATGGCATGAGCCAATTGCTTTCTATGTTATTATTTGACACGTTCAAAGAGGTATACGGTGTATCTTAATCAAACCCATACCCCACTCTTCTTCACTTGCCCATGCCCTCTCCCCAGTATATCTCTCTTCTCTCTACCAAGTTCTCTTCTTTATTTTAAATGATTGCCTGTCCCCAGTTAGTGTTGCCCATATGAACATGGCTGTGAGACCACCGGTCAGTGCATGTGGAACTATCCAGTGGTTCCCTGAAGGAAAAGTGACTCTCCTGCAGTAGCCACCAACTGCCAGTAGCTCTAGTGGTGCATTGAAACTCTTCCTCTCCATGCTAGAAGTCTAAGGTGGTTTGAACTTGCACAGTCCTGTGCAGGTGAGCATTCTTTCTGGGAGTTCATGTTTGCAGCAGCCATGTTTCAAAGCACTCCTCTGCATCCTCTGGTTCTTAGATTTTTTTTCCTCCCTTCCTTCCATTTTTCTTTCTCTAAGCCTCTGAATGATGTGGTTATAGATGTCTCACCTACAATTGATCACTCAGAGTCACTTATTTTGTTTGTAGTCTGTCTCCATCTTCTCCTCCTCTCCGTGTCTTTCTCCCTCTCCCTCGACTTTTGCACTAGGGGATAGTACACAAGTATGCATAGTACCTTTCCTTATTAATATCGATTGATCTCTCCCTATTAAAAAGAGTTGTGTGTGCCTTTTTGTAAAGGTTGGGTGATAATAAAGGCAGGGGCTATCTTTGTGCAAAGGATCCCAAGTTTATGGAAAAATGTGTTCAACAGCAAAGAGAGCAAAACCAGGATAACGCAGCTAAAGTTTGATGGATGAGAAAGAAAATGTGTTGGGGCTCAGAGAACTATGCAGAGGGAGGCCACGATGGCAAACACTATTTTTTTTTTTTAAAAGAATTCTTTATTTATCATGAATACAACATTCTGCCTGCATGTATGCCTGCAGGCCAGAAGAGGGCACCAGATCTCACTATAGATGGTTTTGAGCCACCATGTGGTTGCTGGGAACTGAACTCAAGACCTCTGAAAGAGCAGCCAGTGCTCTTACCCTCTGAACCATATCTCCAGGCTCTGAGGATGCTAATTTTTGACATCATACAGGTGTTTATCTTGGATATAACTTGTGTGTAAATGTGAAAAGTAACTAGAAAAAGAAGGGCAAGTGAGAGTAGTTCTAGCCAGGGAATAAAGGATATGAAGGAAAACCATGATATCTAAGGATAGTGTGGCAAAGCAAGTGAGAGACAGAGGCTGTGCAGGGCTGAACAGTCACATCTTGTTTTGGGGATGGAAGAATTTGAGAGGTATCTAGCCTGGGTGCCACCCAAGTTTGAGGATAGCTGCTGTCAGACTCAGAACAACTGAAAATTCTCATTCCAAGGTCTTTCGAGGAGAATTCATCAGTAAATAGAAAGGGATGTGTTTCTCTTTGTTTAGAGATGACATCAAAAAATCAGCACCAAGAGCTCGCTGTTGTGTCTGCTGTTCAGTCTGTTTGTGCCGCCGAGGTTCAACAGTAACATTTACACCATGGCCTTTTTGGAAGCTCAAGTCTAAGTTTCTTGTCACATGTCTAGCGGTGACCTTCAGAAATATCAGCTTGTTCCTGTTTGTATCATGTATAGCCCTGTGGGAATTGGGCTGAGACATTTGTAATAGAAAAGACTCTGAGAGGGAAAGCAATGTTTCCAAACAGTCACCTGCTATTAGCAAACACAGAAATACTCTGTGCATACCCAGGAACTAACCCTAATTCCCACCCGGGATAAGGTGCTATGTTAGGCCAGGGGAGCATGAGCATTTCTGGAAACTTCACCAGTACTAGTTAGGGATTCTGTAAGTTCACTTTGCATTCAGTCTCATGGAGTTTAGGGGCGGTTAGGAGCTGCCATTTCTGAAACCATACATAAAGACTTAGTGGTTCTCATCTGATAACCCAGCTATATCACTCCTGGGCATATACCTAGAAGATGCTCCAACATATAATAAGGACACATGCTCCACTATGTTCATAGCAGCCTTATTTATAATAGCCAGAAGCTAAAAACAACCCAGATGTCCCTCAACAGAGGAGTGGATACAGAAAATGTGGTACATCTACACAGTGGAATACTACTCAGGGATTAAAAACAATGCATTTATGAAATTCTTAGGGAAATAGATGGATCTGGAGGATATCATCCTGAGTGAGGTAACTCAACCACAAAAGAACACACATGGTATGCACTCACTGATAAGTGGATATTAGCCCAGAAGCTCAGAATACTCAAGATACAATGCACAAACCACAAGAAACTCAAGAAGAAGGAAGACCAAAGTGTGGATACTTCGATCCTTCTTAGAAGGGGAAACAAAATACCCATGGAAGGAGTTGCACAGACAAACTATGGAGCAGAGACTGAAGGAAGGACAATCCAGACACTGCTCCACCTGGGAATCCTTCCCATATTCAATCACCAAAGCCAGACACTATTGTGGATCCTAGCAAATGCTGGCTGACAAGAGCCTGATATAACTGTCTCTTGAGAGGCTCTGCCAGTGCCCAACTAATACATAAGTATAGACTCACAGACATCCATTGGACTGAGCACAGGGTCCCCATTGAAGGAGCTAGAGAAAGGACCCAAGGAGCTGAAGGGTTTACAGCCCTTTAGGACGAGCAACAATATGAACTAACTAGTACCCTCAGAGCCCCCAGGGACTAAACCGCCAACCAAAGAGCACACATGGTGGGACTCATGGCTCCAGCTGCATATGTAGCAGCAGAGGCCTAGTTGGTCATCAATGGGAGGAGAGGCCCTTGGCCCTGTGAAGGTTCTATGCCCCAGTGTAGGGGAATGCCAGGGCCAGGAAGTGGGAGAGGGTGGGTTGGTGGTAGTGGGGAGGGAACAGGGCTTTTTTTTTTTTGGAGGGAAAACTAGGAAAGGGGTTTAACATTTGAAATGCAAATAAAGAAAATATCTAATAAAAAAAGATACACACTGACTGAACTAAAAACAAAACAAAACAAAACAAAAAAAAGAATTGAAAACACAAAGCTATGTAATTTCTCCACCATCATGGCCATATGTCTACAGTAAAGAAATGCTTCCACCAGTCTTGGGGTGGGGGAGCTCACTGGAACACAGCAGATGGCACACATGTCTGTGTTTACATAGGCCACATGCATCGGCCCTTGATGTGAAACCTCCGGCCTTTCAGGGGTGTGATGCTGCAGTCAGGAGAGACATGCACCAGAAATATGTGAGTGCTGTTCTTACAGCCACACTAGCAGTATTGATGTAGTGCAGGGCTCACTGTTCAGATGCCGCGGTCGCAAACACCCTTGTCTCTTCTTAAACCGTGTCTTTATTGCTTGAGTAGCTTCCTGTCCTCTCTAGCTGGCAACGGGGTGAGTGTGTTCATGCTCTTTTCTCAATATGGCATCAATAGACTTCCATTGGCAGCCTAGGATTATCCCCTTTGCTGTCTATAAGATTTGCTTAATACGAGATCTAGCCTTCTTACAGCAGCTGTTCATGCCCCCTACTTCTTAATTCCTAGGCCTTACCACCTTTGTGATTTTTCTCAAAAAAAAATATTCCTAGTGTTAAATCTTCTAACACTGGTAACCTGCCAGGGTTTCCGTACACTCTCAGCAGCCTACATTTGGTTTCCACCAGTTTGAATTTTTCTATCAGGATTCATCATTCCAGCAGAACAGACCAAGAGGCCCCTTCAAGTGCATTTTCTTATGAAGAGATGTGACGTCGACCCTTCATGTTTCAATTAGGGGCTATCCTATAGCTTAGCTGTCAGGCTTTAAAAAATGTTTAAACTTGGGATAGTTTGGTCTTAACCTTGTTAGTGAGAGCGCAACTCTCATCCCAGTATTCCAAACGCCAGCACAGAAGTACGGCCTCCTCTTTTCCACACTAAGGTGGCTTTCTTCTTTCTTTCTGCACACCATGAGATTGAACTATTGTCTTCAGATTTGCATGTTTTGAACACTACTTTTTAAAGTTTTCTTTGTTGCTTTCAATGTCTCTGATATGTCCAATTGGCCCAACTATTTTTTTTTTTTTGCTAATACAGTCTTCAACATAAAACGGTGTATATGTGTGTGTGTACATGTATGCATGTCACACACACACGTGCATACATTCATCCTGCTTTGGATATTCTTATATTTATGAGATGGTAACACTTATTGCATTGAAAAGGTTTTGATAATTCCCCCCAGATATTAGTCAGCCCTTTGATGGACCAGGAATCCCACGTTAGACCCCAGAACTATCCTGATGGGCTGCTGCTCTTATATCTGAGCCCCATGCTTCGCAAATGCCTCCCTCCACTCCCCTGTCAGTTACTACTTGCCCCGTGCCTGTCTTCGGGATCACAGTTATTCCCGGTGCTTTCTGTGCACTAGTGACATTACTTTTACATTTATTTCAAATTGTCTCGCATTGGTTTCCAAATGAGGAAGAGATAAATGAATGAATTTGATATTTTTTGAAAATAAAATCTATAATTAATCTCCAAGGCAAGAAACAAAACAAAACAAAACAAACAATAATAAAAAAAATTCCATCCCAAACTGAAACTTCATCTGAGAGTAGTTCTAAAGCTGGTTAGAGCATATGAGGATTAAACTAAGCTGGATTTCGATTCTCTTTCTCAGCATGGTACTCCAAATTTATACATTATTTATATCAAAACCAGTTTTCTGGGCTGTGTGTGTGTATGTGTGTGTGTGTGTGTGTGTGCATTATTTTTAATCTTTTATTTATTTTGTTTTGTTTTCCGGAAGGTTTAGCTACTCAGCTGTAAGGGAAAGCAGGTAATGAACTTGCTTCAGGATTAGAATATGGCCTAGAGTCAGAGGCAGACTGGAAAACCAGCAAGGTAAATAGGGTTTGTTTGGAAGAGAAAAGCCTTTCTCATCAGGGCAGCCTTCTAATGAGTAGCTAAGTCGGGTAGTTAAACAGAATGTTATGGGGTGGTAAAATACCACTGGTAACACTAGGGGGCATGAGTGAGTAACTGGGAGGAGCTGAAGACTGGCGTTAGAGGGCAAGGCATGATGGGTCAGGATTTCATGCATAGCTGTTTCCCTCGGGCATATCATAGAGAGCCTGAGAGAAGTGAAGAAAAGCCATTTCCAACCTCTAGACCCAACCCACCCATACATGGCCTCTTCTACCCAAATCTGCTCTGTACATATCAGACTTAGAACTAACAAAAGAATTCCACATACTCAGATTTCATCCCCCAAACATATACAATATGAAGGATAAAACGAGTGTAAGCTCTCCAAAGCCTACCAGTGCTCTAGAGGTGTTTGCCAGTAAGAATTACTTAGATGAATCTTAAGTCATGAACTTAAAAGTACAATAATAAACTTCATCAAACAATTCAAGGAATATAAAGAAACCATAGAGAAACAGCTCAGTGAAATTAAATAGAAAGAACCTGATGAGAATAACATCTGAGTGATGCCAACAACAACAACAACAACAACAAAAACAACCACAGATATAGACTGATGGAAACAATGAAGACCATTCAGAACTTGAGAATGGAAATCAGTAAGGAGATAGAATCACTGAAGAGGATTCAACTGAAATGAACATAGAATTAAAAAACCCAATAACTCGATTTTAAAACTCAAAAGAAAAACTTACAAGTAGAAACTCCAAGATAGAATACCAAGACTACAGGATAATGTAGACAGATGATCTAGACCAAATAGGCAAGGAACATGGGAGGGGCAGTTAAAGTCACACAGAGAAGGAACAGGCAAGAAATATAAGACACTATGAAAAAAAAAAAAAAAACCATCCTTCACATTGTAGACACAGATGTGATAGAAGAATCACAAGTCAATGGCATAGAGCAGATCTTCAGCAAAATCATGGAGGAAACCTCCCCAAAACTAAGGGGAAAATACCCACACAGATACAAGAAACATAAAGAATAAATAAACAAGACCAAAAGAGAAAATCTCTGAAGCATTTCATAGTTCAAACCCTAAGTATGCAAAGCAAAGAACACGTACTGAAAGTTGCAAGAAGGGGGAAAATGTCAAATATAAAGAAAAACCCATGAGATAGAGGCTGGTTACTCCATGGAAAAACCTGAAGGCCGGAAGAGCCTAAGGGACTGCGTTCCAAGTCTTGAAAGAGGATGACATGCAGCCTAGATTAATGTACACAGAAAACTATCTGCTACAGTTAAGGGGAGAGGGAAGCTTTCTATGAATAAACAGCCCAAGAATCTAACAAACCAAGCCTAAGGAAAATACAGGAAGTAGTATTTCAGTCCACCACGGAGTCATCCCTGCAAGACGCGCTAGTGCAATACTGGCATCAAGTTTGTGGGATTAACCAACCACTATCTTAATTTGACTTAAGGCCCACTCCATGAGGTGGAATCTATGGCATACACCAGATCCTCAGCAAAATCATGGAGGAAAGCTTCCCCAAACGAAGGGGGAAAAGAACTCACATAGATACTATAAACTGCTTGGGCGACCGAGGACCTCAGACTACATACTCGAGGGACCTGGAGTAAAACCAAATACTATTGTTCTCTTAAAAATAGCAATAAAATGACTCCTGACAACATTCTGCTATTCTCACAGATTGGTGCCTGGCTCAGCCATCATCAGAGAAGCTTCCTCCTGCAGCAGATGGGGACAAATACAGAGAGCCACAGCCTGACAATCCACAGAGAATGGAAGCCTTTGGAACACTTAGCTCTAAATGGAAAGTCTTCATCAACTCCTTCGCTTCAGAGTTCAGGAAGAGTTGGTGAAAAGAGACTAAGAGCCAGAGAGATGGAAGACACAAGACCCTGCGAACCAATAGGCTCAAAGCTCATAGGAACTCATAGATGAAGGCAGCATGCACAGGGTCTGCAGGCTGGAGTCCTAGAGCTGAAAGGTCAAGTGGACACGTGACCCCATCTCTAACCCAGAAGCTATCTCCAATTGATTGCACTTACAAATGAGCATTTAGTTTCTTCCAAAGGAGTCTCACTGGGGAAACAAAGCAGTTTTTATTTTATAAACAGCACAAAAGTTTACTCCTAGAAAACACAAGCAGCATATTATTGATTCTTACAACAACAAAGACGAACCTTGAAAGCATTATGTCAAGCACCAGAAGGCAGCCTCAGAACATCGATACCTTGTGTTCTGTTTATTGGAAGTTGCACATAGAAGACACATTTATAGAGATAGAAAATAGATTAGTGCTTGCCTGAGGCTGGAGGGTAATGAGTGAATGGAAACTGACAGCTAATACTCCCTGCTACATCATTTATTATTATTATTGTTGTTGTTGTTATTTACATACTTTTACTTTATATTTTGACCATATTCTTTACCTCCCCATCTACATACTCTCCTTCTCCCTACCCTACCTAACCTAAAGTTCTTGGAAAAACAACCCAAAAACCCAATACAGCAAAACACCCAAAACCTAGGAAAAAATCACCCAAAAAGGAAAAACAAACAACAAACCACCAAAATGTAACCACTTAAAAGCACACACAGACAGACGTGTGTGCACACACACACACACACACACACACACACACAAACACACATGTGCACACATATCAAAAATTATGAATTCCATTAGTTGCTTCCATATGAAGCTGAAATTTGTTCTTTCAAGATCTTTGAAGACCTATTTTGGAATTTTAATGGGGCTTGCAATGAATCTGAAGATTGTTCTTGGTAGGAAGGTCATTTTTCCTGTTAATCCTACTGATCCCTGAGCATGGTAAATCTTTACATTTTCTGATATTTTCAATTTTTTTCTTCGATTCCTTAAAATTTTTATTATACAAGTTTTTCACTTGCTTGGTAAAAGACCCTCTAGGATATTATATATTATTTGGGACTATTGTAAAATGTTTTTTCTCTTGATCTCTTTCTCAGATCATATGTCATTTGAACACAGAACTACTGATTTTTATGAATTAATTTTGTGTTCGCCTACTTCGTTGAAGATTTTTATCAGCTGTGCAAGGTTCCTGATGGAAGTTTTAGAGTCACTCATATATTCTATCATTATTATCTACAAATAAAGGTACTTTGACTTCCCCCCGTTCCAATGTGTATCCCTTCTGTCTTCTTTACATGTCTTATTGCCCTAGCTAAGACTTCCAAGTACTATATTGAATAGTTTGGGAAAGAGTGGACAATCTTGTCTTGTTCCTGTTTTTAGTGGAATTGTTTTGAGTTTCTCTTCATTTAATGTAATGTTGGCTGTGGGCTTGCTGTAATCTACCTTTATTATGGTGTGCCATGTCCCTTATATCTCTAATATCTCCAGGACTTTTTATCATAAAGAAGTGTTCCATTTTGTGAAAGGCCTTTTCTGCTCCTCATGAAATGACCATGCTGTTTTTCTCCTTTCTGTTTGTTTATGTGGTGGATTATATTTAGTATAATGATTTCTGCATATTGAACAATCCATGAATTCTTAGATTGAGGCCAGAAAGATCATGGTGGGTGATCTTTCTGGTGTGTTTTGGATTCATAAACTACTCTGCAGAGTAGTCTGCATGTCCATCAGCATGTGTGTGTGTGTGTGTATGTGTGTGTGTGTGTGTATATGTGTGTGTGTGTGTATGTGTGTGTGTATGTGTGTATGTGTGTGTATGTGTGTATGTGTGTGTGTATGTGTGTGTGTGTGTATGTGTGTGTGTATATGTGTGTGTATGTGTGTATGTGTGTGTATGTGTGTATGTGTGTGTATGTGTGTATGTGTGTGTGTATGTGTGTGTGTATGTGTGTATGTGTATGTGTGTGTCAGTTCTTTTATCTTATTATATTTTGTTATTATCTATTAGAAGCCTGTTTTTTTCTAATTAGAGTGAGAAAGGGGTGGATCATGTAGAAGGACCAGAAGTAGAGGCAGGGAAAACTGTAATCAAGATATACGAGTGTAAAATCTATTTTCAATAAAACAGAAAAAATTTACAAAAAGAAATCTTTTTTACTTATGTTATAAACACAATTACAGTGAAGGAAATGTTAAAATGCTTATACTTTATTTCATTAGCTTGAAGCTTTATTAAGGACTGTTGCTCTCAGTTTGGATTCCAAATGTAATTATTTACTTGTAATTAGTTACTTGTGTTATTTTTCAACATCCAAATATAACTTTAAAGACTAGAAAGCATTGTCAATATTGTTAATTTAAACCATAATATTGTTAATTTAAACCATTGTCTATATTATGCTTTGTATATTTCTCTTAAGTTACTTTTTATTTTAGACATCAGATATTCTTTCCTAGTTTATTCAACAACAATAGTTTGATACCTTTCCTAACAAGTAGATGAGTAGGATTCTTAGGCATTCTCTCCTTACACTTCTTGTCTCTTCAATGAAATCTTTGAATAAGAAAAAAAGGCCCCAGGGCCAGATAGATTCACAGTAGAATTTCACCAGACTTTTAAGGTTTATAGGCAATCTTCCTTAAAATATTCCAAAGAATAGAAACATATGGAGTACTCCTAAACTTTTTCTATAAAGCAATATCTAAAACCAACTGAAGACATACAAAGAGTGAAAGCTACCGATTAATATCCCTGATGAACCTAGATTCAAAAATGTTCAATTAAATACTTTCAAACAGAAAACAGACACACATCCAAAAGATTGTCTACTATGATCAAGTTGTCTTTATCCCTCAAGTACATTGTAGGTATTGAAGAGGGGGTCTCTGGGAGGAGTTGGGGTACAAAAGGGAAACAAGAATGTGATTTGATTCTATTTAATTCTATTTACTTAAAATGTGTTTTTAAATGTTAACAAATTCAGACAAATTGAAATCATGTAACTTTTCTCATCACAATACAATAAAAGTAAAAAAAAAGTACAGAAATGGTTCAATGTAAGTAATTCAATAACTGTAATAAAGACAAAGTTCCATGATCCTCTCAATAAATTCAGAAAAGCATATAACAAATTTCAACATTTCTTCATGATAGAAATCTTAGAGAGTGCAGGGCTAGAGGGAACATACTTCAACACAATAAAAATTGTATGCAAGGAACCCATGGCCAACATCGAACCAAATGGAGAAAAGCTTGAAGCAAATCCCATGGAAATCAGGAACGAGAAAGGAATGTCCATGTTCCCCCACTTCCTTTCAATAGTTTACTCTCAACAGCCAGAGAATACCACAAGAAAGATTGAAGGAACTTCTTTTGATTTCAAACAGGGGAACTATCCTGGCTTGCTGATGATCTGTTACTATTCTTAAAAGATCCTCAAATTTCTACCAGAAATCCTGTAAAAAAGATAAACAAACTCTGCAATGTGGCAGCCTACAGAACAAAATTACACAAATAAATAGCTTTCCTATCTACCACCAACAAACATACAGAGCAGTAGACCATGGACATATTCACATTCACAATAGCCTCATAGGAAATACATTACCCAAGAGTAAACTTAACCAGGAAAAAAACAGTCAAAAACTTTAACTCTCCGAATAAAGACTTAGAAAAAGAAATGAGAAAGTAAAAATACAAATCACGCTCAAGGACTTGCAGAATTAAAATCGTGCAAGTCACCATTCTGCCAAAGACAACTGACAGATGTAATGCAATCTGAATTAAAATTGCCATCTTAACTTTTCACATAAATAAAAAAATAATAAGCTAAAATGTACATGGAAACACAAAGGGTCTTGGATAACCAAAACAATTTCATGCAAAAACCACAAGTCTGGAGGTATTGGCATTCCAAAATTTGAGACACATATAGTAACAAAAACAATATGGTACCAGTATGTGATTTATATTATTTATAAAATATATAAATATATATTTACATATATTCATATATATATTTTAAAAATACCTGACATGTAGACCAATAGAACAGAAGAAGCCCCAAAAATGAGTACCTTTAAATATAGTCATCTTGTAGTTTAAAAGAATACCAGAGCATCTAGTAGAGAAGACACTGGACCTTCCTATGATGGTGTTGGGGAAACTGAATGTGCACATGTGTAAGAAAGAAATTAGACTTGTGTCTCTCTCCATGCATCAAAACTAACTCCAAAGACTTGACTGTCAAACCAGAAACAATAAAACTAATAGAAGAAAACACAAGAAATACCCTGTATGATATTGGTGGAGGAAAGGGCTTTCTTAATATAACCCCATTTCCCCAGAAACTAAGGCCCAACGTTTGGAACCTCATAAAACTAAAAAATCTTTTGTACAGCTAAAGAAACAATCAACTGAATAAATAGCTCATAAAAAGGAGAGAACCTTTGCCAGCTATACATCTAACAGACAGATGCAACTTGCTTATACCTAACTGCTCACTTTTTTTCTATTACTTTCAAAATTCTCTTTATCCTTGGCTTGAGATAATTTAATAGTGGCATGTGTTGATGGATGAAAGTCTATTGATATTCTTCACATTCCATTTATTTGAGCTTTTCAGGGCGCCATGAACCTCAGTATGTATTTCCTTCTCTGCATTCAGGAATAGTTTGTGTCTATTGTTTTAAACTAATATCATTCTACCTCACAGCCATCTCCGGAGCTGTCATACTGTTACTTAATATTCCAATAAAGTATGGGAGATTCTTCATTCTTCTTTTAGTAACTGAATAATTATTTAATGACCCGTGTCTAGCTTTTCTTCTTCTGTTTTATTGAGTCTCGTGGTAAACCAGTTTGAGTTTTCTGTTCATTCTATATGCCTCCGCTA
The DNA here is from genome assembly GCF_008632895.1 of Mastomys coucha. NCBI lineage: Eukaryota > Metazoa > Chordata > Mammalia > Rodentia > Muridae > Mastomys > Mastomys coucha. Next base: position 20,978,133 of record NW_022196893.1, on the reverse strand, counting down.
TAGACTTTTTAATACTCTAATGCCCGTCCTTTGTTGAGAAGCTGATCTTTTCCCGTTTTGCCCTTCTGACTTTATCTGTTGTCCAGATGTTTTATCTTCAAGCATACCATGCTTCCTCAATATGATTATCTTGAATTCTTTGTCAGGCTTTGTATACCTCTTTAGTCATATGGATTTACTAACTCGGTTATTGGAAACTATTTCATTCTTCTAGAGTCATCTTGGTCCTTTGATTTTCTTGGGTTTTGTTTGTTTGTTTGATTGTTTGTGTGTTTTGTTTTGTTGTAGCTTGTCTAAATGCCTGTACAAACACCCACTTCTGCTGACCTTCAATAACTCACAACGATGAAAAATAACCTCATATCTGGCTGAGTTAGAAGGTGTCAGCTGTGAGAGAGGTCAAGATTATTTCTTGAGAAAGAGAGAAGTGGGGTAGTCTTCATAAGGCACTGAAGACTGAAATCAGCATTTGAAAAAACCCATGGAGACCATTTGTGACGAAGACTGTGGATGCCTGTGGTGGTGGTAAGGGCTGGAAACATAGATAGTAAGGACTTCTAGATTCAAACAATTCTTGTCTCCTTGTGAGAGATCTTGTTGCTGCAAGAGCTTCTCTTGGCAGTGGGTCCAGAGCATGGTGCACTTACTTTGACAGAAGTATCCAGCATGCATGCATGCGTGCATACACAGGGGGCAGATGAAGATTCAGGATAGGGATTGCGGATGCATATGCAGAGACACTTGCTTGGTGTCTAAATTGTGGATGATCCTTCTACACTACACACACTGGTGTCTGCATATTCCTGGAAGCTTTTGTTCCTGTGGTAAACCATGATTCATGATTCCTGTGTTCAGGATGCTTGCCCTGGTGCAGTACTAGAGTGGATGCTTGCTTGTTGAAGTAATATGTGAAGTGTAGCCACTAATTAATCGCACCAGAGCTGGTCTTCAAACTACAAATGTGAATGGCTGACTACAAGTTCACTGTTTAAGAGGGTGGGCATGACTACCGCAGGATTGACTCCCAAATCTGAGGCACTGGTATGCTCACTAAAGTGAGGCCCTAGTGTCTGAGTTATAGGTACTTATGAAAGAACTGCATGGGTAGGATCAGAAACACCTATGTGCATGGGACATTCAGAGATCCAAGGCTTAGGCATGCTTATATTCACTGAGGGATGTGGGAAGGATATGGAGGCCCAGCCCAAGCTACAGACAGAGCACTCTGATCTGGCTCTAGACTTCTGAATTCTCTGCAGGCCAAGCCATTGAGGAATCACACTTGTCCTTTCTGTGTGGCTCATACAGTTTCTACCTCAGACATCGCAGCCATGTGGATTGACCTAGAAACGAGTGGCATGAAATCAAGATAGGGGAGCTGGTGAATCTCCTTGATAGTTCTTGTTTTTTTCTTTCAAGGTTTACTCAGGGGTTTCATCCTATGGCAGGGCACTGTTGGGCTTTAACATGAGAAAAACGCAGGCAAAAGGAGTGTGTGCCTCATTCCCTTAGTGCTCAGTTAGTTTGACTATATTCTGTTGTTCTAACTTCTTTGTTGTTTCTGTTTTTGAGACAGGTTCTCATGGTGGAGCCCTGGATGACCTGGAGCTTGGTATATAGACCAAGCTGGACTTGAGTTCATGAAGATCCACCTGCCTCTCCCTCCCAAGTACTGAGATTAAAGGCATACATCACCATGTCCAGATACTTTAAGTTCTTAACTATACTTACCTGTGCCATAGCTATTTTTTTATTCATTCATAACTGATTGTTTTTTTATGTTTTTATGCTAGCACTTCTTACTGAGCTGCCCTGATTCCAGCATCCCTATGCCTCATCAGGGTGTCTAATGGCGAAAGAGCTTAAGAAAGGTTTTAATGAAAGCTTTCATTTTTTAAAATGACTTTTTTTTTGGAAGCAAAGCCCAAGCATTGTGAATACATCCTATATGCTAGCTGTAATCGATATCTCATCATTGAGTAATAAGGTCATGATCATTTTGCCAATTTAAAGCAAAGCATTGACCTCATCGGCTCAAGTTTACATATGCTCCATGCTCTTTCTTTGTCTCCTAGTACACACCCTTCCCACTTGGTTGTCAAAAGGGATAGGTCAAATGGGAAGGGCGGTGTTTTCTCAAGGTTAAGACCAGATGTTTTCACTTGAGGTCAGTTCCCCAGCGGTTGCTTTTAAAGTTCATCCAAATTAATATTCTGTGATATTCTTGTCAGCTGTGGCTGCAAGCAACATCATTACAGTGGAAGAGAATGCAAATAACTCTGCAAGCTCCATTAAATGCCACGCTGTGCTGTAATGGAAGTGACATTTCCTTATTACTCAAACATCAAATGTAACATGGCACTTATTCTCAGGCAAATTAATATTTGTGACAGATACAATAACTCCAGGAAAGGAGAGAGAGAGAGAGAGAGAGAGAGAGAGAGAGAGAGAGAGAGAGAGAGAGAGAGAGAAGAGAGAGGGAGATGGATGGCTGATAGGGGGATAATAGTTAGCAGATATGCTTATGCTTATGAGGCCCAATAAAACTGAGCCATTAATAGAGAGTATAATTAGCACTGACCTTATCTACTCCGACAGAGACTAAGAGCCTGTCATCCTGGCATCTGGAAACACACAGATCCTGTTTTGCTTCATTGTCTAAAATTTTTTATCAGTGGTCTTTTATGTGATGTGGTGGATTTCATTAGGTAATTTTGAAATATCTCTCCCAGGAGCACTCCTCCAAAGTATGTGTGCAGAGATGTGTGTGTGCGTGTGTGTGTGTGTGTGTGTGTGTGTGTGTGTGTGTGTGTGTGTATAATGTGAGGGAGAGAAGCCAATATAGAATTAGAATTTTTGTAAAGATTTCACATATGTCTGAAGACATCAGTGTACAAAGCACAGTGTTCTATTAGGCATGCTGGGAGAAGATCTACCCAATGGAATGTCATCTTAAATTGCTAATCAGCAGCAAGAAATGATTAAGATGATTGTAGGTGACAATGAAAAGGTTAAAGGCAGGTAACTAAATGGACCAGAGTAAAGAAACATCTCAAGAACAGGTCTCGGTCAAATAACAAATCTCTTGAGGAATATAGGTTCTAATCCCAAATGGGATTCTAGGCTGATTCTATAGCTACTACAAATCATAATAAATATGGACACAATGTTACATTGTATCTCATGTTGAGATATAGCCAGAGTCGAAGACTGAACCATTTATTTTGAAAGTGGATGGGGTTATTTAATCTTTGAGAGAATTATTCTTCTAAGGAATACTGGACTGTGGAGAATAGCCGCAAATCCTGTGACTTGTCTCTTCTATTGTTCCTTTTTTAGTTTATCTTGGCTGGCCTTTTAGATCAAGAGACGACATGGCTACTCGACCACCAGGTTGTGTTCATTTTCTGTGCTATCCTAACTTTTTCAAATGCCCTCTTTACTCATTAAATAAGTATTCAGTAAATACTCACTATGCAGTTGCAGCAGGCATCAAAATCTATCCCTGTCTTATTGGGCTTTATCATCTATATAGATCTGTATTTGGTGTCTTAATCACAGCCAACGAAACCCCCACTGGGATCCCCAAAGAAGTCAAATGCATGCAAACACATTGTGCTTTATTTTTCCAGCCTAATGGGGTGTCCACTACTGTGGGTGATTACACTTCATGTCCTGAGGCTATGACAAAGACAGTCCTGGAAAATTGTCCAAAAGATTTTACATTGTAAGGACAACTTTCAGTAGGGCTTGGTGGCACATGTATATTATCTGAGCACTTGAGAGCCAGAGACAGGTGTCTTTCTGTGAGTTTGAGCTCAACCTGGTGTATATTACATGACAGCCAGTACTACATAGAGAGACCTTGACTCAAAATAAAGAAAGAGAGAATGAATGAATGAATGAATGAATGAATGAAAGAAAAGAAGAAAGGAAGAAAGAAAGGGAAGTGCCACTCAGAGATATGTGCCTACCTCTAGCTTTTGCCATAGATAAGATGCAAGGAATTTCATCTGTTTCTGCAAAAGAGCTCAATTAAATGACCTCTATTGGCATGCAGTGCTCCAGGGAACAAAGGAGGTACATAGAGTGTGTGGTATTCATTGGTAGGCTTAGGGGTTGCTGCTCACACAAAACTGACTCTCCCTTTAAAAAATGGTACAATGCATGATCACACAGCAGGAGAATTAACAGTGGGGGCTGCTTCCCAGTGTTCTACTCCTTCGAATAGTTGGTGAGGAAAACTTTGTCATCATTGCCTATGATCTGTACAGCAGAGCACAGCTCTTGACCTTTTAGAGTTGAGGAGAAGTTCAGTTTGGGTCATAACCGAAACCATGTTGATACCTAGACCATGCACATCAAAAGTAAAGAGAAATCATTGGAGTTAACACAATGCAGTGATTTTAATAGGAATGGCCCCCATAGACTCATGTGTGTGAATGCTTGGCCCACAGGGAGTGGCTCTATTAGGAGGTGTGGCCTTATTAAAGAAAGCATGCCACTGGGGGAGGGCTTTGACACAGTCTCCTGCCTGTGGATAAATATGTAGAATTCTCAGCTCCTTCTCCAGTGCCACATCTGCCTGCACACTGCCATGCTTCCTGCCATGATGATAATGAGTGAAACCTCTGAAACTATAAGCCAGCCCCAATTAAACACTGTCCTTTAGAAGAGTTGCCATGGTCATGGTGACTCTTCACGGCAGGAAAACCCTAAGACACATACTATGCAGTGAGTGGAATATTTCCAACTGAATCGCTGTGCTTTCCCACATCCTCCATTGATACTAAAACATTCATCTTTCAGAATTTTGAAGTAGGCCTAATTCATGACTATGATCATTCAGTTTGTCAGTGAGATATGTTTTACAAAACAGTGGAATGTATACTCCACAGCATAAACGTAAATCATTTCTTCAAGTGTCACTATTAATAATAAAGTTAAAGCTCATGTAGCCACTCCAATGTAAAGATTTAAATAGCAAAGTTTGATGCCTGTGTCCTGTCAGATTACTTCCTTTAAATGATAAAAAAAAATAGGTTGCTTACCTGCGCTCATCCTAACTCCAAGGCTTCAAATCCCCCCCCAGTTTGCCACAACCATGATAAAGAATCTCAGTCCCTTTATCACCTAGCAACAAAGAGGTGAGCAGACCCAAATGAGTAAAAAATGTCGTTAATTAGTAATAATTAATTTTAATTGAGGCATGGAAATCAACCCTTTACTTCGTTGACTGAAAGTTGAGATCAAATTTGATTCCTTTCCAACTGCATGCTTATCCAAACACAAACCCACCTGGTAGTGTGGCTCATCGCAGCTGGGCGCTCTTGACTAGGAGCAGAGACAGCAGGGCAAAGCTGCAGTGAATTCTGAAACACTGCAGAGTAACCCGCTGGGCCTTCTCCACGGTGCTTTTCCTGTCAACACTGAGCTGTGTGCCCTCACCAGGTGATTTAGATGAGCTCAGACTGCCGCCCAGCAGCTGTAGTCCTTGGCAGATGCAAGCGAACGAACAGTGATAAGTGGTGTACTGCACATCAGGCTAAAAGGGGACAGAAACAGAAGAAAAACAATATTTTCTCTTCCTATCCTCCATGAGTTCTGTGGACATAAGCACACACTAAATTATTCCTCTGACATTTGACATATTTAGGGAGCTGCACTTCTATTTTAGTTCAGGATAAAAGGTGTGTGTGAGTATGTGTATGTGTGTGTTGTGTATGTATGTGTATATATTTGTGAGTGTGTGAATGAGTGTGTGTGTGTGTGTGGTATGGATATGTGTATATATGTGTGGTGTGTATGTATGTATATATGTGAATGAGTATATGTGTGTGGTGTCTATGTGTGTGTGTGTGCTATGCATGTATGTGTATGTGGGCAAGTGTGTGTAAGTATATCTGTGTGGTGTATATGTATGTGAGTGTGTGTGTGTGTGTAAATATATGTGTATGAAGTGTATGTGTGTATGAGTGAGTGTGTATGTAAGTATATGAGTGTGGTGTGTATGTGTGTGTGTGAGTGAGTGTAAGTATGTGTGTGGTACATAAGTGTGTGTGGGTATGTGTGTGTATGTGGTGTGTATGTGAGGGAGTGTATGTGTAAGTATATGTGTATGGTGTGTATATGTGGCATGTATGTGTAAGTAAATGTGTGGTGTGTGTGAGAATGAGTGTGTGTGTATGTGTGTAAGTATGTGTGTGGTACATATGGTATATGTGTATGGGTATGTGTGTGTATGTGGTGTGTATGTGAGGGAGTGTATGTGTAAGTATATGTGTATGGTGTGTGTGAGAATGAGTGTGAGTGTATGTGTGTAAGTATGTGTGTGGTATGTATGTGTGTGAGAGTGTGAGTGTGTGTGTGTATGTGTGTGTGAGAGAGAAGAGTGAGTATGAGTGTATGCGTATAAGCATATGTGTGTGAGAGTGTGTGTGTGTGTGTGTGTGTGTAAGTTTATGTGTGGTATGTATGTGTGTGAGAGTGTGTGTGTGTGTATGTGTGTGTGAGAGAAGAGTGAGTATGAGTGTATGCATGTAAGAATATGTGTGTGAGAGTTTGAGTGTGAGTGTGTGTGTGTAAGTATATGTGTGGTATGTATGTGTGTGAGAGTGTGAGTGTGTGTGTGTGTGTATGTGTTTTCATCTATCCTCTTCTAATTTTCAACAAACATGCCTGTCTCCAGGAAATAAGGAAAAGGATTTTTATTGGCAGAAAGCTTGTGTGAGCATAGCAAAGGGACCCATTAGATTCAGAAGCAGTAGTTGGTTCCGTGTCTGACTTGCACACTTTCAGTGTATCCAGGAAAAGTAGTTAATGGCCAGTTCTCTTTAAAATTGTAGAAGAAAGAAAGAAAATATATCTACCTAGATGATTAAAAATTTGCTTTGTTACTTTTAATTGTATTTTGTTCATACAAAAATTGTTTGCACTGTTGAATGATAGCATTTCTATATAATTTATATTCAAAAACATCTAATTTTTTTTTTACAAAGCAGAGAGTTGTCTGGGAAATCTAATGTTTTTGTTAAGTAGGTTAGTTATTTGAACATTTTATAGATGTATACGATCCATTATGGTTATTCTCTGCCTCAATCCTATCTCATTTCCCTCTTAAACTTGGTTGGAGCACTGCCAGAAGAGTGTCACATGCTCAATGCTGCCTTGGGGAACTGTAGAGACGCTCCCAGAGAAAAGGCAGGGAACTTTTTTTCCTCAGGTGCATTTTGTTCCCTGGATTGTTCTTTGATGTGATTTTGTGCCTCCTGTGTTAAATATTTGCATTCGATTTATAAGACATGTTTATTCTTCTTGATGTCAAAACACAGCTATAGAACCCAATCTGCTGAAAACATTGCTGAGTGCTGTCCTCAGTGTGCGCTGCATCTGGACATGGCCTCCTGCCTTGCTTTTGTGTTTTCCCATGGATAAGCATAGTAATTGTTCATGCCAGGCAACTGTGTTTAAATTAGTCTGTCATGGGCGAGTTCTGGGAAAGGGCTGCTCTGTTCATATTTAGTATGTGCTTAGTGGCAGATCTACATGTTTTTCCGAACTCAGACAACCTTCCCTGGATCATTGCTGCTTTGTTGCATTCCCATGTAAAGGTAAACTGAAACCCTAGTGAAGTCGTCTATAGCATTAGACTGTAGACCGCCCCTTCCCTAAGGCTCTCCGATCCCAGGTCTCAAAACAGCTCTGTAGATCCGCTTAGGTGCGAGAAAGTCAGCATCTCTCTCCCTCCTCCCTACCATGACTTTTCTCCAATTCATGACCTTTTTTGATTTGTTTTGTGACTATTAAGACTATTGGACTCTGTTGAGGTTACCAGTGGGTACACAACTGAAGGGATTGATTTCCCATTTTTCTAATCGTCCATAGGAAATAGTTCAGTAGGGAGAGGTAAGACCCCATACGACCTTCCTCCGTCCTTTTCTGGCTGCTGATAGGCCCATGTTTATGCAGACCTAGCAGAGTAAGCCATAGCTGCTTAGTGCTCAAAATTGCAATGACTGTGTACTGCCTGGAGGATGACTTTCATAAATAATAGTATGTGCCAGGCAATTTCTTAACTCTTTCTTCTGTCTTCCACAATTATTTTTAACAGCTTATATAGCTGTGCTGGATAGTTGCGTGTCAACTTGACACAAGCTCAAGTCATCTGAGAGGAGGGAGCCTCAATTAAGGAAATGCCTCCGTAAGATCAGTGTGTAGGCAGGTCTGTAAGGCATTTTCTTAATTACTGATTGATGGGAGAGGGACTAGAGTATTGTTGGTGGTCTCACTCTTGGGCTAAAAAGCCAAGAGGGTCAGTCAGCTAGAATTTACATATGCAAATTTTATCTTTCCCTACTTCGATGACTTCACTTGCTATAATTTTTTTCCAGCTTCTCACTAATCTACCTACAAATTTCATAGCTGCATTTTCCTTTATTGCTAAATAAAAATCCTTTATGTACGTGGACCATGGTTTGTTATCCACTGTTCAGTTAATGGCCATCGAGGCCTATTCTGTTTCCTAAGTACTGTGAAAATGAGGCAATGAAGATGGCTGAGCAGGTATCTCTGTAGTAGGATAGAGACTCACTGGGGAATGTGCCCAGGGCTGATGTATGGTAGATGTGTTCCTATCTCTTGAGAGATCTCCACACTGATGTCCAGTGTGAGTTTGCGTTCCATCTCTCCCACATCGTCACTCTTACTTGCTGTCATTGTATTTCCTGGTGAGTTTTTAATGTTTAGGATACTTAGCATGCTATAAGCACAGAAAGTACTGAACCTCATAAAATTTAAAATCAATGAAATAATTGCCATGATTACAACAAATCTGCCCATCTCCTTCAGATCGCTCCAGGTCTCTTTGTATGATCATTTCTGGGTCCTGCTTTAGTCCGCATTCCACCTGTCTGAAATGACACGCTGCTTCATTGTACATCATCATCTTTTAAGACACACACACATATACATTTAAAATATAAACATCATTTAAATATACATCAATTGAATGATACAACATATATCATGTTTCATCAGACTTCTTTCATTTGGCATTTTCTTGCTTACCCATGAGTTTCAATTTGGATACCTCCTCCATCAAATTGCTGAGGGACATCTCTTTAGTGACATATACTTTAATTTTGTAATATCTTCAACTATTGGTGAACATTTGTATAAAACTGCTAGGAACATCTGAAATGTGTCTCATTTTATGGACACATGATTTTATCTCTTTTGGTTGAATATGTCTTGGAATGGAATTTTAATTTTTCTAATGAATATGATGCTTCAGATATATATATGTATATGTATGTATATATATGTATGTATATGTATATGTATGTATATATGTACACATATATACATACATATACATATATGTATATACATATATATGTATATATATGCTGTTACTAATGTGTCTCCTTTGGGAAGACTCTAGTTCAAATGTGAAGTCATTTTAAAATTATGTTCCTAACATTTAGTTCTGAAAATTCCCTGGATACCAGATACCAAACTCTTTCCAGTTAGAGGGAAAGTAAATAACTTCTGGTCTGTAGAAGATCTTTTCATACTAGGATATGTCTACATAGACTATTATAGATTCAACTTTTACATAAAATCTCAAAGTATCAGGAACTTAAAAATGAGAAATCCATTGCTTGTTGCTATAGCATGTTAAACATGCACTATCTTAAAGCTCAGGTCAGTATGCAATTTCAGGTAACAGGATAATGAAGAACTGTGGGAAGAGGCAATAACTCAAGAGTTCTAAGAATTGTGACTGCTTGAATTTCTGTGTGACTGGCTTTAACAGTACAAATGAGTGGAAGTGGCATGTGTGCCATGAATAACAAGATTCATTTCTCCATAACTCCTTCCCACAATTATTCAACAGCTGTTAACATTCGTGCATTGTACAGTAGTCAGGAATAATGCCTTCATCTGTAGTAAAAATTCCCCCAGACCATAAAGAGAATTCAGTATTCAGTTCTTAGGCCACTCATCCATTTACTCCTAGTTCTGCAGAGAATGTAAAGATGTCATGTGGCAGTGTGTTCACGTGTTCTACGAACACATGTTCACAGGCATGTATAGGAAGGGTAGATGCTTTTCTCTAATGAGGCACATCACCATCTCAGGATGCAAGTTTTCTTGATCTGTTTTGGAAAAAAATAGACCTGTGAAATGTGACTCTAATAAAAACTTGTTATTGTATTTCTCTACTGTTAATGACTAATATCAAAATAGAACCATCATCCAATGTTATGATTTGAGAAAAGATTATACCCAATGCCATATTTATTCAAGCAACAGTTGAGTGTCTGTGGGAGTATGTGCGATTAGGCATGCACTTACCAGGCTCTCATATGAGTGACAGACATGGCTGATAACTTAAAAACATCTGAATCATAGTGAAGAGTGTGATGTTTGCTTTGAATTATAAGAATGGGATCTCTAAAAGTAAGTTGTGGTTTAAATTAAAAACATGTAGGGAGTGGTACTAGAGGTGTGACCTTGTTGGAGTAGGTGTGGCCTTGTTGGAGTAGGTGTGGCCTTGTTGGAGTAGGTGTGGCCTTGTTGGAGTGGGTGTGGCCTTGTTGGAGTAGGTGTGGCCTTGTTGGAGTAGGTGTGGCCTTGTTGGAGTAGATGTGACCTTGTTGGAGTAGGTGTGGCCTTGTTAGGAGACTGTATCCAGTCTTTTTTCTGCTGCCTGCCAATCACGATGTAGAACTCCCAGCTCCTTCTGCAGCATCATGTCTGCCTATATACCACCAAGCTTCCCACCATGATGGTGATGGATTAAACCTCTGAACTATAAGCCAGCCCCAATCAAACGTTTTCTTTTCTGAGAGTTGCTGTGATCATGGTGTCTCTTCATGGCAATAAAACCCTAACTAAGATAGAAGTCAAATATGAAATTTCATTACAATAAAAATGGTTTACATCCAGATTTATGTGAGCTACAAAGAAGCCCAGTCCCATTGTTCTCAAAGAATGTTCATGTTTACACTAAAGAAATCTTCAACATAGTAATTACCATTACATTCGGAAAAATTCTAATTTTTACTGTTCATGAACTCACCTCTTATATACATATGAAAATATATATGTGTGTGAACATATAATTCAAATTAACTGATTTAATTTTGAAAGCAATCATTAACCTTTAAAAACAAAATGTTCTGACCTAGATAATAATTAAGTAACAGTGGAATTCCCCTTGATATGATTATTGGTGTATATTCATCAGGACTTTTATAGTTTAGAAAGACAAATGATTTATGACATCTTTTGTTTCCTAACTGAGTTATTTAAATAGTTCATGCATCAGTGGTCTCTTGCACTAGCACATGTCTTCATGTGATAGATTATTTCTGTTACACACAAAATATTGTGGGGGCAGATTTTGACTTTTACAAGTAAGAACCTCTTAGTTCTTGTCACAATTTGCCATCTGCTCTGTGTTCTGAGAACTTGAGAGGAAACCTATCTTTTGTTACATGAAGTACCTGGGAGAGAAGTTAGTGAGTTATTTGTCAAATTTTGTGTGCTTTAGAGTTAGCGAGGTCACTCTGTTCCTTGGGTAGGTATTGTGTCTGGTTTTGTCCCTGCTTCTGGTTCCAATAGCCAAAACAGGAAAATGGCTGAACCTCCTTACTGAACGGGCAAAGCAAAGGCATAGCTTTCGTGGTGTTTCTCGACTTGGATAGAAGTGGCAAACTGGAATATGGGATGTGGTCTTAAAGGAAAGAGAAAGGCTGCCTAAGCCTCAGACTGGCAGAATAATCCACATGATATCTTTGTCCAGAAAAGAGAATTAGGACTTCAACATATTCACTGGGGCCTGAGTCTCTCAAACATCTCTGTGACTATCTCCACATACTCTGCATCCATGAGAACACCATTGAGATGCTTCTCACTGAAAAGCCACCACCTCTGCCAGAAGAAGGGACATTTCATGCCTTTAAGTCTCCTAAATTGTGAGTGTGTGTGTGTTTGTGTGTGTGTGTGTGTGTGTGTGTGTGAGTGTTTGTGTGTGTGTGTGTGTGTGTGTGTGTGTGTGGCAGGTTCTTTGAGTTTCAAGTACTTTGTTTTAACATTTAAAGGTGACTTTCTGGTTAATATAGTTGTTTGCTCCCTAATTTTGTATCATAATAAAAACTCGAATAGAGAAGCACAAATAATTTCTAACCATTAGGCAATTACAATTAAATATAAACTTTCATTGTTGGGAGGCTTGAGAGACAGTATTGAGTATAAGGGTAGCCTAGGCTACATTTGCAGGATCCTATTTCAAAAAAGACTAACAGAAAGGGAGCATTTTATAAAGTGTGCATGTAACTTTATTTTGTGAAAACTTTTATATTTCTAACAGAGTGACCACTTTAAACATATAAAATTTTGATCAAAAATGAAAATCTTGATGTAGGTAGATGTGTTTTTGTCTATACTCTTTGGATTTGTTGTAAGTCTGTCTTTCTCAATAAAATTAAGTAAACATTAAGTACCAGAAACTAGTTACCCTTCCTAGATCACCAGTTCAGAGGGTCGTTCCACAGGGGAAACTTGCAGTCTACAATCAAAGCAGCTATGGGAGAGAGGAAAAAAAAAAACCAGAACATTAATGGCAACAGCGATTTTCTTTTGAGGATACAAAAGGGGGCAGGGACCAAAGTCCCTGTGAGATTTTGAAAGGTTTGTCTCGAATCTCATCAGCTTGACTTCAGAATGAAGCCATGAAGCCGCCTGGGTGGTGTTTTCATTGACCGAGCCACGACTCCTGCTCGAAGGTCTTATAAGTGATAAGAGGTCTTCTCATGAAAAAACTGTCACAGAACTGCATGGTCTCCCTCGTACGTTCCAAGTCTGGTTTTCTGTGCTTATATTTATTTATTTGAAACCATGCAAACATCTTTTCTAGGAGGCAAGCTGGCACTCACTTTTGGAAGAACTGTTTTCTTCTTACAAAAACAATGCCGTAGAGTTTTGGGAGGTGTGTGTGTGTGTGTGTGTGTGTGTGTGTGTGTGTGTGTGTGTGTGTGTTCAATGAGTTTTCTCTTAAAATTCCATACAATAGAATCTGGGTAATGAAATGTCCTTGAAGTATTTCACTTTTAAAGTACAAAGACCTGAAGCATCATGTTAAATCTATTTGATAACTTCCTGTCACTCTCTATGCCACAGGTGACATAAAGCCACTTGAAATAATTCTGGGTGATCTTTCATCTCTTGAAATCACTGAAAATACATATTCCCTGAAAAGCCCTTGAGAGAAGCTGTTAAATTTTGGCTGTCCAAAGACATTGAAAGAGACTGGCAGCTAGTGAGTTGTGTTTGTTTAGGGGGTTGAATGCTGATAGGAACAAAGCTCTTTGGATAATCCCTGGGTGTTTTCAGACTATTGGACCAGAAATCAGTGTGCCTGGAGAGCTGCTCTGGAGCAAGGGTAAGGTGAGACAAGAACAAAACCAGAAAAGTTCATCCTTGGCAACCAGGAGTAGGACTGCTTCCTCCCTACTCTGGGGCTGCATGCCTTGACATGTACCCTCACAACCACCCTTGAGGTAGCCTTGTAGCCTGGAGGCCAGGTTACAGGTTTAAACCTCCTCTCTCCATCTAAGGACGTGTCCAGCAGGCACCTGGAATTCCTCTTCATGCAAGTGAAACATTCCCAGCACCTCAACCCCGGCCGATGAGGTAAGCTTTCCCCTAAAAATCTCTACCTACTCCCCAAGGATTATCTAGCCCTTACCCCTCCCCTGCCCCCCAATAAAGACAGTTGCTTCACTGAGAAATGTCTCCAGAGAAGGCTGTTTCTTCCAGACTGACTCTGACCGAAATCCTTCCTAACCCACCTGTCCCAACTAAGCTTCGGTCCCTCCAGTCCAACCCTGTGCACAATATGCCTGGATGTCTGGAGAGAAAAGCAGACCAGGAGCCCAGCAAAAGGCATCCAGAGACTGCCCCACCTGGGGATCCATCCCATATACAGTCAACAAACCCAGACACTATTGTGGATGCCAGAAAGTGCTTGCTGACAGGAACCTGATATAGCTGTCCCCTGAGGGGCTCTATCAGTGCCTGACAAATACAGAGGTGGATGCTCACAGCCAACCATTGGACTGAGCACAGGGTCCCCAATGAAGGAGCTAGAGAAAGGACCCAAGGAGTTGAAGGGGTTTGCAGCCCCTTAGGACGAGCAACAATATGAACTAACTAGTACCCTCAGTGCTCCCAGGGACTAAACCATCAACTCAAGAGTATACATGGAGGGACTCATGGCTCCAGCTGCATGTGTAGCAGAGGATGGCATAGTCAGTCATCAATGGGAGGAAAGGCCCTTGGTCCTGTGAAGGCTCTATGCCCCAGTGTAGGGGAATACCAGGGCCAGAAAGCAGGAATGGGTGGGTTGGTAAGAAGGGGAAGGGAGGAGAGGATAGGGGGGTTTCAGAGGGGAAACCACGAAAGTGGATAACATTTGTAAGGTAAATAAAGAAAATATCTAATAAAAAAACCCACTGACAGTTTCAGTTTGACCACAGGTAACTTAGACAACAGTGTAGCATGTATGACCTATGTTCTACATGATTGATTTTAGATGATCAAGCACAAAGACACAATCTTGATTTAATGTATACTGGAAAGAAGAGTAGAGCCATACTCTGACTTTTCCGCTGGTTGTAAATCTAAGTCATCATTCCTGGTGACAATTTCTGCAACTTGGTCCCTGGGACATTTATCCATGCTTAATTTCCTCGGTGCTAAGTTACCTTTAAAAAGATCCAGGATTAACCTTATGATTTATAGAAGTTAATTTTAATCTCTATTTAAGGAGATACCTGGCAGCATTTGAATATATGTTAAATCTCACGAATAATAATCTAACACTGCAAATGTATTCATCTAAACCAGTAAAGAATTTATCACTACAAGTCATAAGGAATGTAATTTTATTATAAAGAGAATTATAAAATATCTGAAAATAGAAAGATCGATTTATAAGGCTCTGTCTTCTTGGCACATGCAAGGCTGACAGCTGAAGTCCGTGAACATCAGGCAAGGTATCCATTCACTCCAGGCTGCTCGTCCCCTGGGCCCTTTGAAGCTCAGCAGTTCTTGCTGCTTTGCTGTCTCTTCTCTTGTAACTGAAAGTGAGCTTACATTGGGATTTCTTACCTGTGTGCCTGAAGAAAGAAGGAACCATCCCTCCACTTATAAAAGCAGCATGTATGGCCTTCTTTTGTTTCATTGCTGAATTAGTCAGAATTCTGTCCAAGGCTAGTTTCCATAAACAAAACTCTCTTCATGAGCAAGGGATAACCATTGCCTGGTTTTGGCTATCCAGTGTTGGCTACTACACACTTGCTTTGAGAATATTCACTTAAATCCAGACGACCAATCTAATTGCAATTGTACTTGGAATTATTACATGCATACACACACACACACACATCTTACTAATGGATTTGCCATCATTCAGCCCAACTTCATCTAGCTTTATCACAGAGTAGCCAAAATTCTATGACTTTAAAGGGTAGTGTGATATAGCTGGTTGTTAATTTTAATCTCTACTGAAGAGGTTGGAAATAGAAATTTATACTTCACATATAGATATAGTTGAAGTACTTATGCCAACTCATAGAAGGGATGCCAGGAGACTGTGGTAGGACCTAAAATGTTTAATATAAAATGTTCTGTGAAGTATGAGCTTGCATAAACTATCAATCACTGTTCAATCATGCATAAATAATCATGATTTTGAATAATATGTGACAAAAATTATTCCCAGACTTCACATACTGGAAAGCAGACATCTCCTTATATATTACTTAAGAAACAGTTTTTAAAATATGTACTGGGTTTTTGCACAAGTTTTCAATATAAAATTGTTCTCCTGTATCACAATGAGCTCTGCATTTTGCTGTTCCACACACTCTTACTCATGCTGCCCTGCCTTACCAGTGCCCCAAGAGCAGGAGAGGTAAGAATCAATCAAGAGCAGGAGAGGTAAGAATCAATCAAGAGCAGGAGAGGTAAGAATCAATCAAGAGCAGGAGAGGTAAGAGTCTATGGGCTGAGAACTTTGAAACTGTTGAACCAGACAAACAGTTCCTCCTTAAAGTTCATTATCTCAGATAATTTTCCTCAGTTACAGAAACTTAAAACACAATTCTGAGTTTTAATATTTTAAAAGCCCATCCAATTTCCTTGTTTTAGGCTGGTGTGTAGTTGTATTGAAAAAGAACTCAAATCACAAGACTTGCTACAAAAATGATCAACACTATGGCCAATGCCTACTCTATTGTAAATGATTTAAAAATACATACGGAATTACCTGGATAGCTGAACCCCACTCAGATAAAGACTCAACAAAAAAAGAGAATTACAGATCAATTTTCCTTATAAACATAGGTGCTAAAATACTTGCAAACTTAACCCAAGAACACATAAAAATGATCATGCATCATGACAAGCAGGTTTTGTTCTAGAGATCCACAGATGGTTCAATATACAAAAATCAGTAAATGTAACCTACCATATAAACAAACTGAAAGAAAAATGATATAATCATTGTATTATTTTCAGAAAAGATCTTTGAAAAAAATCCAATACCACTTCATGATAAAAATCCTGAAGAGGTTAGGGATACAAATGACATACTTCAATATAATAAAGGCAACTTATAGAGAGTCTATAGTCAACATCAAATTAAATGGAGAGAAACTTGTAGTAATTCCACTACAATAAGGAACAAGACAAGATTGCTTTCTCCGTATCTATTCAATATAGTACTTGATGTTGTAGCTGGAGCAATAAGACAAGTGTAGGAGATCAAGGGACTACAAAGTAGACAGAAAAAAAAATCAAACTATAATTATTTACAGAAATTATGACACTAATTATAGGTGACCTCAAAAATTCCACTAGGGAAATCCTATGGCTGATTAACATTTTCAGCAAAGTAGATGAACACAAAAACCTCTAAATAAGTAGCCCTCCTAAATATAAGTGACATGTGGTCTGAGAAAGAAATCAAGGAGCAGTTCAAGAGGATCAACGGAACTGCAACAGGAATCAGGTCTGGTCGGCTCACATTAGGAGGGCTTCTTTCCAGATTGGATGCTGGTAGAAAG
>NW_022196893.1:20958772-20960985 GCF_008632895.1 Mastomys coucha | reverse complement strand
CACCCAGGGGAAGCTCCACTCCCAGGCACTCTCACATGCCCAGGATCGGATAGGAGGTGAGGAGGACCCAACATCTGTCCCAGCACCAGGAGTAACTGGGACCAACAGGACCAGGCACAAAGGAACTCCACCAGACCAGTGGCTCTGGTTCCTTCCAGTCTCTCTGGGCTGGTGTCTTGAGCAGACCTTGGGCACAAGCTCCACAGCCAGTCCCACAACACCCAGACGAAGCTCCACTCCCAGGGGCTCTGACACGCCCAGGATCACAGGATCCCAGAATCACAGGATCACAGAGACAACTTGACTCTGAGGAATTCTGACACAACCAGGATCACAGGAAGGACAGGCTCCAGTCAGATTTAGCAAGGTCAGGTAGCACTAGAGATAACCAAATGGCGGGAGGCAAGCGTAAGAAAATAAACAACACAAACCAAGGTCACTTGGCATCATTAGAACCCAATTCTCCCACCATTCCAAGTCCTAGACACACCATTACACCGGAAAAGCAAGATTCACATATAAAATTACTTCTTACAGTAATGATACAGGACTTTAAGAAAGACATAAATAGCACCCTCAAAGAAATACAGGAGAACACAGGTAAACAGCTAGAAGCCCTTCATGAGGAAACACAAAAATCTCTTAAAGAAATACAGGAAAACACAATCAAACAGGTGAAGGAAATGAGCAAAACCATTCAGAATCTAAAAATGGAAATAGAAACAATAAAGAAATCAGAAAGAGAGACTACCCTGGAGATACAAAACCTAGGAAAGAAATCAGGAGTCATAGATGCTAACATAACAAACAGAATACAAGAGATAGAAGAGAGAATCTCAAGGGCAGAAGACACCATAGAAAACATTGACACAACAGTCAAAGAAAATGCAAAAAGCAAAAAGCTCCTAACCCAAAATATCCCGGAAATCCAGGACGCAATGAGAAGACCAAACCCAAGGATAATAGGTATAGAAGAGAGTGAAGATTCTCAAAGTAATGGGCCAGTAAATATCTTCAACAAAATTATAGAAGAAAATTTCCCTAACCTAAAGAAAGAGATGGCCATGAACATACAAGAAGCCTACAGAACTCCAAATAGACTGGACCAGAAAAGAAATTCCTCCCGTCACATAATAATCAAAACACCAAATACACTAAAAACAAAGAAAGGATTTTAAAAGCAGTAAGGGAAAAAGGTCAAGTAACATATAAAGGCAAGCCTATCAGAATTACGGCAGACTTCTCACCAGAGACTATGAAAGCTAGAAGATCCTGGGCAGATGTCATACGGACCCTACAAGAACACAAATGCCAGCCTAGGCTACTATACCCAGCAAAATTCTCAATTACCATAGATGAAGAAAACAAGATATTCCATGACAAAACAAAAATTACACAATATCTTTCCACAAAGGATAGTTTGGAATTCTGGGGGCTCTTGAGAGGGTATAAAAATGCCAGCACCTCAGAGGCGGTGACAGCTTCTCCTCCCGCTGCTTCTGCTGTTGCTGTTTCAGCTTTTCCTGCTGCTCCTGCAGGTTGGAGATATCCTGACAAGGAGGATCAAACTTGGCCCAAGGAACTCTTGTCCTTAATCAGCAGGAGGTAACTTAATGATAATCTATGCTCCCTTTCCCCTCTAACCTTTCTTTCCTACCCAGTGTTGGAGGGTGAAAGGATAATAAAGGGTGGTAAGAAAAAGAACCCAATAAAGTAGCCAAAAGTCTGGTTATAGAAATTGTGCTCAGCAAGAGAATGGCAAGGTTCAACATCTAACAGCTCATAGGTATAAAGGAGTGGAATGTTCCCAGCACTCCTAGGGCTCCTTGCTAGACAAAGACAAACACTAAAAAAAACCCAACTTCATTTATTTACTGAAACTTCTACATGGTTCGGGAGCGAGATTTCAGAAATGATAACCTGAAGATTCTGGAAAAGTTCTTGTTGCTTGCTTGTTCATTTGTTTGTTTTTAATGAATTTTCTTTCTTTTTTTTTTTCATGGCAATTTTATTTTTTTTTATTTTTTATTTTTATTTTTTTTTATTTTAGATATTTTCTTTATTTACATGCGAATTTCTCCATTCCCAGTTTCCCCTCCAAAAAACAAAAAAACAAACCAAAACAAACCCCTGTTGCCTCCCTCCTCCCCATGCCTGCAACCCTGCCCTCTCCCACTTTCTGGCCCTGGCATTCCCCTACACTGGGGCACAGA
>NW_022196893.1:20937618-20958268 GCF_008632895.1 Mastomys coucha | reverse complement strand
AGTACTCCATTGTGTAAATGTACCACAATTTCTGTATCCACTCCTCTGTTGAGGGACATCTGGGTTGAATTTTCAAAGCAGAATTTACAAGAGGAACTAAAACTGGATGAAAGAAACCAATTAAACGAATACACTGAGGTACACTGAGGAAGAAGCTCTTGTCGGGATCTGTTTGGCCACTGCTCCTGAGGAGGCGGTCATGTGCTGAGTGAGCTCCGACAGTGACCAACCTGTAATTATCAACCCCCCCCCCCTTTTTTTTTTTTTTTTGATTTTTCGAGACAAGGTTTCTCTGTGTAGCCCTGGCTGTCCTGGAACTCACTCTGTAGACCAGGCTGACCTCGAATTCAGAAATCCGCCTGCATCTGCCTCCCAAGTGCTGGGATTACGGGCATGCTCCACCACCGCCCAGCCTCAGCTCCCATTTTTAAACGCTCGTTTTTCTCAGGAGGAATATCAGCGTATGCTAGAACTGGGTGATTCCAATTAGCGATAGTTCAAAATTATCTGTGTGGGCAGCAAAACAGGCCGATCTGAGCTAGATGAGGAGAGGTACAAATGTAAATGCAGTTAAGATGTATATTCTCTCTAAGATCTCATTAGGTTCATCTTAGAGCAAAGTGAGTGCAAGATTTCGAGTATCTCAGCGTTCTAAGGTGGATACAGGAAAGGAGGCTGGAAAAGGAGGAACAACTTGGATAATCTGATAGTATAAACTATTGGGCTTATTTGATTGCTAGCAACCAGGCACTTCCACAGCCAGCCGGAGGAGCCCTGCAACAGCAGAAAGCGCCATCAAATTCCTACTTCTGCGCATGCGCTGCATTCCCTGCCAGTTTAGGTTCCTTGGTTCCTCCTCCCACTTCTCCTTTTATCCCTCTAACTCCACTCAGAGGCAGCCTCTGTACCCCTCTCCCCTCTCAGAATAAACCTCCCACGTATGACTTAATGGATTCTGTCGCATAGATCTAACACTGATAAACTGGTGAAATTATCACGATGGTGGTCTAGTGAAAGCCTGGCTCTATATGAATGAATGGTCAGAACCATGAGTGTTTCTGAGTGGTCAGCAAGGTAAGAGATGCAAATGACATTTATTACGCTTAGAGCCACAGATGGCAGAGGTGACCTTCCTGAAACATGGGATATTAAAAAAATGGCAGCGGAAAATAAACTAGATCAGACCAAGCAGGGCAGTAATGGGAAACTCAGAGATGGAAGGAGGGGCGTGTGCAAAAGCAAAAGGACCGACTTCAGAGGGTGGAGTGAGTAAAGAACTTTTTATATTCCCAGGGATCCAGATGTAAGAAAGGATAAAGGATAGACTTTGTAAAAGTATTTGGAAAGTGGGTCTGGTGAAATCTGACCGAATACTTACTTCATTATACTAGGAGAGAAGAGAGCGATAGGGGATACAGGCACTGTTGCCAGGACAACCAGGGGGTCCATTCTGATGCCTCCAGTTTCACTTCTTACTGGAAGAGAAAAAAGCACCTAAAGGCGTTCGGCAGCGTGAGGAGACCAGACATGATTTTACACACTTTCTTGATGTTTCAAAGAGAAGAAAGTAATTCTACACTGAGGATTATTCGTTACTTCTTTTGTTACATTTCCTTTGTGGGTAAATTATTAAAATTTGTGCACAAAAGGAAGCACTGCCCTTTGGCAAATATTACAGAAAGGTATGCAGCTGGCTTATTAATCAGAAACCACAAAATATTTTACACACTGTTCTGAATACACTCAAAAGAAACCCTGAATAAAAACAAAATTGTTCTTATGTGGCATAATTTCTTTCCAAATCCATAAGAAAAGTACAAAAGTCTTAACTAAAGAATGCACTTGGAAAAAAAAACCTCAATTTTGATCTTTCTAGGCATGTCTTGAGAGAAAGAAAATACTTTATTTACTTTTATCTTTTAAAATAACTAGTCAGGCCGGGCAGTGGTGGCGCACGCCTTTAATCCCAGCACTTGGGAGGCAGAGGCAGGTGGATTTCTGAGTTCGAGGCCAGCCTGGTCTACAGAGTGAGTTCCAGGACAGCCAGGGCTACACAGAGAAACCCTGTCTCGAAAAAAACAAACAAACAAAAAAAAAAAAAAAAACTAAAATAACTAGTCAATATTCTCACACTTTGAAAATGTATAGTCCTATGTAATAGGTTACATTGTATTGTAAGCATAATTCTAGTTGGCAATGTCATTATTTACTCTTCAGACTCATTCCTACCTATTTGGCTTATTTTTAGTTTTATTTTATGTGTATGGATGTTATGCCTGCATATGTCTGTTTACCATTTATGGTCTCATGCCTACAGAGGCTAGAAAAGGCTACCAGAGACCTTGGAACTGAAGTTAAAGGCAGTTGTGAGCCACTATATGGTTGCTGGAAACCAAACCCAAGTCCTCTGGAAGAGCAGCCACTACTCTAACCACTGAGCTTCTTTCCCACCCGCCAGTTTGTCTTTAATTCCATTTAAGAAATTCTTTTTAATTTAATGTTTTTGAGAATTTCATGTATGAGTACTGTATGTACATAAATACATGCATACTTCTCATCTCTCCAACTTGATATATTTGGCATATAACTATATAAATAATGCAACTGAGTTCCCACAATGTTGCTCATGTGAATGTGTTTGGATCTGACCACTTGGTTTTGAATGACCAGCTAAGTGATACACCCCCTGGGGAGTCGAGTCTGAGTCTCCCTCTCAGCAGACATTAATAGTCTGTAGCTCTTCATGTAGAGGTGGGGCATGTGAGCTGTCCCCATCCATGCTGGCATGTACAGTGGTGTTCTTACTTTTTAAGTCTTGTTTGGGCAATCATACTGTTAAAGTTTTGTAGATGCAACTCCTCTATAATATACAGAATACACTCTCACACAGCAGATGTTCCAGTCAAGACAGATTTATAAACTATACTTCTTAACTCATTCAGAAAGAGAAAAAAAACAGAAAGAGCACTTCTAAACATATTCTATGAACCAGTATTATGTTATTCTACTATCAAAACCAGCGGAGGACACACACAAACAAAATGAAACAAACTATAGAGCAATATCCCTATTCCCAAGGAAATATATATATATATATATATATATACACATATACATGTATATATATATTTGAGTGTATAAAATGAAAATTAATGTATATATACATATAAACAAATTAATGTGTATATATACACACATATTTATGTAAGACAGTAAACGTAATAAATTATACAATGGACCTAAAGATAAAAATCCTTTGATCATCTTAGTAAATGCAGGAAAAAGAAAGACCTTTGACAAAATCCAGCATGCCTTCATGATAAAAGTCAGGCTGAGTAGATGAGAGAACATAATAAAAAGCTGTATACAACAAACACACAGGATCATCCTCCTACGTGGAGAAAAACCTGAAGCATCGCCAGGGATGGAGATGGAGCTGTCCATGGTCCCACTCCTTTCCTATACTGCGCCAGTCGCCCCAGACAAATCAACAAGAAAAGAGAAAGAATTAAAGAGATGCCAGTAGAAAAATAAGAAGACAAACCATCATCCATAACATCCCTACTTGAGATGATATCCCCAAAAGAGATCCTTTTTTTCTCCTTTTTTTATTGGCTATTTTCTTTATTTACATTTCAAATGTTATCTCCTTTCTGGGTTCCCCTCCCTGAAACCCTCTATCCTATACCCCCCTCCCCTATTCTCCTGCTTCTAATAAAAGATTCTACACATTCCACTGGAGAACTTTGAGAAGTGGCCAACATTTTTAGCAAAGCAGGATTTAACAATCAACTTAGAAAAATCAATAGCCTTTCTATAAGCCAACATCAAACCCACTGAGAATGAGGTCGTGGAAACAGTACTATTCTCAACAGCACCAAAAAATATTGAAATCTATGGGAATAAACCTAAGTATGTGAAAGATGTTAAGTCTCAGGTCTTGTGTATGTAAGGTATGTATAAAACCTTAAATCTGTGAAGAGGTTGAGGAAGATGCTAGAAGATGAGAGGATCATTCATGCTCACATATTGCAAGAGTTGATCCTATGAAAAATGTGCTGGTTGGATTTGGTCAACTTTATACAAAGCTGGGTATTCCTCAGAAGACAGAATCACTACTGAGAAAATGCTTCCATATATTTGGCCTATAGGTAAGTCTGGGGGATAGTGTCTTGATTAAAGATTGATGTGGAAGGGTGTGAATCTCTGTAAGTGGTACCAACCCCGGGAAGGTGGCCTGGGTTGCGTAAAAAAGCAAATTGAACAAATCATAGAAAGCAATTCAGTGAACAGGGATCCTCCGTGGCCTCTGCTTCTCCCCTGCCTTGAGTGTCAAAACTGAATTCCCTCAGTGATGAACCGTGACCTGAGAGTTGTAAAATGAAATAAGCTCATTCCTCCATTTGGTGTGGGTCGTGATGTTTTATCACAGCAGTAGAGACTCAAGCTAAGACAATGTCCACATTAAGAACTTTGGGGGAATGGAACAAACATCCTCTTCAGTTTGTGTACTTGCAGTTTGAAACGGAACAATCTGGATTCTTCAGCCTTTTCTCACCCAAGAAGATTAAATGAGAACAGCGTCTACGGGACTTTCTGTTCTTTTCTGAGGTAAAGTATTAGAAAATGGTCATAGAAGTAAAATTCTTTTCACTCCTTAGTTTCAGAGAATTCTGTATCCAAGTGTAGAGACGTTCAGGAAAAAAAGCAGTCGCTGTGTGTGACGGGGCAGCTTCGCTGGCTCAGGGCTCTTCTCTCTGGCTACTGGTGGAATTACAAAACCATGGTTTTCTGCATTTGTTTTTTGTTGTTGCTTTTCCTTTAAGATTTTACCTCATTTATTTCCCCAGTTTTGAAGGTTAGTCATTACTGAACAACTGAATAATAAGGTAAGATATTTCCCTCAACAGTGTGTACTTAACATAGTTTCAAGTAAGCACTGCGTCTGAGCAAGCTTCCTTCATCGGCTGGATCCACCCATTCCCGGCCAAGAATGGTTCTTTCTTCCCACTGTTAGCCTTGATTCCCATCTACCTCCTTCCTCTTTCTTCTTCTCTCAACTTTAATTCTGTGTTTACAAACATTCCTCTTAACTTTAAGAAGGAGCTAAGCTGGAAGTTCTTTGACTTATTCAAGGTAAACATTTACTAGAATGTTCCCAAAAATGTGCTTTGTGGTTTTTGTTCTGCTAATGGTTTTTGTTTCTTATTAAGACAACTTATATTGCTTACCTCGAAAGAAGCAGCTACTACTGAAATCAATTTATAGTGCTTTCCCTCTTACTATGATATGGGAAAATAAAGATTCATTAGTTATTCACTGAATAAATAAAGGAAATTATTTCTGTGGAAATGATGACATTCTCCTGAATAATTAGATTTCAAACAGAATCCAGCTGGGACACCTACTAAATTAACTAGCAAATGAATCAGAGAGTAAACAAACCGCAGTAGGACACCTTCCTTCTAAGTGTCTGCCTGTGGAGTTCTTTTCTAATTCTATTGGTTTAGACTCCAGCTGATCCATGGGAATTCACTATTGTTTTCAGTACTGTCTCATTTTTTTCGTTTTGTTTCATATTTATTTTTATTAAATGTGATTCTCCAGTGCCAGACTTTTCCACTAGAAATCCCAGGAAAGCTCAGAACCTTCCAGTGTCTTCATTAGAGCACAGTGAATACTCAAAAATAATTATTGTAAATGAAGGCATTAGCAAAGGAAGGCAATTATCTTAAAAGAACGTACTAACAAGTGAAAACGTGTTGTTGAGTTCTTACAATAGACAGTACAGGCTTCTTGCATTCTCCTTCCCTATAGTACTTACTGACTCTCCATGTCAAAGAGAAGCCCTTTAAACAATCCTTCTTGTACCGTCAAATGTTTTTGCAAGGTTTGAAAAGGTAACAAATTCTATATAACTCAGGAGTCTTTTGTACTAATCCACACCTTCCTGTCTTCTCAGTCCATGAATGGATATCAGGAATTTTAAGTAAATGTCTTTCCTTGTTGGGGGAAAAAGGTCTAGATTTTTATTATAGGGAGCAAAATGCAATATAAAGCAGACATATTGACATGAAGAAAGCACTTGTCTGTCATCTGAAGGGTGGAACTAAAGGAACGAATTAGAGTCATGAGTCGGTCCTGTGCTGCATGTTTTTCAGAAGCAATGGATCAAGAACTAAAAGAAAGGAGAGACTCTGCACACATGTTGTGGTTGTTTAGCTTGGGGATTTTGGAACTCCTACCAGTGGGAGTGGGGGCTGACTCTGACCCTTGCCTGCTCTTAAGATCTTTTCCCCTCCTATTCGGTTGCCTCGTCCAGCCTTAATATGAGAGTTTGTGCATAGTTTTATTGTAACTTGTTGTGTGTGTTTGGTTGATATCCTTAGGAGTCCTTCTCTGTTCTAATGGGAAATGGAGGAGGTACAGATCTGGTGGGAGGGAAGGTCAAGGAGAAGGGAGAGGGTGTTCGTAGTGGAGGGAGGGGAAACTTGGTCAGGATGTATGAGAGAATAAATAAAAAGAAAAAAGATTAACAGAAGAGACTATTGGGTATAAACTCAAAGGACGCAGCATTTGGGGGCTGAAGCTGGAGAATTCACCCCAAATTTAACGATCCAACATGAAGGCAATTTCATGAAGCTTTATAGGTTTGTAGAACAAAGAAAGTTATAAATCAAGGCAAGTTCAAAATACATTGGTGGTAGGTACATCAGAGAAGTAATTCTAGAAAGATAGGGGTAATATAGATGCTATATAGATAGATGCTATTGTATAGATAGCTTCAATAAGGATGATGTACGATGACATTCTTAGCTATCAAAATTCCAATTTGTAATGCTGTTCTCACCCTTGAACAGTCCTTTATGAGGTCAGGACACAGATGTATCTCGACTTTATGGTACCTTCATCATGTTGGCCCTACCCCTAGGCAGCCCTTCTTTGTATATGGTACATTGATTGAAATTTAAATATTATGTTCTTCTAACAATTCTGGCTCTGACCAGTTTTCTTCCTGGATGGATACTGTGAAGTTTTGATTCAAAGGTTTTCTTTTCCCCTATAGTCTAAAGGAGTTCTACTAGTCAGAGTTCTGCTGGTCAGAGGAGTTCTGCTGGTCAGAGTTCTGCTGGTAAGAGTGAGTTCTGCTGGTCAGAGGAGTTCTGCTGGTCAGAGTTCTGCTGGTCAGAGTTCTGCTGGCCAGAGGAGTTCTACTGGTCAGAGTTTTGCTGGTCAGAGTTCTGCTGGTTGGAGGAGTTCTGCTGGTCAGAGTAGTTCTGCTGGTCGGAGTTCTGCTGGTCAGAGGAGTTCTGCTGGTCAGAGGAGTTCTGCTGGTCAGAGTTCTGCTGGTCAGAGTTCTGCTGGTCAGAGGAGTTCTGCTGGTCAGAGGAGTTCTACTGGTCAGAGTTCTGCTGGTCAGAGTTCTGCTGGTCAGAGTTCTACTGGTCAGAATTCTACTGGTCAGAGTTCTGCTGGTCAGAGTGAGTTCTGCTGGTCAGAGTTCTGCTGGTCAGAGGAGTTCTGCTGGTCAGAGTTCTGCTGGTCAGAGGAGTTCTGCTGGTCAGAGTTCTGCTGGTCAGAGGAATTCTACTGGTCAGAGTTCTGCTGGTCAGAGTGAGTTCTGCTGGTCAGAGTGAGTTCTGCTGGTCAGAGTTCTGCTGGTCAGAGTTCTGCTGGTCAGAGTGAGTTCTGCTTGTTGACTGACGCTTGCTCCGAGATCAGCTCTGGAATGTTGTTTTTAAAAAAATGGCCTAAACATTTTAATAAGGAAACACACTATGAGAAAAACACAGCAAAGAAATCTCCCGAGAGAGGAAAACTCTCTCCTGTGAAGGAATGAGTTTTACCTTTGTCCAGTAGACCCTTTGTGTAGTATTGGATTTGAATAGGTAAGAGGTAGGCTGCTAACTATATTGTTAGGGAGTGTGGATGAGAATTCCTGAGAAGAAGCTGTGTCTACAGAGACTGACTGTTAGATACATTACTGTGAAGAGTTTGTAATGTGCGGGTCCGGAGTCTTATTACCTTACATTAGCCTCCTTTATCCCCACCTCCAAGAACGATTTCTTGCCCACCTCTGTCTGAACTAACTTTTTGTGACTGATACATTAAAAAAAACAAAACAAAAAAACTTTTTGGAATCTACTAACTAGCTTCCACCAACCTCAAAATCTAAGCTATATCATCCAGAGAGATGTGACCAGTTTCTATGACTTGTGAAATACTGCACACTGGTGGGAACCAGCATCTATGACATGACCTTAGCCTCACAAAAGGCAAGAGGCAAGAATAGCATCCACAACTCGGCAGCTGAAGAACTGTCCAGATGTGAGACCAGCATCTGTGACCTGACCACCCAGGGATGTGGCAAGCATCTGGGAGCCCAGGAAGGAATGAATGCTAACAGTAGAGCTTAAATTAACCTAACAACCAGGCAAGGCTGCATTCATATCCTGTCTCCTCGTCCACCTCTAACTCGTTCACATTTACCTAGCCCTCCATATACTTAATATTCAATCCCTACTTACAAGGCTGTCTCTGCAGGCTCTGATCTCCCTCCTTCTCCTCCTCCTCGTTCTTTTTTCTTTTTTTCCTTCTTCTTGTTCTCTCTCTTTTCTCATAAAGGAAAA
This sequence comes from Mastomys coucha, assembly GCF_008632895.1. Lineage (NCBI taxonomy): Eukaryota > Metazoa > Chordata > Mammalia > Rodentia > Muridae > Mastomys > Mastomys coucha. Next base: position 20,949,638 of record NW_022196893.1, on the reverse strand, counting down.
CACAAAGAAAGAGCAAACACGTACACACACAGCAAATGAACACACACACACAACAATCACATACATAGCAAACACATACACAGCAAACGCACACATACACAACAATCACATACATAGCAAACACATACACACACAGCAAACGCACACACACACACAAAACAATCACATACATAGCAAACACATACACACACAGCAAACGCACACACACACACACAACAATCACATACATAGCAAACACGTAAACACAGAGGAAATTCATAGAAACAGCAAACATACATAGCATACTCACATTCAACAAACATCTACACTCATAGAAAATACTCACACAACATATATTCACAGCAAACCCAAGATACACAGCCAACATGACCATTCACACACAGCAAGCAACAACACACACAAGCATACTATAGCGGCACTTTATGCCAATGAATTGGAAAGTGCTTTCTCTAACAGTATTGATTAGAAATAAGTCTTCTAGGCTGGAGAGATGGCTCAGCTGTTAAAGGCTAGGCTCACAACCAAAAATATAAGAAATAAGTCTTCTAAATAAGGGTGACAGAGGGTGAGAGCTGAGATGGATAAAGGATGTGGGAATGCCCTTAAGAGGAAGAGCAAGCTGTGTGAACACAGACATGAGACTGAACCTTCTGCCAGCTGCTTTGCCTATAGATTAGTGATGTGGAAATGAGAGAGAGTGGGGGAGGAGAGGAGGAGGAGAAAGACCCAGTTAACAGTCGGAAAAAGCATCAAATGCATCTGGAAGTTCATGTTACTGTTGGACCCAGCTGTCTCTCCAGTAGACTTCCGATGGTCTTTCCTGTCTTTCCCTTAGCTGATTATTTTTATTTAAAATTGAGCATTGGATAAATCTGCATTTGTGCTCAAATGTAGCAGACTTTTTATTGAAATAATTACATAAATTAATAGCCTGTCTGTAGTCTCTACTGGACACTAACATAAGAAAAACTGGGAAACATGGTGCTAACTGTAAACCATAAAAAGTTATGTGCTCTCATGAAACACTGTCCCAAAATACTGACATGGGAGTCCGGGGCACTGGGCTCCACTGTGGGTCTAGCTGTGTGTCTTAGGGTTTCATGGCTGTGAAGACACACCATGACCATGGGAAGTCTTAAAAAGCAAATCGTTTAATTGTGGCTGGTTTACAGTTTCAGAGGTTTAGTCTACTATTGTCATGGTGGGAAGCATGGCAGCGTTCATGCAGACACGGTGCTGGAGAAGGAGCTGAGAGTCCTACATCTTGATCCACAGGCAGTAGGAAGAGACTATGTCTCTTCCTGGGCAAAGCTTGAACACAGCAGTCCTCGAAGCCCACCCCTACAGTGACACACTTCCTCCAATAAGGCCACAGCTACTCTAACAAAGCCATATCTGCTAATACTGCTGCTCCCTGTGGGTCAAGCATTCACATACAAGTCCACGTCAGCCATACCTATTCAAAGTGTATTTATGACTTGGGCACTAGCTTGTGGCAGGCATGGTTGCACGAGCAGGTACCTGGAGACTCATATTCTAAACACCAAGCAATCCAAACAGTACTACCCACTGGGGACCGAGTATTCAAATGTCCAAGACTATGAGGAGCATTTACCACCATGGCTATTCCTAAGGATGGTCTACCTATTCGGTAATCCACAGATATCTTTCTTAAAAAAAAAAAAAAAAAAGACTAGAGAGACTGGCACAGCCAACAAGCCCATTACTTCTATTTTACATAATAAGAAAAATAAATAAATGAAAGGACAAAGAACCCCTCAATACAAATAGGGTTTCTTAATTGGGCAGTCCAACAGCTTTCTTTGTCTCATTTTGTACATGGCAATAACTGCAGGTTACTTGGGCAGCAGTGAGCCTCGTCAGTTGAATGAAGGCTTGCCTGCGTTACCTGTCTGAACTGCATTAAGCATCAGGGGAGCTTCATCAACAGAGCAGTAGCCCGCCTTTCTGTCTCTGACCTGTCAATGAGGCCAAGCAGCAGCATCTTTATAAACGCATCTAAGCAATTTCACTGCTCCTGAGTTTAAGACACACTGCCTTAACACACCCAAGACACCTACAGCTACAAGACTCTGTTACACTCACTGTCTAGGTCACAGGTTAGGAATATTCTTGCCATATGAAACCACAGCACGCTCATTTTCACTGTTTTTCTTAGCCTGTGTTCCTGATTGGGAGATTTTAGCAATTTAATTTCTAAATAACAGTTGGTAAATTTTTGTACCTGGATTTACATATTCAGCCACAGCTGCTACATTTCCAGAAGAGTCTAATCTTTTTTTTGTTTGTTTGTTTCTGCTTCAGTGACAAGCCTGACAGGAGCGGTCTGAGTATTGCAATTATTTCACCTCAATAAATTTGACTTGTAAACACTACACCCCAACACTCTGCCCCTCCTTTGGGTTTTGCCATGGGAGAAACACCTGACCCAAAGAATTAAAGCTCTGCTTGGAATTACATGCTGGAGAAAGGTAGGGCAGGGGACTGGTGCAGCAGCAGCAAAGAAACAGGTCAGAGGAGATCTCTCACTATGCCCACAGTTTACCTCACATAACACAGGCTTCTCCGGGCTTTTGTCTCATCTTTTCTGTTAAATCACAACACTGCCACAGACAAGAAATCCCTTTTTCCTCTTTCCTTGTTTGTCTAGATTTTATCTAGTTTTCTCATGTCCTTTAGTTTCCCTATCTTTTAAAATACTAGGAAACCCTGAAGTGGCTTGTACATCTATGTGCCCCAGGGACAATGGAGCAGAGAAGACAGTGGGCCCTGCTGAGCAAGCTGGATGTCAGGACTTACTGCTGGCCCAGGTTTTTGTGTCTGAGCAAGGCAGATGTTCTGTGTGTGCAGACGGGAGTTTGGGGTTCATAAGACAATTTTAATTAATGGTTTCATTCAACCATGAAATATGGGCACTTTCTGTGTAATGCAAAACATATTGGGAGCCTATGGATTATAATATGCTAATGCTTATTTCTTTTTAACGAAAGTCCTATTCCTGTGCAAGGATGGGTTTTGGAAAACAAAAGTGTTGTTAGGGGCAATATATTGACAAGCAAATGGGGCAGCTTGGATATGCTGGCCATTATCAGAAGGAGCAGAGAAAGTCACTGTGCATTTACAATGAAGTTAAATCTAGATGGAGCTTTGCCCTACTGTTCTTTTGGTTAAGTTATCACCGTACTATCCAAGATTTCAATTCAATAATGTACGAATTTTAGCAGTATTCACACTTCAATTTTATTTGAAAATCTGAAATTGAAATAACATTAAAGTAGTGTTGTTTTTCTACTAATTTGTATCTCTGTGTCACACCAAAGCTTTGTTTCGGTTTATGAGACGAATCGTGTTAAGATGTTATGCCTCAGAGTGTGAAGATACTAGCCTACTTATTTATTACATTTAAAATGTAAGCAAGCATGTCTCAACCATTGAACCGAATCACAACTAATCAGCCTTATTAGATGTTTTGACCCGCTAGTGAAGGATGTTTAAGAAAAGTGGATTCCCTAGCATTTTTAATCCTTACTTAAACATCTCAAATGTTAGTGGCTCTGACTCACAGATGTTTGTGTTCTCTACTACTCACTTACTGTATGAACAGACTAGGAAGTCTATGTGTGTGCATAGGTAAAGCAGAATACCGGAGCCCATGGTGCTTCCTATTTTCTTCTGGTCTAATTTTTAAATATTCACTTAACCAGATTAGTTCCTTCACCCAGTGCTCGGTTGCTACTTTCAGTTGGAAAAACACTATCTTAAACTTCATTTTATGGCACAAAATAAATGGAAAACAACTTAGACAGCAGTAACTTTGTAGCATTATGACTTCACAGTTAAACGCTGAGACATTCTTAGTTCCCTGGCTCAGGGGTAAAGGACTCTTAGAATAGACACGAGACCCATGAAACAGTTGGGAAAACTGCTTTAAAGTATTTCTATTATTCTACCAATATTATTTTGTACTGGCCTTAGAACTACTCCATGTGAACTCCAATACTTAGAACAAATTTCTCTCTTTCGGATGTTTTACTTGACAGAATAAGAACCCTTTGCGATGTGTTACTTCCTCCTTTCTCCCCTTTGGTTTTGAGATACGATGGGTCTCTTTCATGTAATTGTGGGAGCTTTATTCCCCAGTCATTCTGAAGCACAAGAGTAGCCAATTCAGTATTAGACATAATACCAAGCACTGTGGTCCTCACATGCCACCAAATGAGCTTAATGACTGCCTCTCATAGGGTAGTATTCTTGCTCACATTGAAGCTGCCCAGATTTCAAAGAATGAAACTAGTGATCCTCCGGGGCTATAGAGGCAGAGTGGCTTGGAGTTTAGCTTAGTACAGGTGCTGAGCTCCGGGCATGGTGACACTGGCTCTTGAGCTTCTGGTATATTAAGTACATCTGTTCTGTTTCTGCGAGATGACTGGCTGCCTTTTACTCTTTCACTATTGGTTGTCTCATCTTTGTTAGGTAACAAAGGCATGCCTGTCTTTATAGACTCTGAGCATCCTCTCAGCATTCATCCCAAGTCTTTGTTCTCTTCTGCTTCATATTTGCATCGGACATATTAGCAATGTGCACATGGTGTTATGGTTTTTCCAGGGCATTCTTAGAAGTCACATCATTCATGTTTTTCCTGGTTATATTGTTCTGTTTCTAAGCCCACACATTAAGGAAAGTTCGAAGAACTATGAAGCATGAACATAGAACAATATCTATCGTTTTCCTCTGTCCAAACACTCTGGCTTTGATTGATTTGTCATTTGTTGATTAACACATGTCTCTACCTCTACATGAACATCTGGAAGGTCTGGCTTCACTGAAGTGCATTCTGTTACTACCTTTTTTTCTTCTGTTATCTTTTTCACTGGGTGTTGTTCAGATAACAAGCTGGCATTGGCTTCACTGGTGGCTTGGCTTCACCAGCGCCTTGGCCTCTATCCCTTTGCTCCCTTAAATTGTTGAGTCTCTTAAGTTTTTCTTCTATTTGTGTTTCTTTATTTTGAAACATGTGGGGCCAGGGAGCAAGAGTGGGGTTGGGAGTGCCAAACCTCAGAAATCTTGTCCTCTGATGGGCAGGAGTAGGATCATGCCCTGCCCCAGGGTCTGCATACCTGGCCACAGAGCCTCTGAGGTCTCACAGCCTGGCAACCAGGATGACTCCTTCTTCTAATAAAGTTATTTCTAGCACTGTCTGAAATTTCTCCCTATCCATAGGAGACTTCCCCAGCACCTTGACCACAGCCAATGATGACACTCTCCCCAGAGACCCATATCCACTCCCCAAAGGTTTAAATAACCTTTGTTCTACCAATTACATGTTCTGTCTTGCTGAAGTCTGCCTCCATAGAGTCTGTTCTTGACACTCTTACTGACTGCCTGAGGTCTCTATCACCCCTCTCAGGATCCACTGGCTGTGACTTAGGCTGAGTTGGTTGGTCCCCTCTTTAGGTAGGGATGCCAGGACAGGAATGACAGAAATACAAGAGCACTGATGACTAATTGGGCTAGTGTCACAAAATCCCAGGATAGTTTTCTGTCAGTTTGAGGAACTCAATAGGAATGTCACCTTGAATTTGGACTAGATTTTCAGGTTGATGGGTTTACTGAGATCTTTGAATTAGGATTAAACCTAGCATGTTTACCAGCCACTCATTTAATATCAGATACTTTCTATTTAAACTTTCAGTAGCTAGAGATGGAAAGATGACTTTCCACATTTTAACAATGCCTATTCTCAATAATTAAATTAAATATATTTTTAAAACACTTAATCCTGAATAAGATGGTGATAAGTCAACATTAAAACACCCAGTAGAACATTGTATATTTTAAATTTAAATATGTGACTATAATTTTCTCCACTGGTACAATGTTTTATAACATCCACATATGTATGTTTTTATTATTCTGCATTTCACTTCCTTATGAGTATCTAGCCACATGTAGAGTAGGTCTTTACAATTCAGATCACTGACACATCTTAGTCTGCCCTGGAAATACACTCACACATACAAAAATTGCCTTTACTCATTTTCTAGGTGTCCTTCACTCTGGTGAAGTTAGCAAACAAGATCAATCATCTCCATGCTCATTTAATCCTTAGTAAATAAATATGTACATTCAAACATAAGATATTTTATTTTTTTCCTTTGAACACCACCTCTAAAAATCAATAATACTCTTTTGATGAAGAATTCAACATTAGTGGATCATTATAACCTATGCAAGTAAAGATACAACTATATGCGAGGCATTAAAATTATGTTTCCTTTGACTCTGTAATACACCTTTTAGCAATTATACATAAATGAATAATTATATAAATGTCCAAAGAATGTCTACTGCTGTTTTACTTTTCAATAATAGTAGTACACTAAAATAAACATTGGTATGTTTGTCCTAAATTAATTGACTAATAAATCATTGTACACAAAATCTAATAAAACATTGTTAAAGAATACAAATGAATGCAAAGAACATAAGGGAATTTTTGAAAGTACATTGTGATTACCTATTGGCTATGATACTGAACACATGTAGTTGTGTATCCTTACTAGTTATCATTCATAGAAGGACAGAGGATATGTTTCAGATTTTCTAAGCTTGCAACCTTTCCTGGGCTAAATGGTTCTGGTTAACACCTGTTGCACATTTCTTCTCTGGCCCTTTCCTTGTTTCACCAAGATAGTCTCTCTTCCATATGAATGTCTGTTCTGCCAATTCTCGTAGTGTTGCCTATTGCATTAAAATGCATATATACAAAATATCAAATTTGCTACATATCACTTATGGATGTGTATATGTATGCACACATTTATTTGTGACAAGGCAAAAGTTCCTCCATCTTGTCTCAGCTGGAGCTTCTTTGGTTCAACCTGAAATGAACACCACCACACCTTTTAAACGTCTACAGTCAAAATTCCTATCTCAAAGTACCCAATTCTGTTCTGGAAATTTGGGGGTCAAAATGCCTCAGCTAACTGCACATTTGTGGCTTCTGTTCAACTGCTTGCTGGCTGGCTGACTTACTTGCTTGCTTGATTGATTGTTTTCCTTCCCATGCAACTATCGACCAGAACGTATGTAGTTTTTTTTTCTGTATTGCTTAACTTTAAGAGCTCCCTGTAAATTGCATTTAGGGCTGCCCTGTGAAAAGTTGCTTCTCTCTCCAGGAAGTTAGCTGACAACCTTAATAGAGACTCTCAATTCAAACTTTGGCCACGCTGAGTGGTCTTTGTGTCTCTATTCTATGATACATTTACTGTCAAAGTCTTCAGAATATTTTTTAAAAGAGAGATACAATGCATGTGAGGGAACATATCCACTCCCTATTATCATCAGCAGATGTACTCAACAAAATTCTTATAGACTTGGAGAGGATGGATTACATACAAATTACTCAAGAAAAAATGGCCAGCACACAATGCTAGAGACAAGATGCTTGTGTTTCAGAAATGAGAGACAAAGACTTTCCCAAATAACAAAACCTATAACAAAACGGAGAGTACCCATTTAGTGGAAGTTTATAAATCATTAGAAACACATGACCACTATAACTGAGCAATAAAGAAGTGGAAAAAATATAATCAACAAGTAGCATGAAGAATTTGTGTTGATGATGAAAAAAAATCTCTAAATAGGAGCCAAATTCAACAGCAAACTGTAAAGATGATCATCCTGAGATGAAATGGAAGGTCAATCTGCAAAAATCAATAAGCAGAATTCCATGCATTAATGAAGGACATGAAGGACAGGACAACAGTCATATGATCATATCAACACACGAAGAAGAATTTTAAATTCTTCATGGCAAAAATTCTCAAAAGTTATTAATACATTGTGAGAATCACAGTCTAGTAAAACCTATGCATGGCAAGCCCATAGCTATTCCCAACTGTAAAAGCTGAACACATGTCTTTATGAACAGTAATAGGACAAGGATGCCCATCTATCTGCTGCTGTATGTTATTATCAGTAATAGACAAGGATGCGCACCTATCTGCTGTTATATGTTACTATCATCAGTAATAGGACAAGGATGCCCACCTATCTGCTGTTATATGTTACTAGAAGTGCTAATAAGAAGGCAAATTAAAGCCACAATTAACCACTGACTCACACTCTTAATGAAAAAAAAAAAAGTAACATCCAAGCTGGAGAGAAAGAGATGACTCAGAAGTTGAGAGCAACCACTGCTCTTCCAGAGGAGCGGGCTTAGGTTCCCTGCACACACATGGCAGCTCACAACTACATCTCTCATAGATCCAAGGCAGTCTTTGGCCTCTGCAGGCTGCTGAGCATGTGTACATGTAATGTACACATACTCATACATATACAGATTAAAAACAAACTCATAAATAATTTTTAAAAATTTATAATTTAAACAAATCATGATAAGAATGTAAAGAGAAAGATCCTTTTCACACTTAGAGAGGAGAAAAACTTGTACAGTGATTGTGGAAACCTTATGAAAATTATACATAATGCTGAATTATACATAATGAATTATACATAATGAAAATTATACATAGTGCTAAATCAGCAATGAGATCTAGTAATTGGCTGCTCAGTATATATCTATAGTCAACCTTCTTAATACTATAACATTTTAATAAAGTTCCTCATGTTATAGTGACCCAGAACATTAAAATTTCTTTTATTGCTAGTTCAAAATTGTAATTTTGTTACTGTTACGAATCATGACATATCTATGTTTTTTGATGGTTTTAGGTGACCTATATGAAAGGGTTAGTCAACCCCCAAAGAGATTGTGACCCACAAGTTGAGAACTAGTGATCTAGAGGAAAGATAACAGCTAAGATATACACTCCCCCCCCAAACAGGTATACAACTGAAACACTCAAATCCTTTGTGTGCTTAGGAATTACAGTGAATTAAATATCACCATCCCATGTAATCCACATTCATAGTTAGGAAAAAGGAACAAAAGTTTAGTAAAACAAAAAGAATTTTTTATTCATAATTATTTTCAACTAGAGCAATAAATAAACCGAAATTGGAATTAGCTTTGGTATTACCTGGAGAAAAGAAGCAACTCATTTGTTTTTGTTTCCTGACATTACCCTTGTTTCCACTTATGCCTTTAGGAATTTAGTATTTTCAGGAACCATTGTTGTCCAGAATCTCATTGGGAGAATTGTTTGTCAGTAACTTGTGCTGCTCCTTCAAGGTGAACAGAATCATTCATCAGGTTTCCTCATTGGAGGCCATGACCTGGAAGGTTTGCCCGCTTGGCACTGTTGGAATCAGTAAGGCTTGTAGAGGTAGATTTCGCTCCTGCCTGACATGAAGAGTTTTACGGAGTCTAAAATCTGGCACACAAGCAGCATTTGTGATTCTGGACCTCATAGTAATAAACTGTGAAGCAGATCACTACAAACACAGGGGCAGAAATAACCAACGGCTATTTCTCGGAACTGCTAAAGTCTAATTAAAGAAAAATAAATAAATATTTTTTAATCTTTAAAAATCTTTAAAATCTCATTTTAATCTTTAAAAATTACTTCAATACACATGTGAAGATTTTAAAATGGCACACACACACACACACATACATGCACACACACACATACACACACACACACACACACTCACACACAAACCTGATTTCTGTCTTTCTTTTAACACTTTCAAGAAAAGGGCCAGGAGGATGGCAAGTTTGCTAAAAGGATGTGTCTAAGGCCAAAAGTCCCCTGAGCATCAAGCAAATCCAGATAACCTTCTAAATCCACACCACCCAGTGCTCCCCAGGCAGCCTCTCCTGGCATAGCTTCAGGTCTTGCTCATCTGCATTTGATTAAAAACAAAGGATCCTTTCAAGCCCTTGGCACCAGCTAGCTAGCTGGTTTCTTCAATCTATTCCCCAAGAAACTACCAGTTTCATATTCTGAAATGAGTCCTGAATTGTTTTTCTTCTTAATTAGAATTTTGGTGGCTTACATCTGCTCACCTAGAATAAGTTTAAATACTTTACATGGTGTGCAGAATACTTCACAATTTGAAGTCACAAGCCTTGCTTTGTGCAATGTTGTCTCCATCCGGGTCTGATCACAGCCTTAGATTGTAGTGGAGAGGAAGTTTTATTTATTAATCTTTTCATTCTGTTGCCTTGGATATTTCTGAAGCAATATTCACATTTCCTATTTCGTAAATAATTATGCATATGCTAATTAACACCAAGGTATGGCTGTTTAAAGTAATATGTACATAAATATCAAGACATATGTAAAGTTATAGATATTTATAAAAAATTCTGCACCAAGCTTTCTAATTTTTGGAAGCACCATAAGAAAAGATAGAGATTGCAGAGTGAGTGAAAATTGGCTCCAATCTGTTGAATAAGTTCCTGGCTTTCTCTGTTTCATTGTAAATATCTATAAAAAAGAAATATTATTCTCTGATGAAATGGAATTCGGACATTCTCAGCAGACTCAAATGAGCTAAAAGAAGGAGCTTATTAAAATTATGATTTTGCATTTTATAATTTAGGTAATGACTAATTCTGACTGTAAAGCTACCTCGTGGCCATTATAAGCAAGGCTTAGCAATCCCAAATGCTTCTAAATTGGTAATTAGCATTTGTTGGTTTCCTGAAGTTCTTGGGCAGAAGTTGCACATTACAAACCTCACCAGGATTTTTAGAAGACTAAAAATATTCTCATCTTTTATGCATATACAGAAAAGCATAGTAGGAAAGGTTTTCTATGCAATTACTTCTGTGAACTTCTATAAGCAGGAATATTACTGCTTCTCTTGCAACAGAATACTGATGTATTCAAGGCTCCTGGGTTTATTCTGAATGCATGTAATTAATCCCTCTTCACCACTCCATCCATAACAGTTACATACTGATAATTTGTATTGTTCACTGGTTATGGAGATAGTGCAAAGTGACTCCGGAGAGTCTAATGTATATAGCTCATAGCAGGCTCACTCACTGACATAATTTTGATCATCTTAGATTAGTCCCAATGTCTCTTCCTTTTTACCCCTCCCTTTATTTAGAGTCCCTGGACCAGGCTGTCCAGTCAGTTATCAGAAAATGTTTTGTCTCTGAGAATGAGGAAATCAGCATGGCTATATTTTTAGAGACGTTGATCAGGTCCTTTGGCAGGCTCCAGTGTGCCCACACACATGCAGATCATCCTGGTGATGGATGGGGAAAAAAAAAAGAAAAGCGTAAGGCTAAATTTCTTGAAATCCCTAAGGAGCATCTATCTTCAACAGTAAAAGAACCATAGAAAACTGTGGCATTTCCTTCTCAGGGTTATCCAGACAGACTCTCTTGAGCCAACGTACATTTTCTTCCCTTTCTGTGGCATGCTGTCAAGATCCAGTAGATACAAAGACTTGTTAAAAAGAAAATGTTTCAAGGTGACTCAACTTCTAGACAAAAATATAACTATTGGCAGACATTGGTGACTGCCACCAATGCAGAGACCACCTGACGTTTAGACAGCTCTGATGTCTATAGGAAGATAGTAGAAATACCTTTAAACTCAATTACTCATATTTATTCCTTAAAGAATATTAAAATGATATGAATTTTTATTTAAATAATCTTTCTTATTTCATACAAATATACCCTACACATTCAACACCACATGCACGCTAGGTTACCTATTGAATATTGAACCAGTTCTGGCTTCAGGGACACCTGTAAGAGTCACTAGAAAATTATTTGGTTTATTCAATGTTTTCCTTTACACGCTTCACATTTATTCTAATATGTTATTTTCTGATCACTGTGTTTACTCCTAATATAAATTTACCCAGATCCAACCTTAAAACAATTTTTTTTAGAATGACCTAGGTCTTCAAACCAATGGAAAAGTAGAAATGAATCTCTAGGAATTCCAGTCTCTGAGTAAATAGTATTCAGAGTAAATCTCATTCCTTTTTGAATGGTAGCAGCCATTGTCCTTGTGTGTGTGTGTGTGTGTGTGTGTGTGTGTGTGTGTGTGTGTGTGTTT
>NW_022196893.1:20925211-20931794 GCF_008632895.1 Mastomys coucha | reverse complement strand
TGGGGTCTGTGTCTCCTTGCTGACTGCTCCCGGCTTAGGAACTCCCCGGAGAGAAGATGGCAGCTCTCCTGTGTAATTCTTAAGTTAATGTTCAAAAGAGTTATGTCTAAAGGTTCTATTCTAAAAGTGACTGGAACATGTAAAAAAAAAAGCACGTGCTTTATCATTATCTTTGTATAAATACTCTAAAAGACAACTATATTAGATAACTGGGGTCTGAGATTTGACTTTTGAATGTTCTACTTTGCTTTATATTGTTGTGATAAAATGCTGACCAGACCACCTTAAGGGAGGAAAGGGTTTGTTTGGCTCCCACAGCCTCGTCACAGTCCATGATGAGGGGTAGTCAGTGCAGGAAGACTGATGCAGGAGCTAAGGCACAAGCCAGGTAGACAGGATGCTTAGTAACATGCTAGCCTTGCCTTATACAACACAGAACCGCCTGTCCAGCTGTGACACCATGCAAAGTAGACAGTGTCCTCCCATTGTCAATCCTTAAACAAGCAAACATCTGCCCAGGTTTGCCTAGTGGACATCAATAGAGTGGAATCTTTTCTCAGCTAAGGTTCCCTCTTCCCAGATGACTCTAGCATGTGTCAAACTGACACAAATCTAACCAGCCAGCACAACGAAATTGATACTAAAATTGTGGGGTAAGTGTTAGGACAGACCTGACCAAGTAGGATGGGGGTAAAGGGAGAGGATTGTTGAAGGGTTTGGAACTTTGGGCTGGAAAAGCCATTGGGTACTTAGAGCTGAATGGGCTGTTGCTATGGGGAAGCCTGAAAGCAAGACTGTTGAAAGAAAGGCAGGCAATGGAGACTTGCCTGGTCCATGAAGCTTCCGTGGGAAGCAAAGACTATCAGCTCTGTTCCTGTGATATTCTGAACTGAGAAACTGTGGTTTCTGGTCGGTTACAGCTAAATAATCAGCTCTGATTAATGAAAGACCTTCACCACTGAAGTGAACTCGATGCTTTCCTGGGGCAATTGATGCTTATTATGTGGCGCTGAAAGATCAGCCGTGATTAATAGGAGACCTATGTTATTGAGGAAAGTTCTCCTGGCAAGTATTTCCACACAGAAGCTATAGTCCAGAGATTATCAAGGTTATGTTGATACGTAGCATGGTGGCAACTGAATTTTGTAATGTGTAAGAGCCCTCCAGAAGATACCGGCTTCGGTGTAGTGAAAGCATCACCCCTCTATGGCTTCTGCTTCAGTTCCTGCCTTGACTGGTCTCCATGATGGACTATCACCTGTGAGTTAAAACAAACGCTTTCCTCCCCAAGTGGCTATACGCCGTGGTACTTATCATAGTAATAGAACACAAACTAGGATATAATGTAAAGGAAATATTTTTAAATTATATCATCGTAACAGTTGCATAGCTTTATAATTCACTAAAACCAATAACTGAAATTTCATAAACAAACATCCAGAAACAGGAAGACATTAAAACGGATAGAATAAAACTGTCAATATGCTCATAGCCACGATACTGATTGATGGCCAAGGCAACTCATTATTTTCACACACACACACACACACACACGTACATACATACACATACATAATACATACTCAAATATATACACATATGCATGCGTGTGCATGCGCGCGCCCACACACACACACACACACATATATATATATATATATATATATATATATATATATATATATATATATATTTATATATATACGTATACTGGAATGTTCACAGTATGCATTTAAAGGAAAATGGTGTAACTATACTTGATCATGGTTAAGGGACACAAGTGATTTAATCAATGTGTGCCATTAACATTTTTGTAAAGTTCTATGCATCAATATGACCATGACCTTAGTGTTTAATATTTATGTGTTTTTGCATTTAAATATGACAGATAGGATCATGATCTTTGTATCAGTCAGAATAACAGAGAGAGTTATAGAAATCTAGACACTAACATTTATTTGTTCACTTATATGTACTATATCTATTGATATCAAGGCTATTCAAGTAATTTATTTCTTCTCACATTATTACTGTCCTTGTAATGAAGTGTTAGAATTTCCCTATCCCATCTCATTGGTTATTTTCTCTTCTTACTCCTCAGTGATCCATTCACAGGCTGTTCTTCAGTGTGATGCCAAATCACCCTCTTAGGGATTTAAGTTGGGATCAGGAAAGCATGAAAATGTTCAATGAAAGTGTGAAAATGTCTGTTAGTGTTTAATGTTGTTACACAGTTGCTGCCCATGGACCCAAATGAAGGAGCTAGGATCCATAAAGACAGGGGTAAAACAACTGGGCAAAATCAAGAGATGAGGTAATGAGCAATTTGTGTTTCCAAACACATACAAGTGTAGTATATACTTGTATATACTATGAATGTGTATGTATGTGTGCATATATATATATTTACATATGTATGCATATATGTACATATTATGTACAGTATGTATTGTCATGCTGACAAGATAAAAATGTTTTTTTAACACCAGGACTCATACAGCCCAGGTTGACCTCCAACTCTCTATGTATTTGAGGCTGACATTGAACTCTTGAGTCTCCAGCCTCCTCCTCCTAAGTGCTGGGATTACTGGCTTGTGTTATCATGTACAATATACAAGCATACTGATTTTTAAAATGATTGTTATAATATTGATTGAATTCAGTCCAGTCAGAATCTGCTTTATTCATGATGGTATTGTTTACATCAATGGAAGGCTCCGCTCTGTGTGTTCATGATGGTGTTGTTTACATCAATGGAAGGCTCTGCTCTGTGTATTCATGATGGTGTTGTTTACATCAATGGAAGGCTCCGCTCTGTGTGTTCTTCATGGTGTTGTTTACATCAATGGAAGGCTGTGCTCTGTGTGTTCATGATGGTGTTGTTTACATCAATGGAAGGCTCCGCTCTGTGTGTTCTTGATGGTGTTGTTTACATCAATGGAAGGCTCCGCTCTGTGTGTTCTTATTTGCTCTCTTAGTGGCTGCCCCAATTCCATGTTGTGTTTGTAGTTTAATATTCATTTACTTTAAATGTTTTTGTCAACAAATGGCTTGCAGTAGCATTATGTTGTTTCATGCATGCCTTTATGTTTTCACATTAGTTGACTTTACAGTTTTATAAAATTATGTTTTCAATTGCTTTTCTGAACACCAGATAGCTTGCAATTTTTCCATTCTATATTCAGGCTGGGTGTATTGTTATTCTATATCACAGTCCGAAAGACAAAAAAAGACTGTTTATGAAATGTATGGTTTCCCACCTTGTGAATTACATAGGATCAAAGTTTATAGATATTCTGCTCAATAATTACAATTTCTAGTAATTATTCCTTAGCTCGTATTTCTACAGACTGTTTTTGCCGGTAATATTTTATTAACAATTTTCCCCATGCATCTGCCCAGGTAGCATCATCACTGAGTAGCTTTTCAAATCGTCTTTTATCTGTTTTTATTAAAAAAAATATATGTGTGTGTTTGTATTTCTGAGCCATCTGTGAGTGGAATAAACACACAGAGTAAAGGTTAGGGATGAACTGGTAATGGGCACATCGGATCTCATTGTTAGGATGCATTTCTCAAGTTGAATGCCACATTATTGCCCTGACTATATATAGCATTGCCTGTAAAGCAGTTCTTTGCATTTCGTGATCTGCAGTGAGACTTGCATATCTTTCTTCACTTAAGTTGGTAGATACAGATGTCCATTCAGACTCAGAGCTTGTTCTGCCTGTCTGTGCTGTGTGCTACTAACGTTGCTGAACAGAGTTACACATTTGAAGTTCCAGGTGCGGCACCAACATGGCAAATCTAATGTGGCGTCCCTGGCCAGGGCTTTGTTGCTTTCCTGGACTCAGAATATTCGATATAAATATTATTTCCTCTACTAAGATGTGGAATTGTACTTGTTATGAAAGTTCATTGAAATTGAGTAACCTGTCTCTCGTCTTTTCTTTAATCATTTGAGGTTGGCTTTAGAAGGGAGAGGGTAGAAATGGCTTCAATTTTCCATTTTTATCTTAAAGTCTCCAGATTGCTTCTTAAGTGAGTCATGGAAGAAAAAGATAGTTGCTTGGGAACAATTTAATTACACACTATATATAAACTAGTAACTGAATTTTCTTTGAAGTTAAGTTAAACAATATAATTAATTGAAAGTAAAACATACCAATTTCCGTTTATTCTGATAACTTGAGCCTTTTTGGGCAGGATAAGGAATATTTAGCTTCATAAGCAGTCTTCTTCACAATTTAGCTGTCTTGATTCATCTTTTTTTTCAGTCCTGTCTTTATTGAATCTTGACTTTCATCCTGTATTTCATAGAACAAGGGGACTCTGCACTTTCCGAACTTCAGTGTTCATCTGGGGGTCAAAACCCAAAGGTAGGAACTGGCGAGATACATCCTTGTATAGGCAGGGTTGATCTGGTTTGACCTGAGCTTAAATCTCCAGCACCCAAGGAAAAAGAGGTGCATGGCTGTCCAGGACTGTAAACCCAACGTTTGACGACAGGGAAAGGTGGTTTCCAAGAGCTCACTGGAGCATCCAGCCCAGCTGCAATGGAATGCTTTCAATTCAGTAAAACAACCTGTCTCAGGGGACTGCAGCAAAGAACAGTGAAGAAAGATGTCCATGGTATTGCTTTTACCCTACGTGTCTGCTAGATGCCCACATACACTCACACATGCATGTGCGTGTCTAAACACACACACACACATCCCACCCCACACATGGAGAGAGTAAAATTACGCATGTAGGGGGAATGTGGAGGGATAAAAAGGGGTTCACTGGAACAAACTGAAGCTCGTGCCCCCCAGATAAATAAGACAACTTTAGTCAGCTCTCCTGATCACAGGAAGATAAGGAACTATGCCTACGGCTGCCAGATTTCTAGTAAGTGCAAAACGTAGATGTGAATCTTGCCAGTTACAAAATGTCACTGGTATATTTTTAAAATGTGCAAAATTTAAAATGTCTGTGAACCAAATACATTTGGCCTGAGAGGTTCTTGAGTCCTCCTCTCTGATGGTCACTGTTCTTTCTGCCAGGATCTTAGTAACTCTGTACATATTTAAATATATTTGTCCATACTCTAATCCTTTGCGTGTGCCTGCATACCCAATGCTTCATGTCCTACCTTTTGTTTTGCAGATGTGATCTAGCCAGCTATCCATAACATTTGTAATATAACTAATGTCTACCTTGAAGTAGTCAAGCATCTTGGATCATATGCACTCTGGAGTTTGTTCTGGGGTTTTCCTTGTACTATTTTTTTTATTAGATATTTTCTTTATTTACATTTCAAATGGTATCCCCTTTCCTGGTTTCCCCTCTGAAAAAAACTCCCATCCCCCCCCATTGCCCTGCTCACTTACGACCTCCTCCTGCTTACTGGCCCTGGTATTCCCCTACACTGGGGCATAGAACCTTCACATGACCAAGGGCCTCTCCTCCCATTGATGACTGACTAGGCCATCCTCTGTTACATATGCAGCTGGAGCCATGAGTCCCACCATGTGTACTCTTTGGTTGGTGGTTTAGTCCCTGGAAGCTCTGGGGGTACTGGTTAGTTCATATTGTTGTTCCTCCTATAGGCTGCAAACCCTTCAGCTCCTTGTGTCCTTTCTCCAGCTCCTTTATTTGGATCCTGTGCTCAGTCCAATGGATGGCTATGAGCCTCCACTTCTGTATTAGTCAGGCACAGGCAGAGCCTCCCAGGAGACAGCTATATCAGGCTCCTGTCAACCAGCACTTGCTGGCATCCACAATAGTGTCTGGATTTGATGATTGAATATGGGAAGGATTCCCAGGTGGGGCAGTCTCTGGATTCTTCTTCCTTCAGTCTCTGCTCCATACTTTGTCTCTGTAACTCCTTCCATGGGTATTTTGTTACCCCTTCTAAGAAGGATCGAAGTAGCCACACTTTGGTCTTCCTTCTTCTTGAGCTTCATGTGGTTTGTGGATTGTATCTTGGATATTCCGAGCTTCTGGGCTAATATCCACTTATCAGTGAGTGCATACCATGTGTGTTCTTTTGTGACTGGGTTACCTCACTCAGGATGATATCTTCCAGATCCATCCATTTGCTTGAGAATTTCATGAATTCATTGTTTTTAATAGCTGAGCAGTACTCCACTGTGTAAATGTACGACATTTTCTGTATCCACTCCTCTGTTGAGGGACATCTGGGTTCTTTCCAGCTTTACTAGTTACTTTTTTTAAAGTAAATTATTTTCTTTCATGTGTTTGGTTGTTTTCCCTGCATGTACATCTGGTCTGTGCATCATGTGCATGCTAGTGCCTGTAGAGGCCAGAAGAGATCCCCTGTAGATGGAGTTGTAGACTGTGCATGTTGGAAATGGAGTGAATTCTCTCCAAGAGCAATCAGTGCTCTTAATCACTGAGCCATTTCTCCAGACCCCTGTTCTAGTTACTTCTGACATTACTGTGACAAAACATCCTTAAAAGCAGCTTAAAGAGGAAATACTGACTTAGACTCATGCTTTAAGGCAGTGTGCAATCCACTGTGGTAGAAAGAGAAGGCAGTGGGAGTGTGAGGCCATGGCTAACACACTGTGTTAATCCA
>NW_022196893.1:20915660-20925173 GCF_008632895.1 Mastomys coucha | reverse complement strand
AGGCCATGGCTAACACACTGTGTTAATCCACTGTGGTAGAAAGAGAAGGCAGTGGGAGTGTGAGGCCACGGCTAACACACTGTGTTCACACTAAGAAGCAGAAAGATGAGTGTAACACAGATGCTTACACTCATACTTTCTTCTTTTTCTTTTAATCCAACTTGGGATCTCAGGATATGGGATGTAGTATTCACAATGCAGCTTTCCTCCCCAGTTGAACTTCTTTGGAAATATCCGCACAAATACGTCTACCAGATTATTTCAAATCTAATCATGGGGTAAGAACATTAACCATAGCTGCACTCTTTGGTTAAGTCACGGGTGCTTTCAGTGTTCCTAGGGTCATGTGCTAGCACAGTAAAATATTTCGAATGAAATTTCATCCTTCATCAATATGGTTATAAAGAAAAGCTTAGTGATATCTATCAGATAATGGCCATTATTTTACATATAATCCAACTAGTTTTCTTTATAGGTAACATCACACACACACACACACACACACACACACACACACACCATCAATCAGATGGGCAGTAACAAAGTCTTCTCATTAATTCTGGAGTTTCTTCTTGCTTTCAAAAACACCCTAAATAAAAGGGTCACTGAAGAAGTCAAGACACATTGGCCAGCATCTAATCTGTTTATTCAGTATGTTAAGAAGCATGTTATCTTCCATATTGTTGATATAATAGAGATTTCACTGATATGAAAAAAGTTCATACATTTTCAGTAATGTTTTACTATGCTTAACTTTGCAAATTACATTAAAATGGTCCATGATAGTGAGAAGGATACAGCAAGGATGGACATTTATAAACCTACTTAAAGAATAATACTTCAAGTTGTGCATGATGCAAATGTTTGAACATTTCAATGTGACAGCTTGGTCCACTTTCCCGCTGTTTTCCTAATCACTAACATTTTAAGCAGAAAACATGGGATAAAATGAGTGGCATTATGTTTTCCATTGAAAGTCTACAAGTACAAAATGAAATTTTTTTTTTAAAAAAATGTGTTCTCTATTTATCTGAACAATGGCTGGATGAAGAGGGGATGGGACTGCGCTTTCAGTGCCAGGAGTTATGGAAGAGAAACAATACACCAAGAAGAGCCCTTTACTGGCAAGAGCAGCCTTGTCAGTGGGGCCCTGCTGTGAGGAGAGCCTGGAGTTAGCATCCATAGATTGATTACTCTCAGCTTCTCTCTGCTTTGCTTTCCTTTCCAACTCATAATCTTTATATTGAACTATAGTACTTGAGCAAATTTAAAATTACAGGATTGAAATGTTTACTCTGAATTTTCATTTATTTTATGTGAGCTGAAGACAACGTAATTATATTAAATTAATGTTCTATGGCACAAAACCTGTTTGTTTAAATTAATTTTAGGTGGTACATAAAAGTGAAAATAAAGTATGGGCACAAAGTTGATTAGAAGCATTTATTGGGCATAAGAGAAAATGTTTAAATTGGTGTTTAAAGTAAAACTTGCAACAGTGTGTGATTATAGTATACAATAAGTAAGTTGGATGAGCCCAGTGTTACAATAGACGGACAGGTAAACTGAGAATATGATTTGAAAAGGATTTGAATTACTCTTGAAGCAGCACTCAGTGTTTGAAACCAGATTTTTATTAGCTATAGATGCTCATTGTAAACTCTAAGATGACAAATAAAAGTATATTTAAAAGTATATAACAGACACAGCAGGAATGGAGACAAAATGTCAACACACAAAGTCCTTAGGTTAAAACCAGCACAGAAATAGATAGGAGTTTTACAAAGCTACAAACAAAGCACACAGAAATCCAACTATATCCACAAGACTTCAAATTGTTAAATGACATGTCAAGGGCATTATTGAAAAAACAATTCAAGTGTTTGTTTACAGATTCAGTCATTTATTGTGTACAATGAATCCCCCTTTTGTTTTCATCTTAATGTAAATGTGAGGTTTGTGCATTTTCTGGAGTTAATATGATCATTTGATACCTGTATGTAATGTCCAATGACAAAATCAGTGTATCATTTCCCTTCTCTCAGATGATTCTGCTTCTGTGTGCCTAACCCATTTCCCCAGTCCCTATGACACATTGCTCAGAGTTATCCTACTGTGCTCTACAAAATCAAACCTAATTCCCTCGTCAGCTTAATACTTCCAATCCAGTCTCGCCCTGTAGCACCTCTGCCGAGCCTCTAGTTGCTTCTACTCTATGTATACCTGATCCGTTGTTTCAGTTTTCACAAGAGAGTAAGAACATTCAATATTTGCATTTGTCTCCCAGTTATTTCTCCTTCCTTGCCCCCTAATTCCATTCACATTGCTAAATCTTAAGATCTCGGGTTTTTATGACTGAATATACGGCATCAGGTATATATGCCACATTTTTAAAATAAAATTCATTTTAATTCAAAGACAGAGATGTAAGACATTCAAAAGGATGAAAGAGAGTATATTATGCTAAAATAAATACAAAAATACTGGAGAAACTCTATTAATTTTAGACCCACAAGACCTCAGACAAAAGAAAACTATCAGAAGGGAAAGGAGGAATGCCTTATAACAATGGAGTCCATTTGCAAGGAGGACAGAATCCTTAGCACATATGCAAAACACAGATAGAAGCACCAGAAGAAACATTTTATATTATAGCATAATTTAAGATATAGGAAGTTATATAAGTTAAAAGCATTTTTTGCTGAAAATAACCACTTTTTCCTCACTCTTAGCCTATTAGTTAACTTGAAAAGGACAACACAATTGTGTGGTCTTTGAGTTGCTGGAACCCCTTGTTAATGGAATCAACGAGGAGCCTGGGATATTTTAAGTGAGGTAGATATAAAGTCCATGCTAAAAGTCACGTGTCATTACAATTTACTTCTCTAAAATAGAAAATGTTAAGAAAGTCAAAAAATGATATGTACATCAGCAATTGACATATCTAGCAGGCTGAAAGCATTTTAAAGACATAACTGAACTGATATAAGTCCAAGAAGTCTCAAGGGTACGTGTGTTACTCTAACTGCAAATAAAATTGCAGTCTATCTGCCTACCTACCTACCTACCTATCTATCTATCTATCTATCTATCTATCTATCTATCTATCCATCCATCCATCCATCCGCCCGCCCGCCCGCCCACCCACCCATCCACCCATCTATCTATCTATCTATCTATCTATCTATCTATCTATCTATCTATCTATCTTTCTATCTGTGATGGTTTAAATACCCTTAGCCCAGGGAATGGCACTATTTGGAGGTGTGGCCTTGTTGGAATATGTGTGGCCTTGTTGAAGGAAATTATCATTGCAGGAGTGGGCTTTAAGACCCTAAAGAATCACCAGGAAGCCAGTCTTTTCCTGTTTGCCTTCAGAACAAGATGTAGAACTCTCAGCTCCTCCTACACCATGCCTGCCTGGGTGCTGCCATGATCCTGACTTGATAATGGACTGAACCTCTGAACCTGTAAGCCAGCCCCCAATTAAATGCTGTTTTGAGAGTTGTCTTGGTCATGGTGTCTGTTCACAACAGTAAAACCCTAAGATACTATATATCTTATCTTATCTTAGCTTATCTTATCTAGCTAGCTAGCTACCTATCTATTGATGTATCCTATCTATCACCTATCTACCTATCAGGTGTGAAATATAGTGAAAATAGTATTTAAAGGAGATTCATACTGGTGGGAGTATACATTAGAAAAATGAAAACTTTAAAGTCAACTAGTCAATGTTTCACACAAGTCTCAAGATACCATGAAAGGATCACAGCCACACCAGCTTTAAGCAAGTTGCCAAGACTGCAAGCACCCACTTAGCATTATCTAGTCAATTCAGTTCTGACTCCATCTACCTAAAGTTAACATGAGATTCCACAGTTGTTAGTGGTGGTTTTTTGTTGTTGTTGTTGTTTGTTTGTTTGTTTTGGTTTTTTGAGATAGGGTTTCTTTGTATAGCCCTAGCTGTCCTGGAACTCACTCTGTAGACCAGGCTGGCCTCGAACTTAGAAATTTGCCTGCCTCTGCCTCCCAAGTGCTAGGATTAAAGGTGTGCATCACCACTGCCTGGCAGTCACTCAGTCTTATGAGACACCTGGCTTTATCTTGACTGAACAGCTATAAATTCAGATCTCCCATGGTTCCCTTCTCATGCTTGATAAATCTCATGAAGTGATTCTCAGACCTTAGAAATCACTCTTCCTCTATACATATTGGTTTATTAGAAAGACTATATCCCCAAATGCCTAACTGGGGAAAAGGATGAGGTAAAGAGAGAGGACAAGCAGCTTCCACATTGCTTCCCCTGGACCTGCTCAGCAGTCCAGAAGCCATCTCGTTGACTTTCTATAGAGCTTCTACTCTAGATCCTTCCCAGAAGGCAATGAGTGGGGCTGAAGATTCCAACACTTCAGTCACTTGATCTTTCTGGTGAGTTCCTTGGTCCGTGATGCCAATGAGGAACAAGAGACAGATAGAAGATGTGGCTCAGAAGCAAAGGCCACCATGTCCTACCATGGAGGACAGGAACTGAGTGAACACCCTCCATGCTGTAGCACTGCCCATATCTGCAGGTGTCAAGTATAAAATTTTGATTCTAACCATTTTAAAAAGCATCATGCTCTTTCAAATAATACGTTAAAAGCACATTTTAAGGAAAATTCAAAATTTTTTAAATTAAACGCCTAAATTTTGTGCAGCAAAAGGTAATAAATGTCTAGATTTCACAACTGGTGGCCATTAATTACCATTTACTCTCAAGGACACATGGGTATGCCAGTAATGACATTAAACAGAACACACAGTTCAGCTAAAGAGATAAGTATCTTGGCTTCAATTACTATTTTTGTATCAATCAGATATTAAAAGTGACAATTTAATACATGGGCCTACAGAAGCTGCAAGTACTTTATCGCAGTCTAAAGCAAGACATTTTCTTCAAACGAATGCAAATGAGTCTTTTCTACATTATCTCTACCAGTTTCTAGTCTTAAATTTTCTGTTGTTACGATGTTGGTTTTAGTCACAAAAATGCACAAATAATTAAATGGCATTAGTCTTATGTCAAGACATATTTCAAACAGTTGATTCGTGAAGGTTACTCTGACAGTAGCTGTAAGGCTTATTCTTTCAAATCATATGACTAATATTAACCTTGTTATACATGTATATAACTAGATATAGAAAAGTAACACTGGAATTATTTTACAGTAAATAAATAAAATTTTCAAAATGGTCAGAAATCTATGAATATGAATACAGTGATAATGATAATGACACCATCAACCTATAGTACACCCTAGACTATATCACACATATTTATATAATGTTATATATGTATGGATGTCATTATCTAGACAGCTTAATTAATAACTTAATTTCAAATTGTATCTTTGTCTCAAGCAGTAGTTTTCATTGACATCTTGGATCTAATAAATTATGCTTTTTAAATATTATTTTAAAAAATTAAAGTATATTTAAAAGTATATGTGATTTCCAGTGGATAGGCTGCAATGATCTCACTGAAAGGAAAAAGTAAAATTTACCCTTCATGGACAAAAATCACAACAGCAGTGACTTATAAATGCTAATCATTTTTAGGAATGTTTTTTTCAAATGAATATGGGACACAGAAGGGCACAGTTCTAAAGACCAAACACTCAAAATTGAACAATAAGTATAAAAATGGCATGAAGAGAATTTATTTCAATAAGGTTATAAATTAGGACATGTAGACAAAGCAGTTTAGAATAGTGAATGGCTTTAATATGTAACAGGTTTCCAATAGATGAGAAAATGCTTCTACTAATTGGTAAATTATGAAGAAATTTAAAACAAGTAAGTCAAGCCTTAAACTTTTTTATATAATTCATGTGGTTGTTATAGCTCTGGGCTCACTCAGCGATTCACCAGTCTGACCACACATGTATTCAACAACAACAACAGCAACAACAACAACAATGAAAGGCTTTATTTAGACTGGCACTAGTACTGCACCAAGAGTTGGGAATCTCAAATGCGGTCCTAAGCCATGTTAGTCCAGTGTTTATAAAGGTGAAACTCACAAGGTTCTGTGCCAACGTGCAAGCACAGGGCTCAACTTAGCAAACAGATACCTTGCTGATGTCTGGGGCTATCTTGCATAAGCCAGCTTGTTTACAGAAGCAGAACACATGTTTAGCATTGTGGCTGTTATCTTGCATGAACACCAGTTAGAATTTTATGAGACTGGGCAATTCTAGAACAATTCCCAGGAATTCCAGGAAGCCGTTTGTCCTCGGACAAGCTGGCTGACAGTCTCATTCTCATGGGTATAGATTTTATAGGCTAGAGAATTTATTTGCTCTATAGATCTTCCTTAATCCCAGCAACTTACAAGAATTTATGGCTGGTCCAGAGACCAGTTTTACCCAAGATAGTTTTAACACTTAAAATATTCAGCAGGCAACTCAAGATAAATTATTTAGTTCTCATTGTTTTTGTAAATTGGTAAGAGGCACTTAAATGTTACCTTTCTATGATCTCTGATAGCTGAGAGTCTTTCTCTTTGCAGTTTCTTCTACATAATATCCTATCATATTTGTATTGAATTATTCTAAATTTTATAAATTAAATATTGAGCAAACTAAACCAGATTGAAAAAAAATAGTGAGGTGGTCTCTGGATGGCCTATCCTTCAGTCTCTGTTCCATTATTTGTCCCTGTCTTTCCTTTGGACAGGAACATTTCTTGATTTAAAATTTTGAGGTGCATGGGATTTTTTACTGGTCTGGGGCTTTCTAGTGCCACCCCATTTCCCATCCCCCTCGGCTAAACGTTTCTACTCAATTTCCTGATCCTTCATGCTTCTCTCCTGTCCCTTCCAATACTTGCTCCTGGCCCTCCTTTTTGCTCCCCCTCCTCTCTCCCTGCCTCCCTCCCTCTAGCTCCTGGGATTATTTTGTTCTCTGTTCTATGTAGGATTGAAGCATCTATACTTTGATCTTCCTTCTTCTTAAGCTGCACAGAGACCATGTCACCTAGAGAGCTATCCCATTTGCAGACACCAAACCCCCACACTATTGCTGATGCCAAGAAGTGCTTGCTGACAAGAGCCTGATATGGCTATTCCCTGAGAGGTTCTACTAGCACCTGACAAATACCGATACAGATACCGATACCAATACAGATACAGATATACAGATATAGATATACAAATATACAGATACGGATATATAGATATACAGATAGATACAGATACAGATACAGATATACAGATATACAGATATACAGATATACAGATACAGATATACAGATATACAGATACAGATATACAAATATACAGATACAGATACAGATATACAGATATACAGATACAGATATACAGATATACAGATACAGATACACAGATATACAGATATAGATATACAAATATACAGATACAGATATACAGATATACAGATACAGATACAGATATACAGATATACAGATATAGATACAGATATACAGATATACAGATATAGATATACAAATATACAGATACAGATACAGATATACAGATACAGATATACAGATATACAGATATACAGATACAGATATACAGATATACAGATATACAGATATACAGATATACAGATATACAGAGATATACAGATACAGATATACAGATAGAGATATACAGATACAGATATAGATATAGATACTGATACAGACACAGATACTTACAGCCAACCATCTGACTGACCTCCAAGACCCCAATGGAAGAGCTAGGGGAAGAACTGAAGAAGCTGAAGGGGATTGCAATCCCATTAGAAAAACAATATCAACTAATTGGACACCCAGAGCTCCCAGGGACTAAACCACCAACCAAAGAATATACATGGAGGGAGCCAGGCCTCCAGATTCATATGTAGCAGGGGATGGCATTATTTGACATCAATGGGAGGGAAGAGAAGCTTGATGCCCCAGCATAGGGGGATACTAGAGGGGTGAGCCAGGAGTGGGTGAATGGGTAGAGGAGCACCCTCATAGAGGCAAAGGGGAGCGAAGTGAGGGGGATGGTATGAGGGTGTGTGGAGGAGTAACGGGGAAGGGGGATATCATTTGAAATGTAAACAAATAAGATTATTAATAAAAAGAAAAAATCACTAAAAAAAAAAAACAAAAATAGTGTATATAGATACTGTATAATTATGATGGTTGATCTTCATTGTCAATTTGACTTGACTTAGAAAACCTTTGTGTATCTGTAAGGACATATCTATAGGCATTTAACAGAAAGGAAAGCCCCATGCTGGATGTGGGCATCAACATTCCACATGCTAGGGCTCAGACATCAAAAATGGAGAAAGTGACTAATGTGAACTCAGGTCATGAAAAATTGAATCAGACTGTCCTAGGCAATAACCTTAACCATAAAGAATGGTCTCAGCCTGCAGAAACAATATGACTCTAGGAGCCTTCCAGGAATCATAGCGTTGGCCTGGTCTAACTGCCTTGAGAGGTATTCATCATTGGTTTTTCCAGATAGAGTCAGTGGCTCTTGTGGCACTGTGTGGTCTTTAATTCCTGAGAAACCAAAGCACTCCTCCAGGCAATGAAACATTTACGTCTCTCAGTATGTTCCCCTAGAAGTCAAGAAAGCATGGAATCTTGTCAAAAAACAGTTGGTCTTAGACATTAATCTTGTGTACCCTGTATAGCTGGCAAATGCCATTGTATCCTGACAACTACCACTGTATTGATCCTGGTGATCACCATTATATTCTGGTTTTGGTAGAGGTATACAAAGTCTGATTGCTTGTAATAAACTTATAATCTCAGTCTTGTTGTGGCCCCTCCAACCCAAGCCTGATTTAATTCCTCTCCAGGCCATATCAGGTGATCTTGGCCAGGTAAGTAAGTGCTGGGGTGCTTATAGGTACCCTCTACCTTCATCCCCTATAAAGGTTGGACCTCTCACTGTTCAAATACAGTAGTCGCAGCCTGTAGATATCAAGTCTGCTTCTGTTCCTTATTTCTATTAAGACTAGAGACCAGCATGCATCCTTCTTTACTTCTTTTTTTTTAATTTTTATTGCATTATGATGAGAAAAGTTACATGATTTTAATTTATCTGAATTTGTTAACATTTAAAAACATATTGTAATTAAATAGAATTGAATCACTTTTTTATTCCCCTTTTGTACCACCGCTCCTCCCATAGACCCCCCTTCAATACCTATAATAGCTTTTTTGTCATATTCCTTAAAATTTAAAAAATATTATAACAATTAAAGTAAGTATTATAAAAGTTGTTTGATATAAATCAATTTAACAGTCTTATGCAGATGCTCATCTACAGCAATAGTGAAAATACATTTTTCTCAATATAAATTTTAAATAACTCCAAACATATTAGCTGTATACTTAAAAATAATACCATCACTACTAGTATTCTCTTAAATGAACATGAATATATAAAGTCTTTTTGTATTTAGTAGAGTTTAAAATCTTGGCTCTTACTGTGATACAAGCCCAAAATAAGAACAATTT
>NW_022196893.1:20902194-20914320 GCF_008632895.1 Mastomys coucha | reverse complement strand
CACTGGGCTGGCGGAGTTCCTGTGTGCCTAGTCCCACTGGTCCCAGTTACTCCCAGTGTTGGGACAGACGTTAGTTCCTTTCTTTACTTCTTAGCTGTGCATGCAACATACTCAGTCACTTCATGATCAGCCACATTAGACTCTTTATCACTTTGGATCATGAGCCAAAATATAAAGCATAGATTTCTTAAGTTGCTTCTGTCAGATATTTTCGTCACTAGAATGAAGAGAAGAGGAAGAAGAGGAAGAGGAAGAAGAAAGAGGAAGAAGGAGGAGGAGAAAGAAGAGAAGGGAAAGGGGAGGAGGAGAATGAGGAGAAGAAGAAGAGGGAGAAGAAGACAAAGAAGAAGAAGAAGAAGAAGAAGAAGAAGAAGAAGAAGAAGAAGAAGAAGAAGAAGAAGAAGAAGAAGAAGAAGAAGAAGAAGAAGAAGACAAGTAGAATGAGAGAACACTGTCTCACAGGTGATATAATGAAGTTGACCATGGGTTTGTAGACCTTTGGAATTGAGTTGTAAGCAGAATGTAAACGAGCTTGGAGCTTTGGCCTAGCAAAGCCCTAGAGAGCTGTACTCAGAGCTTCACAAAGCATTGGGGTAGAATATGGGTTAAAACACTGAGAGTGATGAGAGCAGTAGAGGGACTCCTCCAAATTCATCCTAGAAACCGAAGAAACTGGATGCATTTTGTATACGTCCTGGACATGTGAGTGAGGGAGGGTGTAACGATAGGAGACTGAGCTGTTCGGAGTAGCCGATTTTAAAATCACGGAGTATTCAGGCTCGGCAAACCTCTTTCTTCCCCCTCACACCTTACAGCTCCAACCCTCCCTCACACCCTTACAGCTCCTGTTATTCTTGGTTGCACTTTCAGGTCGATGTTTGGTTTTCTGTCTTTCCTTCTTCCTTTCTTCCCTTCTTTCCTCCTTCCTTCCTTCCTTTCTTTCTTTCTTCTTCCTTCCTTCTTCTCTTCCTTCCTTTCTTTCTTTCCTTTCTTTCCCAGTTAGAAAATGAGAGAAAAGGAGAGGTTCTTTGCTGTGCCTAGCTTACTTTCACAAAATATATCAGCTTCCTGTTCACCCATTTTGCTGCATGTGGCCAGATTTTATTCTTTTTTTGCTTGGATAAACAACATTTGAACTCTGTGGGGTTTTCCTTCAGACCAGTGCCTTAGTCAATATTCTGTTGCTGTGAAGAGACGTCAGGACCAAGGCAATATAAAAGACAGCATTTAATTGGGGCTGACTTACGGTTTCAGAAGCTTAGTTCATTATCACCATGGTAGGGAACATGGTGGCACACAGGCAGACATGGCCCTGGAGGAGCAGATGAAAGCTAGAGCCCGAACCACAAGCAGAGAGTGGTACCACAAGCTTTTTCTGTGATACCTGCTATGGGGCTTAGCGGTTTTTTTTCTTTAAAGTCTTTTGATTTAAATAATGTTGTCTAACTTAATATACATTTTAATTAATACTCTGAAACAAATAGTACTCTTTTCTCTAGCAAACGCCATAGTCACATGAAAGGCTAAATGCAAAAAAATCGGCTATAAATCTATTCTGCTACTTCTACATTTCCTGGTGCCCCATTTTCATCATTAATATATCCCAGATCACACTCCCCTATAGTGTGAACAATTTAACTCAAATTTATGCTATTATCTCAGTGTGATGAGACTGATTAGAAACTGATCATGCAGTCCCTAATTCCATAACTAACTAACCAGAGGACTCAATGCAGATATGCGTAGGTGCCTTTTTTTTTAATCCACAAGACAATATAGTAATTTTAAATAACATTGCCTGAAAAGCTTCCTATTCTTTTCCTATTACTTTTTTGCAACAAACTTAATGGCTTAAAAAAACCCACACACACACTTATTATCTTAGCTTTTTATTCTCAGCTTGGCACAGCTAGAGTCAGTCTCACAGAGCTAAGGTCAAGGTGACAGATGAGAAACATCCTCCTTTATTGCTCTAGCATGTAGGTGGCTGGCACAGTCCAATTCTTTAAAGTCGGAAGCCCTCATGCTTGCTGGCCTGGTGCTCTCTGCTGAAGGAGGCTGCCTTCTACCCTCGCCGTTTGAAACTCTCAGAGCATGGCAGGTTGCTTTATAATTGAAGGACAGCCTCCAGATTTCTCCCAAGTTGACACAAATGTGAGTATTTCCTCACAGAAACAAAATTCCCAGGGGGTCTAAAGGGAGCCGGAGCATAGAGACCACTAGCACGTTTTTAAAAATAATAAAAGCCTTTGTCTCATTTCTCTTATTTGGCATGTGGGTATTTCTTTAAGTGTTTGTGTGTATTAGCAGGTGGTTCCTCTCCTTGCTCTATGTTTCTAGATAGTGTGCTGTTATATGGCCCTACTACATATTTTACCCATTGTCCTGTCCAAGCACATGGTCTATGGATAGTTTTCCATTTCACTGGGGTAAATACTATGGAGTGAAATTTCTGACTAGACTGGACTGGACACAGCCCACTAAATTATGTTTACAGTGAACATCGAAAAAGAATGACTATTATGAGGGGTGAGGACCTGTTAAGTTTCCATCTTCTTCCCCTTTCTATTTCCTCAGACCATGTTCATTTATTTTGATAACTACTATTGAAGGAAACTACAGTGGCCCAAATTAATCCACAAACACCATAGCATTTCTATGTAAGTTAACTGAAAACCAAAGCATCAAAAGGCTTCCCCGTTCTAGCCGAGAACTATAGTCAGACAGCATGAAACTGCCCACCCACAATCTCTTGAGGTCTCTCTGAGAGGCATGGAGTCATATGGCTTCCTGTTGGGCCTTCAGGGC
This sequence comes from Mastomys coucha, assembly GCF_008632895.1. Classification (NCBI taxonomy): domain Eukaryota; kingdom Metazoa; phylum Chordata; class Mammalia; order Rodentia; family Muridae; genus Mastomys; species Mastomys coucha. Next base: position 20,911,512 of record NW_022196893.1, on the reverse strand, counting down.
ACTGAACTCCGCAAGCAACACTACAGAGCTCCACTCTGACTTCCTGGTACAAATAATCCCCAAAGTGAAATAGGGATTTCTCAGGGAGGCAGGGAAGACCTTAAACCTGGATGAGGCATCCAAAGAGCCAACCGAGGACCATGAGGCCAACGAGATGTCTTTCAGGAAGATGTCCCATGCCCTGCCTGAGGTGGATATGCTAGAAGCTGCTCTGCCATATCCAGAATCTGGTTATCTTGTCTCTATCAAATGTTAGATCTAAAAAAGTTCCTGAGTAACCAAGAGACTAAGATGTAACTGCTTGAAGTTATGTTGTGCATTTTGTAACTATATGTATCTAATTAATTACGCCAAGGTAACACCTTATCTCTTATCTTCTATGTAGACCCAAAGATACACCAGATACAGTATTCTCGAGATCCAGTGTGTGTGTGTGTGTGTGTGTGTGTGTGTGTGTGTGTGTCTGTGTGTGTCGTGTGTGTATGTTTAAAGGTTAAAAAGAAAGACAGCAAAGCATGAGACAAACAAACAAATCTTTAAACATGATTAATTAGTGTCCTAATTACCAGGAAACCAAATCAGTGGCTTTAGCTGTTCATTTTTTTTTCTTCTAAAATAAAATAGGTTTCCTCAGACTGTACAGCTAATGAGGGTTCAGTTGATTTTTGTTTAAATGCTTCATGGTTAATAAGCTAAAATGTAACAGCATCCTAAATTCATTTGAAAAAAATTGTGGACATTTTATTTCTGACATGAATTGATGTTACACAAACACAGTCTCCTCTCTGAAGGAATGTTTAGTGTCTGATTAAAATACTTCAATAAGAAAAGTGTACTGTTCCATTACTGCAAAAATTGGAGGACCGAGAGTGTCCGGGAAAGTATTACTTGTCATCTGGAATACAAAAACAAATCTTTAAAAACAAATCTTTTTTAAAAAAATATCTTAAATTTTGTATCTGTCCTGAACTTATGAATTTTGAGCATGGATAATAAATTTGAGATAATTTGAGGAAATATTTTAATTTTAATAACTTACCAGTAAAAAGATATGCTGTTCCTTCAGTTTGTATCGGAAGCTGATTTCACAAGGACATCTGAATTTAGATGCACAGAACAGTAGCTATAAATATTTTGGGCCCATGAGTCATATTGCAGGGGCAGAAAATTGTCCCATTTATATCCTTCCTTTAACCATCACTGTAGAGAGCTGCCTGTCTAGATCGGGCCAGCATGAATGACAGGAACTTTGTTTCAACTCTCAGGATTTGTCAAGTATAAACTTTCTTCTTTCCTCATTAATATTAATGAAAGTGTGAATAAAATAACATAGTCAACTAGAGGAAGGAAGCCCTGAAAAGCTGTGGAATGTCAGTGTCCATCCAGAAGTGTAGGCGGAGAGGAAAAAGGAAAAAGGATGGATGCCTGTCTTAGTCAGGGTTCTAGTCCTGCACAAAACACCATGACCGAGAAACAAGGTGGGGAGTTATCACAAAGGGTTTATTCAGCTTACACTCCCACTTTGCTGTTCATCACCAAAGGAAGTCAGGACAGGAACTCCCACAGAGCAGGAACTCGGTGGCAGGGGCTGATGCAGAGGCCATGGAAGGGTGCTGCTTACTGGCTTGCTTCCCATGGCTTGCTCAGTTTGCTTTCTTACAGATCCCAGGACTATCAGCCTGGGGATGGCACCACCCACAATGGGCCCTCCCACCCTTGATCACTAATGAGAAAATGCTTTATACCTGGATCTCATGGAGGCCTTTCCTCAAGGGAGGCTCCTTTCTCTGTGATAACTCCAGCTTGTGTCAAGTTGACACACAGAACCAGCCAGGACAATGCCCCAGTAATGTTCAGTTCACACTGAGGACTGAAAGGGGCAACACCTGACAGGTCAGCAGCCCAGGACAGCACAGAGAAGAGGGAGCATTGTAAAGTTAAATGAGAGCATGATAGAAATAAAGAGCTTGGCTTTAGTGATATTGCCACAGGAGGAAGATAAACAGCACACACAGACAAACCTGGCTCAGTGGAGACCACAACTAGAAGAGGTTGCTTTGTAATGAAACTCTGAGGATAAATAAAGACATATGGTAAGTCAAAGACAAAATAGAATTTTTATTTTTTAGCTTTGTTTGTTTGGCTGGGGCGTTTTGTGGAGACAGCATCTTACTATATAGCCCAGGCTGACCCATGACTCTCCTTCTGCCCTAGCCTCCTGAGTCCTGGAGGTAGATCATTGTAGCTTAGCCATGGTACTAATAGAATTTATTTGTAATACAAGCTGTAGAAGAAGAGAAATATAGAGGATGCATGAAGAATAAATAGTCTATTGCTATTAATAATTGACAATTATATACATTTGGCATGAATATAGTTTGGAAACTGGAAATAAAGGACCCAAGGAGCTGAAGGGGTTTGCAGCCCCTTAGGAGGAACAACAATATGAACTAACTGGTATCCTCAGGGCTCCCAAGGACTAAACCACCAACCAAAGAGTACACATGGTGGGACTCGTGGCTCCAACTGCATATGTAGCAGAGGATGAGCCAAGTTGGCCCTCAATGGGAGGAGATGCCCTTGGCCCTGTGAAGGCTCTATGCCCCAGTGTAGGGGAATACCAGGGCCAAGAAGCAGAAAAGGGTGGGTTGGTAAGCAGGGGGAGGGGGAGAATAGGGTTTTTTTCAGAGGGGAAACTGGGAAAGGGGATATAATTTGAAATGTAAATAAAAAATATCTAACAAAAAATAAAAGAATACTGAAAAAATTTTCAGAAACTCTCTATGCCCATTACATTTCTTGAACTTCAGGGACTTTGGAAGAAAGAGAAATGGATGTAATAACCATGCTGAGGAAGAAAACATGTGTTTCAATTAACAGTACACAAGTCGTAGATGATACAGAGCTACCTTGTCACCAGAGACTCATCAAGATATGGGGAGCTGCTAGGGATTCAATACTGCTATTGGAGAGGTCTTCATATTTTCTTCATGCCAAGCAGTGAATGGTGGAGTGGCAGAGGATTATAGGCCAGGAGGAGAGGAAGCAATAACAGAACCAGAGAAAGGATGGACCTGATAATACAAAAGAGGCGATCAAAACCAGAAGAACTCATTAGCTGCCAAGGCATGTGGGGCTTCTGTAGAGCCCCTCTAAGTTCCTGGGTGGAGAGTGGGTTCTCTCACTCAGAAGACAGAAGCGGGGCAGAAAGCATGTTTCCAAGGGGACGTGCTTCTGATCCCCCCTCAAGGCTCATGCATCAGACTGGAAGATAAAGACTGGTTTCTAAAGTAGGGCGTGCCAAAGAGAAGGGAGGTATAGCTCTGGAAAGCCAGAATTGCTCTGAGAGTCCATCAGTTCTTACAAAGGTCACATCCAGCTACAAAAAGACAGAGAGGACTCAAATGAACAAACTGTGCTGGAACTCACTCTGTAGACCAGGCTGGCCTCGAACTCAGAAATCCGCCTGCCTCTGCCTCCCAAGTGCTGGGATTAAAGGTGTGTGCCACCACCGCCCGGCCTGGATACAGGTTTTGGATGGTGGACGCTATTTGCTGTGAGCAGCAGTCTTTCTCTGTAAGAACAGCAAGAGCATTAAGCCTAATGCCATGTTGCTTGATGCCACCATCTCCTCACAATTGGAAAAGTTTGTTTCTTCCATTCCGAAGGTAAACCACCAAGCAAATGCTCCTGTAAAGATTTAAAGTCACTGCCCAAGCTGGGCAGTAGTGGAGCACGCTGTTAATCACGGGGCTCTGGAGGCAGAGGCAGGTGGAACTCTGAGTTTGAGGCCAGTCTGGTCTGCAGAGTCATGTTCCAGGACAGCCAGGGCTACACAGAGAAACCCTATCTGGAAAAACAACAACAGAAATAAAGGAAGGAAGGAAGAAAGAAAGAAAGAAAGAAAGGAAAGAAGAAAGGAAGGAAGGGAGGGAGGGAGGGAGGGAGGGAGAGAGAGAGAGAGAAAGAGAGAGAGAAGGGAGAGAGGGAGGGAGGCTACACCTGCTATCGTCTGTTTCTTTTGGCTACAATTAAAATATATATATATAGCTCAAATTGAGAGGAGACGAGAGGCAGGCATAAAAACCTTGAGGTAGGCATCACAAGGGGGTGCTGAGAAGCTGCTTGCCTGAGATCCCAACATATTCTGTAAGGAAACAGAGACTGTTATATAGCACAGGAAGTCAGCACTGACTGGGTAAATGCCTCTAGATGGAGCATAAAACGGAGGAGAAAATTGAAATCCAAGGCATTTGCAGCAAGGTTTGTCATATGGGATGGCATGCAAAACAGTGATGCAGATCCATAGTCAAAGACTTTTGGATACATAGATAGATAGATAGATAGATAGATAGATAGATAGATAGATAGATAGGTAGGTAGGTAGGTAGGTAGGTAGGTAGGTAGGTAGGTAGGTAGATAGATAGATAGATAGATAGATAGATAGATAGATAGATAGATAGTAGATTAGATAGATGAGATAGATGATAGATAGATTAGATAGATGGTAGGTAGATAAGTAGATGAAAGATGATAGGTAGATAATAGATAGACAATAGATGAAAGCCTTTTATTCTTAATCTTGTTATTGATTGTTATCATCACTATTATTTTTCTATCACCATTTACATCTACTGTCTTTTCTCACAAGCAAGGGCGAGAGCAGAAACAGTACTAGTTAGGTGAATGTCATCAGCTGCCCTTGTATCTCGGCTTAGCTTACACCTCTTCATGAGTAAAGTTTGCAGTCAATTATCATGTGACATTACCAACTACTAAATACCACTACCCTAAATATATGTTCAAATTAAGGGTTGCATAGAGGACATTTCTAGAGCAGAGCATTCTTTTTTAAACGATCCCAGTCTAAGCCAGCTGGAACATTATTTTGGGTTCATCGTCCTGCCTCTGGACCATTATTAATTGTTCAGGACTTTTTCTTTCTTCAAAGATTTACTTAGGGGACAGAAAAAAGTAAAAAAGGTAAATTTGTTTATAATTAAGCAAGCTAAATATATGCTCTAGCGAGGGAGGAAGCAATGCCAAATCTCACTTTTTTTTTTTTTTTTTAAGTTTTACAGCATTTTGAAATGTAAAAAGATCACCTGGGGCATACTTAATATATTTATAAAAAGCATACCTAACAAGAAAGAGGATAACTGGAGAAAAATGACCATCATAAACTTTATCCAGGTACCATTATTTTTGTAAAAGAGTGAAACAATATGTAAGTTTGAGTCCCGAACTGTTTATTTATTTTAAAAAAATATATTCAACAAATTATTTCTACTTCAAACCTGATATATGAGGAACTGCAATCTCTGGAGTTTAAAATTGATATTAGGAGATGGGTAAGTTTAGAATTGGTCATTATGGGAACTGGAGATTGCTGACATACCCCAGTCCACTTCACGCTCACCTCAAGTATGTTCTACACCATCTTGATATAATCGTTGAGAATGTTGGGATAGCCTGGCATAACTGGACTAGCTTGTTTGATCTAACCTCAATCCTTCATTAACTACAGAATATTTCTGAGACTTAATTCTTTCACTTTAAATCAGTGATAGTAATAGTCTTATAGGATATCATGGTGAATGGAAGGTGGTGGTTTGAATGAGAATGGCCCCCATAGGCTCATCTATTCAAATGTCTGTTGATTCTTTAAGAAGGATTAGGAGGTGTGGCTTTATTGAAGGAGGCATGCACTGGGAACAGACTTTGAAGTTTCAAAAGCCCACATCAGGTCCAGCCTTTCTCTGCTTCCTGCTTGTGGACCAGATGCAAGCACTTAGCTCTTGCTCCAACATTATTCCTGCCCACATGCTGCCATGCATCCTTCATGGACTCATCCTTGGTAAGCAAGCCCCTGAATAAACTCCTCATCCATTGTCTTGGTCACAGTATCTTTTCACAGCAACAGGTGGCTCTAGGACTGGGGTGTCTCTATGGCAGGCCAGACCATGCTCTTCTTTGGAAAGATAGGAAAGACTCTAGGATTTGGAATTAGGAAAGTGGTTGGCTGAATGCTGTAAGTGAGGTTTAATGGCCCATTTTGGCAGGAGCTTGGAAAATAGTAGAGCTGAAAGTTATGTGAACCATGGAGGTTCATGGAGTTATATGACCTCAAGAAGTTTCAAAGGGGAACAATACTAGTGACGAGTCTAGGGATCATTCCTGTGATATTTTGGCAAAGAATGTGCCCGCCTTTTGTACTTGGCCTGAGAACTTGCCTGAGGCAAAGTAGATTTTAAGATAGTCTAGTATTGACTGTGTTATCAGTGAAAACTCTTTGCAGATATACAATGAAAAAGAGGAAGCTGGGCAAAACAAATACAAAATGTACAATTGGAGGAGGAAAAGCAGCATCAGGCAATGTAGTGTTGGGGCAAAGTTAAAGATGAGAACCTTAAAGAAAGGCCTGATGCTAACTGGAATAAGGGACATGGTGTGCTCAGCACAAAACCTCTTCCAGCAGATACTGAAACTTGTGAAAAGAAAAGGTCCAAAGAATTATCTGTTCCTAAGGAATGACAACAAAGAACATTTCATGCAAATGTAATTCTAGGAAGGAGCTAGATTCCAGTCCAAGGAAGCAGAACTTGGCAGCTTCAGACAACTGCTTCCACCGCTAGAATCATGAAGGCTACCTCAGGAGTAAAGGAGTTGTAGAATCTTCCTCCATGGTTAAAGGAGCTGCCAAGGCTGGGTGGGTACAATGAGAAATCCTACATGGAGGCCAGGAGAGGGCATTGTGTAGGGCTGTGAAAGTGAAGCCTGGAAAGTGTTATAGAACACAAAGATGTTGAAGATGCCAGAGCCAGCCTTGGGATGTCTGCTGAGGAGAGATGTATGCAATAGGTGAACCAGCCCAAGAGAGAGAAGTGTATTAACACAACAAAGCTAGAAAGAGGGCAAGATCTGAAGAACCACTAATCCCTTTGGCTTCGTGTGGAGAGTTACAGGATTTTGCAGTTTGCCCTGCTGGATTTTGATCTTGTTTTGATTCAGTATATTTATACTAGTCCCCATTTCTTCCCTTTTGGAATGGTAATGCATATCCTGTGCCATTGATATTAGAAGTATATACGTAGATATTTCACTTCCTCCCCCCAGGGGCTTACAGCTAAGAGATTGACTTGAATCTCAGAAGAAAGTTGGATTTCTGACTTTTAAACTATGTTGAGTCTGTTAAAGACTATAGGGACCTTTGAAGTTAGACTAAGTGCATTTACATTATGATATAGCTGCAAGCCTCTAGTGGCCAAGGAATGGAATGTGGTGGTTAGACTGAGAGTGGCCCCCATAAGCTCCTATGTTTGAATGCTTGGTCCCTAGTTGGTAAAAGGACCCAAGGAACTGAAGGAGTTTGCAGCTCCATAGGAGGAACAACAACATGAACTAACCAGTACCCCTAGAGCTCCCAGAGACTAAACCACCAACCAAAGAGTACACATGATGGGACTAATGGCTCCAGCTGCATATGTAGCAGAAGATGGCCTAGTCAGTCATCAATGGGAGGAGAGGCCCTTGATCCTGTGAAGGCTCTATGCCCCAGTGTAGGGGAATGCCAGGGCCAGGAAACCAGAGAGGGTGGGCTGGTGAGCAGGGGGAATGGGGAGGAAATAGGAGTTTTTTTTTTTCAGAGGGAAAACAAGGAAAGGGGAGAACATTTGAAATGTAAATAAAGAAATTATCTAATAACAAAAAGAAAGAAAGAAAGAAAGAAAGAAAGAAAGAAAGAAAGAAAGAAAGAAAGAAAGAAAGAAAGAAAGAAAGAAAAAAGAAAGAAAGCATTAGGAGGTGTGGCTTAAGAAGTATGCCCCTGGAAGTTGACTTTAAGGTTACAAAAGCGCACCCCAGGCCCAAACTGCCTCTGCTACCTGCTTATGGATCAGATGTAAACTCTTCACAACTGCTCAAGCACTGTGCCCGCCAAGCCCTCTGCCATGATGGTCAGGAGCTCAGTTCAGCCTCTGAACTGTAGCTAACGTCTTCCTTTTATAACTTACCTTGGTCATAGCAATGGCTTCACAGCAAGAGAACAGTAACTAAGAAAGACGGAGACTTTTATCCAGACTGACAGATCCTAAGTGTTTCAGCCAGGTTTATTATTAAGTCATTTGACTCTCATGAACTCTTCCTTACAAACTGTCAGCTTGTCAAGTGCATCTTTCCTTTCCCGTTAAAATCGAAATAGTCCTGCACTAGGTGCTTTGCCACATGTCATCCTACCAAATCCTTCTGGACTTTCTCCCACTTCTCAGAGGTTTCTCTCGAGATGCCTGTTTTAGTTTTATCATAGTGTGTGTGTGTGTATGTGTGTGTGTGTGTGTGTGTGTGTTCTGTGACTCTCCAAGGAATCTAAGCTCCCTGACAGTCTTGGCCATGATATTTTCCTTGAGTGCCACATGGGGAGTATTCAACAGTGTTTATGAAATTAATGAGTGTCGCTTACATGCTGAGATGACATTTTCTTACAAAGTATATGCTAAGGATGATTGAGTTATATTAGCTAGCAGCTTTGAATGAACAATTAAGAAAAACATCCTATTTTAAAAAAATAACTTGAAACAGTATGTTCTACTTAAAATACTAGTCCCTTACCGATCGTTTGATCTGATTGGACATTTGGAGCAGGGAGTTCTTTTGCAGACTTCATGCTGATGCTTCTCTGTGGTCACAGGTGCTCAGTGGGATCTGTAACACAGTCATTTGCAGTTGGCATTTCAAATTATTTATTAGAGTAGTGTCTCTTGGATATAAGATAAAAATAGCACATGGATATTAAAGAATGGTTAAGAATACTTGTCATTCATAAAAAAACAATCTTGAACACTGACACGCAGAGAACTTGCTTAGCAAACACTGTAGCCTTTACATGTGACCACACAGTCACCATGCTTACACTGACTGACAGCCATCCTGGTTCACATGGACAGTGACTGTCCATTCGGCCACAGAGACATTTAAGCACATCTCTGCTATCCACATTCACATCCTTCATATGAAGATCAAGATGTCAAAGTTTCTAATTAACTTTGCATTTCTATATCATCATTAGTTCTTCAGTAATAGCTATAGAAACCCTAAATATTGAGTCGGCAATAGTTTGTGATATAAACAAGATCCTTATTTGAATAAAGGATTTTAGCTTTAATACAGAATGTGATTTAATAAAGCATTTTTATTTAGAACAGCAAGTATCAGTGTATATCACAGTATAAATACGCATCTTTCACTTGTTGGTATACCTATGATTATGTTCAGTGGCTTATGCTGCCAAAATCATATATATATATATATATATATATATAT
>NW_022196893.1:20900466-20902184 GCF_008632895.1 Mastomys coucha | reverse complement strand
TATATATATATATATACATATACACACAGCAATTTTGTAACTAGACATTGAGGAATCTGGTATATAAATTGAGCTGAGTATTGTGAATAAGAAATTTTTGATTAACTTTTTAACCTTGTCATAATTAACTTTGTGATCTTACAGCAAAATATAATCAGTACTTTACTGAGTAGCTGATGAGAGAAGCAGACCACAAAACAATTTATAATTTTAATGTTTTGATTGATCCTCTATTTTTAAAGTTATAAATTTATTTATTGTCAAAACATTATAACAATAAGTACAAATTATATAAGAGAGTATGTGTGCATACATGTATGTGTATTATCTTTTTATGATTATTTTTAATCAGGAGATTTCCATTTCCATATCTATCTTTATAATGAAAGAGGTAATTTTTATATCATTCTTACTTAAAGAACCAGGTAATCCTCTAAACAGAAAAAGCATACATCCTGAGACAGGAGAGGAGAGGTTTTCCACTTTCAAATACATTTAAACTTTTTTTTTGAGCTGTGTATCTTTAAAATATTCCAGGAGTAGTCACAATGGATGCTAGGCACCACCAATAGCAGAGTTCTTTAGCACATATCCTCATTCAATGAAGTTAATAGACCTCCAGCACATAGAAATGATGCCATAGGGCTGAATGTTAGGATCATGTCTATAGTATTAAATATTTATTTTTACCCAATAAAGGGAAAGTTAATAGAAAATAGATAGATATATAATCTCAGTTATAAGGCTAGATTTTTTAGCTCTTATATATAACAGGAAAAGGGATATACAAATCAATAAAAATATAGAGGTTCACATAGTATGATTTAACCAACATAACTAATATGAACAATTACAGAAAACATAACTTTACAAGTTCATGTTCTGTGTCTACCAAGATCATCCACTAACGCCATGTTCTTCGGTATTGTGCTTGAAGTTCTCAAGTATGTGGTACATTGAAAGGGAAGAAAGAAGAGAATGAAATGATTATGAACATTAGAAAGAACAGTAGATCATTCATTAGAATTGATAAGTAGAAACTCACAAGATACACAAATATTTGTGTACAATATACAAAGCTTAATTGTACTTTTACACATTAAGAAAAATCAACAGAGAGGAAAGCAAAAGTATAGTATTTATAATAAGTATAAATAAGTTTATACTTTGCAGTATGAACTTTGCATACTATTTAGGGGAAAAAAGTGTAACCAAAAATAAATGGGACACAGGTCTGATACGTTTACATTTAAAACTATAAAATATTAAACAAAAAAACTATTGGGAAGGAAGAGTGAAGACTGGATCTAGAGTTTCATGAATGTGAGGGAAGATGTCCTCTGCCACCGAGGCCCGCCCGAAGCAGAAGGGCATAATGTTTAAAAGGTCAAATTATGGCCAGAGCGATGCCATAGGGCCATGCAATATACTAACAATATCTTCTACATTCTAAGAGACTGGAGCCTTTGCTGAAGCTCACTGCCAAAGTTATTAATACACCTTGAGGTCACTTGGACTTAAGCTGGCAGCCTGCTGTCTACTAAGTCTGCTTTTAAAAACTTCCTTTAAGAGATCAAAGTAACAATCAACCTTACTTGCCTTAGATTTCTCATGTAATCAACTTTTACAACCTAAGCTAATGTGTAGCTATAATCTTTTTTTATTAGATATTTTCTTTATTTACATGTCATATGATTTCTCCTTTCCCAGTTTCCCCT
>NW_022196893.1:20869947-20899764 GCF_008632895.1 Mastomys coucha | reverse complement strand
AGATCCATCCATTTCCCTAAGAATTTCATAAATTCATTGTTTTTAATAGCTGAGGAGTACTCCATTGTATAAATGTACCACATTTTCTGTATCCATTCCTCTAGTGAGGGACATCTGGGTTGTTTCCAGTTTCTGGCTATTATAAATAAGGCTGCTATGAACATGGTGGAGCATGTGTCCTTATTACATGTTGGATCATCTTCTGTGTATATGCCCAGGAGTGGTATAGCTGGGTCTTCCCGTAGAACTATGTCCAATTTCTGGAGGAACCACCAAACTGATTTCCAGAGTGGTTGTACCAGCTTGCAATCCCACCAGCAATGAAGTAGTGTTCCTCTTTCTCCACAACCTCTCCAGCATCTGCTGTCACCTGAGTTTTTTATCCTAGCCAATCTGACTGGTGTGAGGTAGAATCTCAGAGTTGTTTTGATTGGCATTTCCCTGATGACTAAGGATGTTGAACATATAATCTTAACATATGTACTCATCCATGCCTCTGACTCAGAGTAGCGCATGTGTATGCATCATTTGCTAAAAGCAGCAATACAGAAGTTGAAAACAGCTTTCTAAACTCTACCAATAAAAGTTGACAACAACTGTTTATGGTTATTGGTCAATAAACAATGACATTTTTAAAATCTAGGTCAGTTGGGATCAATTGGCCCCAGGAACTTAATCCCTTGTAAAACTGTTAAATTTTCTATAAAGTACCTCATTCTTTCTCCCATGGGATTTCTATGCTGTTCGATATAGATAGCAAAGCCCTTTGTTATGGGCAGACAGTCACACCACTCTCAGACAGACAACACTCACACACAGCTCATGCAGTAGACATATGGATAGACACTTACAGACACAGGGGCAAAAAGTTTTCTTAATTAGGACATAAAATATAACCGATTAGACAAGCAAAAAACACAATACAAACTGTGAATTATATCTGGTAACTATTAAGATAGAAAATACAAAGAACAAAATAAGAAAAGACATTACATCTTCAATAGACAAACTTAAAATTAGACAAAAAAATTATCCTGAATGGGCATTTCAAGAGAAAACACAACAAAAACATCTAGTGAACATGTAAATAAATGTTTATTTATTCAAAGAAGAAGAAGAAGAAGAAGAAGAAGAAGAAGAAGAAGAAGAAGAAGAAGAAGGAGGAGGAGGAGGAGGAGGAGGAGGAGGAGGACGAGGACGAGGACGAGGAGGAGAATGAGGAGGACGAAGAGGAGGAGGAGGAAAGGAGGAGGAGGAGGAAAGAGGTGGAGGAGGAAGAGGAGAAGAAGAAGAAGAAAGAACCCACTTGTGATACCACAGCACAACCATTAACATAGCCAAGATGAGCTACACTGTTAATAGTAGGAGCTTACAGTGATTGATGAAATAGCACATCCTAGTCTATGAAATCTGAAATTGTTGCTTTAGGCTTACTGCTGTACAACTGAACATAATAAATATGCTATCTACTCAGGTGCTGCACCAATGATAACATTCTCTCTGAAATGCCAGAGCTGACTAAAAGATGACTTCATGGTCAAAATATTCATAGCAGCTTTGACTGAATTGCCATCACACTAGAGTAAACCATATGTTCCTCAACATACAAGGGACAAATGTAATAGAATATTCATAAAATACAATGTTATATGACAATAAGAAGAGTAAATTATTCATAGCAACTACTATTATTGAGTGAGCTTAGATATAGATGGAACATCTCTATCAACCTCTACTCCATCCAAGGCTTAGGGAATATTATGGAAGAGTGGGCACTGTATAGGAGTGTTGGGAGTTTAAATGGAAGGGAAAAAATGATTGACTGAGGTTTAGTCATTATATAAGGCATGATGTATCATAACTAGTAAGTGTTTAATGTGGTATGGAAATGCTTAGAGACGATCCCACATCTTGCCTATGGTATGCAGCCTCTAGAATTCATATATTGCTATTGAGAGCATGTGTTGGTATCCCCACAATGTGGAGGAACAGCTTGACAGTACCCATTAAACCTAAGCATATTCTACGCTAGATTATAAATTCCATCTTTAGGTATAGAGCTGCAATATATGAGCATTAGAGAAGAGGCTCCCAAGTCAACTGCAGCTTGATTCCTCTGAATCTTAGTCTGAGGTATGTGACATGTTTGGCAGTAGTTCAGGAAGCAACTAAAGGTAGTGCCAAAACCTGTATTATTTTGTGAGTCTCTTGGATTCCCCCGATGAACAACTTAAAGGTCTTGTAAATATTAGAAAATGTTTCCCTGTTGGGAATTTTTTTAAAAAGTGAAACACTCAAGCACTCTCACAACCACTCTTGATTATTTACAACCACGGGGAGAACAAACATGACTTCTGAGTCCCCAGTCTCTGACATTAGACCACACCGTCTGGTCCAGCACCTTTTCATCACATAGATTTCCTTGGGGCTTTGGTTCGTCATCCTCAATTTGTTCCATGTTGTGTAAATCTGTCTTACATTCATATGTAGTGCATAATATAATTTCAAATAAACCAAGACAAATGATTCTCAAATTCTATTGGAAAAGTCCAAGATCCAGTTAATCAATGAAGTTTTCAAATCAAGTCCCCAGTGGTTCAACCTGTACTAGGTGACATTATAGTGTCTACTTTAAATGTCATCAAAGCCAGGTCTCCAACTTCTCCTTCTCTGATTATTGATTTTAATGAATGGTATCATATTTGCCCTCTCCTATCTGGGTATTATTTTTCCTTTTATTGTCAAAACACACTCAAAACTCAACATGTTTTCCCTGTTTCTTTGAACCTCAAAAATTGTTGAATGGGTAGAGGAATACCCTCATAGAGGCAAAGGGGTTAGAGGTGGAATGGGATAAGGGATTTGGGGAGGGGAAATCAGGAAGGGGGATATTGTTTGAAATGTAAACAAATAAAATGATTAATTAAAAAATGTTAATAGAAAAAATTTCCCTTGCCATCAGCTTCATAAAAAACTTCCTGCAGAGTTTCCATTTTCAATTTAAATCAGTTTGGTTGCACACCACAATGTTTTTCATTTATCATCTCATTTGTTCCTGCAACTCCTGTTGCTAATACTCGAATCTGTTTTCATCTGCACAGTCTGTGCCACGGACATGGTGAGCAGTAAACCAATATGTTTTGGTGAGGATAAATCAGGAGAAGAGAACATGTTACACACGAGGGAGGAAGCAGACACTTTTACCTTAACTTTCTTCAAGAAAGATGAATGCTCAGTAAGCATGCTCAGAAGTTTCACTAGCTGGGAACTAACAATATCATAGAGCACTGTTTTTACCCTTAGGATATTGTATTGATAGTGGCATAGCTATGCATGTTCTCATAAAGCAACAAAACAAAACAAGACAAAAACCTAGCCTTTACTATTAATTTGCTTCCCTAATATAGTATCTATAGAATGAACCTCTGCAAGTTGGAGGCAGAGAAGGATTCTAGGCCTTGTGTGTGCTCAGAGCCCAGTCCTAGTGACACTTTCTCCAACAAGATCACACCTCCTAGTCTTTCGTAAATAATCTGCTGGAGCTTTGAGGTCCAAACCATTCTTGTTCAAGCACTACAGAAAGGAAGGGCTTATATGGCTTGCATGTCCCAAGAGGGGAAATAGGGTGGGACTTCAAACTGAGCAGGAACATAGAGGAAGTAAAGCAGAGACCAGGAGAAATGATGCTTTTTGGTTGCTCCCTTATGGTATGCTGGACATCCTTTCTTACATAACCCAGGACTACCTGCCTAGGTTGACTAGGCCCACAAAACTGCCCCATAGGTTTGCCTACAGGCCAGTCTGATGGAGGCATTTTCTCAAAGTTCTCTCTTCCTAAATGACCCTCATTTGTGTCACCTATCACCCACTGCATTTCCCAAAGGCATTTTATATCAAAATGTCACATAAATGAACTTCCTAATGGGTTTAATAAAAACAGAAGCACTTAGAAAGCTTGTAACTATTAAATTTTTCTGTTAAAGGTTACAAACATGTCTGTTACAACTGCTTTGTATGTTACACCAAAGCAAGTAGTTTATTTGCTTTTCTTCCACTAATACATATAAAATAAAATATTAAAAACATTTTGTTATAGTAGTAGTAAAACCCATTAAGGGAAAACTCATTGCCAGGAGAGTAGACTCTCTGTTCTAAGTAGAGTCCTAATACTCCAGTTGTGTCAAGCCAACACCTCACAAAGGTTCGCCTTAAGCCATCTCAACAAATTATACAGAAGAATTATTCTTTAAATGAGATATTGTACTTCTCGTTCCCAAAATCCCCACATGCCAGGGTAGTCCCTGAAAGTCAAGCTACC
Source organism: Mastomys coucha (assembly GCF_008632895.1). Taxonomy (NCBI): domain Eukaryota; kingdom Metazoa; phylum Chordata; class Mammalia; order Rodentia; family Muridae; genus Mastomys; species Mastomys coucha. The sequence goes on along the minus strand of NW_022196893.1, from coordinate 20,895,446 downwards.
ATGACATTGAGCTGGGTCTCTCCACATTTCTGAATCCAATGTTTCAATTTTCTTTTGTTCTCTTTCCTCCTTTTGGATCTTAGCTAGAACTAAAGAATGCTTTTTTTTTTTAATACTTTGGGCTTTCTTGATCATAATAATTTAAGAGATTGAAACAGTAAGAAAAACAAACAACAAAAAAAAAAAAAACAAACAACAATAATAATCAGAACAGATTGAGTCACAGCAGAATTCTATGTGACTTTCTCAGAGTCTTTACAAGCAATTCTTCTAATACTCCTTAAATTATTCAACAAAAAAAGAAAACAAAAATAGTGCTACAAACTCCTTCCACAAAGCCAGTATCACTCTAACACCAAAACCTGATGATCATAGACACAAAAATCCTCAAAAGAAAACTTGCATACTGAATGAATAAAGACATATATCAAAAAATTTTGCACCTTGACCCAATTGGCTTTATCCCTAAATTTGCAATACACCAGTCAATAAATGTAATAAACTAGTTAATTTGATTTAAAAGATAAAAAATGCATCATTATCACAATAGATGTAGAAAATATTCATGACAAAATTCAGCATGCCCTTATGGTAAAAGTTCTAGAGAAAGTAAGACCAAGTGAAACTAAACAGTACCCAACATAATTACAGCTATAAATGTGCAATCTACAACCAACATAATCCTAAATGTGGAAAAGCTTGGCACAGTTCCACTGAAATCAGGAATGAGAAAGGACTGTGTAAATGTAACTCTTAGAGCTTTTTTTTTTTTAACTCCTTTTGCTCCCAGGTAATGACGAGGCATTTCTATGCTCTGCTTCAGCTCATTTTAGCTCCTGAATAAAGACACAAGACTTATTAAGTTTACTACCAAACTTTAAGTGCTATGACTGGGTAGATATTCATCTATTCTAATCCTCTAAACTATCTACTTCCCAGCCACAGGATCCATGTTACTTGCAGTCTGAGTCTTGCCAAGGCTTGCTCTGCTCCAGTGTGACCTCTTGCAAATCCTCTGTTACCTGCTTATCATGATTCCTCCTGGGCCCTCTTCCTTATGGCCACTTCACTCTTCCCTCTTCTCACTCTTTGGAACCCTCTCCCTGGGATCAGAAATCTTGCCTTTTCTACCCAGTCATAGGCTGATCAGCTCTTTTTTAAACCAATCAGGGATAATTGGAGGGCATTCTTTACACAGCTTTGGTATAGGAGATAGTTCAATAATCATGACAATGCTAGGGTTGTAACCAGATCTCTGGGCACAGAAATCAGCATCTGAATACACAGTGCTCAAAACCATCCCCCCCTACCCCCCCACAAGATTCTCCACTATTCCCACTCTCTCAATATGGCGCCTGAAGCACTAGCTAGAGCAATAAAGCAAGAGAAGATCACTTGCAAAGATACAAGTAGAAAAAGAGTGACCAAGCTGTTTTTATTTGTAGATGATATGTTATTATACACAATAGATCCCAGAAATTCCACTTAGACTGCTTCTAGAAATGATCACCAATTTCAGCTATGTGGCAGATTACAGAATCTATTTGCAAGCAGCAATATGTAGCAGCAGCAAGCACACAGAGGATGAAATCCTGGACACATTCCTATTCCCAGTTGAGAGGCAGGAGAACAACAACAACAGAGATGTGCTCCCAGCAAGCAGAGAACAGTGAGAGGCACTGCTTTTCCATCCTCTTCTTGGTACCTGTCAGGAGATGCTGCTGCTCTGGAAATGCTTCCTGGAAATGCCCTCACAGCTGTACCCAGAGCACTATTAGTTCATTCAAGATCCAATGGAACTGGCAATGAATAGCAATCACCACAAGGTCCTGCTTTTTTAGCATAATAACCAAATATATTAGTTTATTTCAGGCTTGACTTTAAAATGAAGACAAAATAGGGTCAAGGTTCCACTTAATGTAATAAAACTAACTCATCTAATGCCAAAAAGACAGTATTTTTATCTCATCCTAGATGGCAAAGTCCTCAATAAATTCTTAGGCATTTAATATCCCATAACTTAAATATAACAATATATTTCCCAATGTTTATGTACTGCTATTATCTCAATTGGTGCTATCTTACAGAGCAAAGAACTGGAGAAGGAAGTTAAATTCACATGCTTGTTAGGAGATAGTGTCCTGAATTCAGCCATCTCAGGAACAAAATTCACCTTGCTGGCAGAGACAAGATGGAGTTCATGTTCCCAGGACCCAGAACTCAACTCCTATCTTGCTCCTTCAGTTGTTATATTTGTCTGTTAACCAGTAAAGGATGCAAAAAGGGAAGGTGCTGTTACCCCTTTAACTAAGGCACCCAAGTCATAATTGATGTGTTTATAAAAAAAAAGATAGGGGTGATATGTTCTATGGAGGTGAGGTGAGGTGTGGGGGAAGGGGGTGCCTCTGCGGGCCCATACTGAGGCATCCCTCAAGTTAGACTTCAGAGAACCAAATAATCCTACTAAAAATGGGGTACAAGGCTAAACAAGGAATTCTCAACTGAGGAATGCCGGATGGCTGAGAAGCAGCTAAAGAAATGTTCAAGTCATCAGGGAAATGCAAATCAAAACAACCCTAAGATTCCACCTCATACCAGTCAGAATGTCTAAGATCAAAAACTCAGGTGTCAGCAGATGCTGGCGAGGTTGTGGAGAAAGAGGAACACTCCTTCATTGCTGGTAGGATTGCAAGCTGGTACAACCACTCTGGAAATCCATTTGGCAATTCCTCAGGAAATTGGATGTAATACTACCAGAGGACCCAGCTATATCACTCCTGGGCATATACCAGAAATGTGGTACATTTACACAATGGAGTACTACTCAGCTATTAAAAACAATCAATTTATGAAATTCTTAGGGAAATAGATGGATCTGGAGGATATCATCCTGATATCATAAAAGAACACATATGGTTTGCACTCACTGATAAGTGGATATTAGCCCAGAAGCTCAGAATACCCAAAATACAATCCACAAATCACAAGAAACTCAAGAAGGAAAACCAAAGTGTGGATACTTCGATCCTTCTTAGAAGGGGAACAAAATACCCATGGAAGGAGTTGCAGAGACAAACTATGGAGCAGAGACTGAAGGAAGGACAATCCAGAGACTGTTCCACCTGGGAATCCTTCCCATATTCAGTCACCAAGCCTAGACAGCAAGTGCTGGCTGACAGGAGCCTGATATAGCTGTCTCCTGAAAGGCTCTGACAGTGCCCGACTAATACAGAAGTAGAGGCTCAAGCCATCCATTGGACTGAGCACAGGGTCCCCAGTGAAGAAGCTAGAGAAAGGACCCAGGAAGAGGAAGGGTTTGCAGCCCCTTAGGACGAACAACAATATGAACTAACTAGTACCCTCAGAGATCCCAGGGAGTAAACCACCAACCAAAAAGTACACATGGTGGGACTCATGGCTCCAGCAGCATATGTATAGCAGAGGATGGCCTTGTTGGCCACCAATGGGAGGAGAGGCCCTTGGCCCTCTGAAGGTTCTATGCCACAGTGAAGGGGGATACCAGGGCCAGGAAGCAGGAGAGGGTGGGTTGGTGATCAGGGGGAGTGGGGAGGGAACAGGGTTTTTTTCCTAAGGGGAAACCGACAAAGGAGATATCACTTGAAATGTAAATAAATAAAGAAAATATCTAATAAAAATAAAAAAGAATTCAGTCCTGTCTCTTGCTACTCAAGTGTCCAAATAGATCTACTGAACTTTAATCAGTTGAGCAGCCTCAGTTCCCATAGTAACTTGCACAGTGACACAGATCTTCAAGTATGCTGCTGTTCCTCACACAGATCTGTTTCTTACAGTGAAGGCAGCCTCTTTTTGTGGAGCCTTCTATTATGATTGGTGTTTTAGGTTTTCTGTGATGAATACACTCTAGCCTGTCAATATCCCCAAGCTTTGAATCATTTCTATCACATTCAAAAGTAACTTTCCATCCCTTAAAAAGGGACAGGTCCATAGACTTGATCCAAGATGACAGCCTGGGTTCTGCTCAAGCTAGACTGTAGATGGATTGATTGCCTACAGCCAGCATTCTTCAGAAACTCATAAAACAGGTTTATGCTGTCCAGAAAGGGCCACTTCACTGGCTTATACCTATGGTTATCTTTCAAAGCCCAAAACTAGCCCTTCTAGTCCCAGTAACATGTACCTGTTATGAGTATCAAAGCCACCACCTAGCTTCCAGCGCATTCTCACCCCCTCTCTTCCTCCTCCCCTGTGCTAGCTTCCAGGCTGTTGCAGATTACAGCTCACTCCATAGTGGCTAGCTCTATTATAAAAGCAAGGTACACACACACACACACACACACACACACACACACACACACACACATCCCTCCCGCTATTCTCTTCCACTTCTCTCTCCACTATTTTCTCTGCTCCCAAGAGATAGCACTGACAGTTTCAAGTCAGCTTGCTTTCCCTTGCATCTATGATAAAAACCTCCTCTCCAACCATGGAGCAGGTGTTTGGGTGGTTTCTTCACTGAGCTCGTTTACAATTTCATCGGCATTTAGCTAAGAGACTTCATGCATCTCCAGATTATTAAAAATAGGCCATCTCTTGTCCTATATATTTGACAATCAATCAAATGCATTGTTGGCACAGATTTTAACTGTGCAAGCTATAAGACTAAATCCAGAATCTCTGCCCAATGGGCTCATAGATAAGCAGACGTGATAGACTTCATGATCCTACTGTAATCTACCTTTATCTCTCACTATTAAAATCCATCCCTGGGAATATTCCTCAGATTTCTACTTATATCAATTAAAATTCAGTAAGTCTTTTGGAATGTCCCATGCTTATTTACAAATCACACTTGTATAATAATCTCATTATAATACAGGGATGTCTTAGACTTGAGCCTGGTAAAAAGTATGGAGGGAAAGATGAGTGGGCACTGAGGAGTATTGGCATTATCTTGCTTAGCATCTTCTTCAGTGAAGGTCATTGTTGTTTCCATACATAACAGAACTAATTCCTCTAGGCAAGGACTAAAAGGGTCATACTTCCGGGAGTGGAGGTGGAGATGCATCTCCTGCTACCACTGAAACTACTTCCTTAGGCAAAACAGACTCGTCAGAATTTGAGGCTTTAATGTCGCCAGCCAGCCCATGACCCTCCCACACACATCTATTCCAAATTCTTCAAGCCTTTGAGTCAGCGTCCTCACTTAAACTCTCAACACCCTTCTATTCCTGGGTGTAGACTTGCATCTAAGTGAGCCAATCCTACGGTGTAGGTTTGGTTTGGTTTTCAGTAGTTTGAGCCCTACGGTTGCTAGGGAGAAAATTCTCTCCCAGGACACACTTAGAAAGCTTTAGATTATTTATACACATTTGGATCTGTGAAATTTTGTCTCCAGGCTCATTGTTTGTTTTGTTACTTTATCTAGAGCTGCTTGAAGCAACCAGCTAGCATCATTACATTATACACTTTCTACCCAATTGTTCGAAAGTTTTCTACATAGTCATTGAATTCCTTGCTCCCCTCAAGAAGTATCAAATGCATTTATCTTGCACAGTTCTGTAAATAACTTATGTTATGGATAATCGATGCTCTCTACACTTAAAGTGAACACTCATTTTATAAAAGTGTCTTCAACTTATTTGCTGTATCCACCATGTATTACCATAACACACACACGCACGCACACGCGCACACACACACACACACACACACACACACACACACACACACGATTCATGGGTCAGGGGCACAGAGAGTACATAAGATAATGCTATATATTAGCCTAGGGTGGTTACATGTGAATTTAAATATTGGTTGTTTCTTTGTTCTCTTACAAGCTGGTTAATAAAATAGCTCAGTACAGGGTAGAATAGCAGTCTCAAGTAACCAAAGGTTCATCATTAACTCTAGATGCAAGCTCTAGCAAAGTTCCAGGATCTTAGAATATAAGAGATATTTTCAGAGTTTCATATACCCAGAAGATTCTTTTTTTTCTATTAATTTTTTATTAGATGTTTTCTTTATTTACATGTCATACAATATCGCCTTTCCCAGGTTCCCCTCCAAAAAAAAAGAAAAAAAATAAAATAAAAAAACAAAACAAAACCTCTATTCCCTCTCCCCTCCCCCTGCTCACCATCCCACCCTCTCCTGCTTCCTGGCCCTGGCATTCCCCTACACTGGGGCACAGAACCTTCACAGGATCAAGAGCCTCTCCTCTCATTGATGACTGACTTGGCCATCCTCTGCTATACATATGTTGCTGGAGCCATTAGTCCTACCATGTGTACTCTTTGGTTGGTGGTTTACTCCCTGGGAGCTCTGAGGGTACTAGTTACTTCATATTGTTGTTCGTCCTAAGGAACTGCAAACCCTTCAGGTCCTTGGGTCCTTTCTCTAGTTCCTTCATTGGGGACCCTGTGCTCAGTCCAGTGGATGGCTGAGAGCCTCTACTTCTGTATTAGTTGGGCAATGGTAGAGCTTCTCAGGAGACAGCTATATCAGGCTCCTGTCAGCCAGCACTTTCTGATATCCACAATAGCGTCTGGATTTGATGATTGAATATGGGAAGGATTCCCAGGTGGAGCAGTCTCTGGATTGTCCTTCCTTCAGTCTCTGCTCCATAGTTTGTCTCTGAAAATCCTTCCATGGGTATTTTGTTCCCCCTTTTAAGAAGGAATGAAGTATCCACACTTTGGTCTTCCTTTTTCTTGAATTTCTTGTGGTTTATGGATTGTACTTTGTATATTCCAATGCTCAGAAGATTCTTAACGATGAAAAAGGTGGTAAAAAAGTGGGGGTTGCATAACTTCCCTTTAATGTTACATTAATTTCTATTTCATTTATTCTTAGCCTTTGTTAAACATTAATTCTGGGAACAGTGTTGTGGAGTTTAACATCTCCTTTTGAGGGTCAAGTAACATATAAAGGCAGGGCTATCAGAATTATATCAGACTTCTCACCAGAGACTATGAAAGCTAGAAGATCCTGGGCAGATATCATACAGACCCTAAGAAAACACAAATGCCAGACCTGGCTACTATACCCAGCAAAATTCTCAATTACCACAGATGGAGAAACCAAAATATTCCATGACAAAACCAAAGTTACACAATATCTTCCCACAAATCCAGCCCTATAAAGGATAATAGATGGAAAACACCAACATAAGGAGCAAAACTATACCCTAGAAGATGCAAGAAAGTAATCTTTCAACAAATCCACACAAACATAATTCTACCTCTAACAACAAAAATAACAGGAAATAACAATTACTTTTCCTTAATATCTCTTAATATGAAAATTAATATTACCAACATATCCTAATCAATTGAAATTCAAAATATGAGGAATTGAAAATTTATTGATTGTCATCCTATGGTTTCTCTAATTTGGTAATTGGAGAAATAGGTCCAATATTGTACAATCCATATACACTTTCTGCTTGTTTGTACATATATGACAGTGTCTTGCTGTGTACCACATAATGGTCTTGAAATCATGCTTCTCCTATCTCAGTCTCTCTATTATTAGGATTGTTTATTTGATGTTTTTATACTATACTATGGTTTTCAGAACAGCTTACATATTTCAAAATTATTTATACAGCCAAAAGATATGTTGACAATTAACTTGGGAGATGGCTTATAAGAGAACAACAAAGAGTGAGACTGAATGCTTTGCTTGATATTTATAATTATTGTATCAATTTTGAAGAAGGGGACTGTATAAGTTACTCTTTCTCTGAGATGAATGCTTTTCAAAATCATCACAGCCAATGAACCAGAATCTTACCCTCACCTAATGTCTGTGCCACCCTCCAAGCAGAACCATTGTTCATTTCAACAATTGGTGAATGACTTTATGGATAGACCATCTTAATACACACACCATTTCTTAAATGAATGTAACTTGTTCCCTGTGAGCTGAGAATGAAGACAATCACTCCAGTCAAATAGCTTTGACCATAGCAGGAAGTTTGTATCCAAAAATCGTGCCGGCAATGTATTCCTTGGTGCAGCAGGACTGTCAACTCTCAGCTTAGTTACTGTGGAGATAAAATCCTTGATGTGAGGGTCATTGAAGTACAGCCTTATTACAACGAACTCCGATGTCTACAAATTGTTCTTATTTTGATTTTGTACCACAGTAGGAGCCAAGATTTTAAGCTCTACTAAAAACAAAACAAACAAACACAAAAAGTCTTTATTTATGTTCTTTAAAAAAAACTAATAATGATATTTTATTTTAAAATATCATACAGTTAATATGTTTGGAGTTATTTAAAATTTATATTGAGAAAAACATGTATTTTCAGTATTTTTGTAGACAAGCATCTACATAAGACTGTTAAATTAATTGTTGTTTTATATCAAACAACTTTTATAAACTCATTTTTACTGTTATAATACTTTATAAATTTTAAACAATATGATAAAAAATGAAAGGTATGGAAAGTATTGAAGGGGGGATCTCTGGGAGGAGTTGAGGTACAAAAAGGAAAGAAGAATGTGATGTAATTCTATTTACTTAAAATGTTTTTAAATGTTAACAAATTCAGATAAATTGAAATTATGTATCTTTTTTCATCATAATGCAATAAAACTTAAATCAATAATTAAAAAACATCTCCTTTTGAAAAACAGAGCTAACAAACAAAATCCAACAATGTTCCTGAAGAGAGTGGTGTTTTTCCTCTCAGGGACAGAGAAAGTTTAAGTCCCAAGACTCTGAGTGGGGAATAATATTAGTTCACATCTGAGCTCTGTAAGTTCTAACTGTGAAGACTGATCAAAATGCTTGTAATGGTGGCGGTTCCAAGTGTGCGCCAGAAAAGAGCAAGTCTCAGTTGTTTCTGAAACTCTTTTATATCCTTCCAGTGATATTTGCTAGTTTTTAAAATCTGTTTCCATATCTCTCAGACTTCCAGTGCCTTAAACTAAAATAGAAAGAAGTTACAAATGCAAACAAAAGCCCCTCTGTAATTTAATACAACCATATCACATCGCATTTCTTCTAATGACTTTAAACCTGAATATATTTCCATTGATTTGAATTTACCCTAGGCTAGAGAGTATAATGATGTCAGAGACTGGCAGTAGCACTTCTCAAATGCTAGGAGGTGTGTCGCATCTGCCTCTCTGATTGAAACAGGGGTGATTCAGCTCCCCAGTATTTAATGGGGTGACAGATACTTAAACCCTCAACAAGTTTCCAAGCGACGGCATCTGCTATCACAGAGGTCATACTCTGTGTAACGAGGCCTTCAATGAGCAGTGGGTCAATACCCTTGGTCACACCACAGACACTTGGAGGGCTGCCTGGTTTTCAGCTGGATTTCTCCGTGTAATTATATTAAAAGAACGAGTAGGGATTTGATGAAGAAAAAGTATTTTAAAAAAAGAGAGATTCTCTTGAACCTTTTCAATGAACATTGGTTTCTTATATCTTCTAGCAATGAGAGAATCACAACCAGTTTCCTGATAGAGTATTTTCCCATAAAGTAGAAATGTTAGTTTCTATTTCAAAGATTGTACTCTGAAGTTCCTCTGGAAAATGAGTGGCTTTGATCTATGTATGCATAAGGTTCTAGCTTCACAGATGCACTGAATGGGGTTGGTCATTTTCACCCCCATTACTATCTCTTATCACCCTCCCACTACCCTTGAATCCCATCTTCCCAAGAAGCCTTCCTCCTACTGCCTCATCATTTTATTTGTGCTCCCTTTGTGGCATAATTAAAGTTGCTTGTAGAATCATAGATGGAATTCCAGCATACTTTAATTTTTCCAAACCTTATTTTTAATAATGGTTTTTAAACGTGTTAACCTCCCTTTTAGCCTACCACCCACCAAAGGCAGTGGGAAAGAAATAATAGAGGGAAGTGGAACTGTTTAGAAAGGTTCTTTGGAGCAATTCTGTCTGTGCTGTCTGGAAATCAGTTCAGTTCACAGGTCAGCAGCAGCAGCTCCATCCACTCGCAAACACTTCACAGAAACACCAGTTTGGTAGAGTTCGGGAAGCAAACAGGAATTAGCTCGACCTAGCCAAGATAGCCAGGCCTCAACCTCAGTTTGAGTCAGCAGGAGGGACCAAGAGGAACACCAGGAGAAGTTCTCAGCTATGCCTCTCTCAGGGAAGTAAAGATCAGCAGAGATTCGAGACCCACAGGCATTGCACAACTAGCTATACCAGCAAGCCAAGTTCTGTCTCCATCACTCCATCTTGTCCTATTTATATCCTCCAAACATCACGTGTCTTCCACGTGCCTTGATTCAGCATATACATCCAATCAGCTGGAGTCTGTGGAGTCCTCACAAATGGAGCTCAGCTACACAATGTAAGGCAGACCACCAATACATGCATTATTAGCAAAGAATCCATCATCACGTGTCCTTTTACATGCTTGTGTTAGCAGAGCATCCTTTCTCCTGTGTCTGCTTCAGTGAAACATTTCTCCACGAGTCTGCCTTTTACCTGTGTCCACCTCAGCGAAACACCGTCCAACACAACTGACTCTCCAAAGAACAGTTGGGTTTCCACGTCATTCCAGTGCTATATTACTGAAGAAAATGAATACACGTAGACTAGCCAGATGGCTTGGTGGGTAAAGCTGCTTGATGTCAGGTCTCAACACCTAAGTTTGAACTCCAAGGTCCACATGGTAGAAAAACAGAATTGACTCCTATAAACTCTTCTCTGATTTCCACATGCATGTCATGGTATGAATAAATAAATGCACACACATGTGCGCGCACACACACACACACACAAAAGTAATACTTTAAAATATTTTCACTATATTATTACTTTTTTAAATTATATGTCTCTGTGTGTGTGTATGTGTGTGTGTGTGTGTGTGTGTGTGTGTGTGTGTGTGTGTGTATGTGTGTGTACATGTGAGTGCAGTGCTGAGGAGACCAGAAAGGAACATGAAATACCATGGGCCTGAAGTTATATGTAGTTGTCAACCATCTGGTATGGGTTTTCAGTATCAACTCTGGTCCTTTAGAAAAGCAAGCTATGCTCTTAACCACTAAACACCCACTCCACCCCTCTCTATACACTTTTTAAAAGAAAGTGGTTTGTAGCCTGCGTGGTCCTCTCGCCGGGAAGAAGACACACGGACACTAGGTTCCTTCTGCAGCAACTGTTTATTTGTCTCCATCCATAGGGAAAAAGGGGTTGAACCCAAAATCCGCACTGCTTATATACACCACAGTGCAGGGTATCTGCCCACAGCGTGGTGTGTCTGCTCATGATTGGCTGTTCGCTCATTACCCTACGTAACGCCCCGGGATGGGCCGTGACATGGCGTCCTTTTCACTCTATGCACATGCGCCAACAGTTTGCGCAAACAGTTGTCCACTAGGAGTTAACAGCGGAAGTAGGCGCCATCTTGCCATGGCGAATGCCTCTCAAGATTTACGGCTCCCCACAGTGGTTTCTTCTCCAATAGCAGTCATTAACTGCAAAGATCTCCTTAGCTAGGTAAAGGCTTTCATGAGTCTCTAGCCACTCTGTGGTGGAATACTAATAGGTCCTACCGTGTATTCGTTCTATGTAGTTGACTGCTGGTTGCTATAATTCATGAATACAGCACCAATGTCATGTCTGAAGAACAGTGTCACACAGCACTTCTCCTATTCTTGGCTCTTACTTTTTTTTCACACCCTCTTCCATGATGTTCTCTGATTCTTGAAGGGTATAAAGTAGATGTTATTGCTTAGGGTCCAGTACTCAACTGCCACTTTTTCTCAGCACTTTGACCAGTTGAATGCCTGACTTAGGGTTTTACTGCTGTGAACAGACACTATGGCCAAGGCAAGTCTTATAAGACAATATTTAACTGGGGCTGGCTTACAGGTTCAGAGGTTCAGTCCATTATCATCAAGGTGGAAGCATGGCAGCATCCAGGCAGGCATGGGGCTGGAGTACCTCAGAGTTCTACATCTTCATCTGAAGGCTACTAGCAGAATATTGGCTTCCAGGCAGCTAGGGTGAGGGTCTTGAGCCCAAGCCCACAGTGACACACCTACTCCAACAAGGCCACGCCTCCTAATAGTGCCACTCCCTGGGCCAAGCATATACAAACCATCATGGCACCTTTGCATTAACTGTAACCCACTGCAACAGGAATTTTTCTGACCAAGGCTGAGAGCACCAGTAATCTCTGAGTATAAACATAAATGTTTGACAACGTGTTTATTTAGCAAAACAACAGTAACTAGCGGGTCTTTGATCAGGTTTAAAGTTCCCTCTGTGAACTCCTACGGAGCTAGGCACAAATCCAAACGGAAAACAACACGCTCACCCCTGTTGCAACGGTGGCCCGGCAGGTCGGTGTTAGATATAATATTGTTTTCCTAGCATGCAAAGTCCACAGCTGGGTGAGACTGTTGATAGCTTTGCTTTCTCGGCAGCCTTCATAGCACCTTGTAGCACTAGGAAAGCTGTCCGGGAAAGACAAAGCTTTGGCTTACTCCTAGCTTGAATTTTCCGTGTCCGAGAGCCAAAGGCGTGGGTTTCCTTCAGCAATACTGACTTCCCATCGATTTCTTGCGGACAAACTTAAGGAGCTTAAAGAAGGTGTAAACAAATGGCTCAATAAACTTAAACTTAATAAGAGCAGCAGTGAGCGCCTCAGCACCGGCCCAGAAAGCACAGACCTACAGCTGAATGAAATAACAGATAAACTAGGATTTGAAATTTTCATTTACTAAAAAATAGAAATATTAGCATGTACTCAAGGTGAAGTAAATGCAAAGTCAGTCTCCATGAGACCACTAAAAGCTCAAAGGAAAGCAACACAGGTAGGATGGATCAAGTAGAAGACAGACTATCTACCAGCAATTGAAGATAAAGTACATGCTAGCTGAAGGGATTTTCAGTTTATTTGTGGGATGTGAGTGTGTGTTTGGGGAGTGATGATCATGACTCTTATTTCCATTGGAAAAAAATAACAAAACAGCATGGTTCTGTCTCCTATTCATCCAGTTCTTCATCTACCAAGAGGTAACTATGGACAGAGTCTGCCTGGTCTTTGACACCGATTTTCAGTTTTTAGTTATCATTTATAAAATACCTTATATGGGGAGGCAACAGGGGTTTGTTCTTGTTGTTTTTGTTTATTTATTTGTTTGCTTGGTTTTTGGAGGGGAAACTGGGAAAGGAGAAATCATATGACATGTAAATAAAGAAAATATCTAATAAAAAAAAAGAAAAAATACCTTATAATAGTATGTTATGTATCCCTTTGATATGGATAGCACATATAATTTCTCATCTATTCTTTATGAGATGCCCAATATTATTCAATTAATTAGCTAATTAATTAATTATATATTAAGAATTAGAAGTTCTAATTCAAATGCCCTTCCCTAAGGAAGCCAAAAGCATTTGTTGACTTTAATATTTTTTGTTGGTTTCATTTGTTTACAGAACCATCAATTCAGAGAATTTAAGATCATAGGCACAATAGAAATGTTGTACAATAGGCCAAATTTTACAGAGTTTTAAGTATTACACACTAAAATGACTACTAGATAATTTATCAAAAATGCCCCAAGTGGAATAACTTTTAAATTGAACCTTGCTTACCACCAAGATGGTGAATATTTGGCAAGTGAGGACTTAACTCAATGGGAAAACTAAAAATTAGCTGTTTGAATAAAATCTAATTGTTAGGTTATAAATGCCCCATTTAGAAAAAAAAAACCCTATTTTTTCTCTAATCCGATTTTTTTATGTGTTACTTAGAGAAAATCAATATTTCCAGAGAAATTTGCTCTTACAAACAGAGCCTGAGGTACCAGTTACACATTAGAGTATTGAATTCTGATCTCAGGAAGTTTTTTTTAGGTTGTGTTAATTCTTTGAAAATTTCAGCGTATACTTTGATCATATTCACCCTTTGACTTCTTAACGTTACACTCCTACTTCTCTACCCCCAAACTACAGGTGTTCTTTTTCTTTTTAAGAGCCCATTGATTCCAGTTTGTGCTGTCCATGTATTTCTGGGGACCAGAACATCCACTGGAGCACGATTGACTACCAGGAGGCACACCATTCAAGAAAAATGCCTCTCCGTCCCCTAAAATCCAACCACTGTTCACAGTTCCTCAGTCAGACATGGGAGCACAAGTGGAGTCTTACACAAAATCCATAGGAAGCTGATACAGAAACCAGTGAGCACCCATCCTAGATGGAGGGAAACATGTTCCGGGTCCCCAATCTCTGACTCTGCAGAATAGGAGCAGCCTATCAATTCTTGAGGTTTCTTTGGATTGAATTTTATGTTATCTGTCAGAGTCATTTTTATCACATTGTTTTCACTCATACCTCACCCTATATTTTTTATATATACAAGTTAATTCTTATATTTACTTTAAATATTCATATATGTGTGTAGTATTTACATCGCTTGCCTTCCACTCTCTTCCATCTTCCCTACTGTGTACTTCCTCCCACTTCCTCTCAACTTCACAGATTCATTTTCTGTAATTATTATTCCTAAACAATATATATGTAAATATATACTATATAAATAGAAATCAATCAACACAACACACACATACACACCCATATAACTATATGTACACACATATTCATATATATGTACATGCACATTTACATATACATATATACATATATATATAGATGTATATAACATGTTGAATGAATTTGATGTTGCTCATACGCATGGCTTTAGGGCTTCCACTTCATATTGGATAAAGAACTAAGGGGCTCACCTCTGAGAAACACCGATTTTCCCTTTTTCAATAGTTTTTAGACACCTATATTTCACCTTGGGAGACTTACCCCATGACATTTTCATGTCAACTGGCATAGTCAATACTTAGGTCTTGTTTAGGCAGCCATGTTGTCACATCTGGATCCTCTTCTTACCCCTTCTTCCTCCTTGTTTCTTCAGCCCAACCTCAGAAATATTTAATACCCTTTCATTACATACATTTTTTATTAGATATTTTCTTTATTTACATTTCAAATGATATCTCCTTTTCCGGTTTCCCCCCCCAAAAAAAAAAAGAAAAAAAACCCTTTCCCTCCCCACTCCCCCTGATCACCAACATACTCTCTCCCACTTCCTGGCCCTGGCATTCCCTTACACTGGGGCATAGAGCCTTCACAGGACCAAGGACCTCTCCTCCCATTGATGACTGACTAGGCCATCCTCTGCTGCATATGCAGCTGGAGCCATGAGTCCCACCATGTGTATTCTTTGGTTGGTGGTTTAGTCCCTGGGAGCTCTGAGGGTACTGGTTAGTTTCTATTGTTGTTCATCCTAAGGGGCTGCAAACCCTTCAGCTCCTTGGGTCCTTTCTCTAGATCCTTCAATGAGGATCCTGTGCTCAGTCCAATGGGTGGCTATATGCTTCTACTTCTGTATTAGTCAGGCACTGCCAGAGCCTCTTAGAAGACAGCTATATCAGGCTCTTGTCAGCCAGCACTTGCTAGCATCCAAAATAGTGTCTGGGTTTGGTGATTGAATATGGGAAGGATTTCCAGGTGGAGCAGTCTCTGGATTGTCCTTCCTTCAGTCTCTGCTCCATAGTTTGTCTCTGCAACTCTTTCCATAAGTATTTTGTTTCCCCTTCTAAGAAGGATCGAAGTATCCACACTTTGGTCTTCCTTCTTCTTGAGTTTCTTGTGGTTTGTGGATTGTATTTTGGGTATTCTGAGCTTCTGGACTAATATCCACTTATCAGTGAGTGCAAACTATGTGTGTTCTTTTGTGATTGGGTTACCTCACTCAGGATGATATCCTCCAGATCCATCCATATCCCTAAGAATTTCATAAATTCATTGTTTTTAATAGCTGAGTAGTACTCCATTGTGTAAATGTACCACATTTTCTGTATCCATTCCTCTGTTGAGGGACATCTGAGTTATTTCCAGTTTCTGGCTATTATAAATAAGGCTACTATGAGCATAGTCGAGCACGTTGGAGCATCTGGGTATATACTCAGGAGTGATATAGCTGGGTCCTCTGGTAGTACTATGCCCAATTCCTTGAGGAAGCACCAAACTGATTTCCAGAGGGGTTGTACCAGTTTGCAATCCCACCAGCAATTAAGAAGTGTTCCTCTTTCTCCACAGCCTCACCAGCATCTGCTGTCACCTGAGTTTTTGATCTTAGACATTCTGACTGGTATGAGGTGGAATCTCAGGATTGTTTTGATTTGCATTTCCCTGATGACTTGAACATTTCTTTAGCTGCTTCTCAGCCATTTGGCATTCCTCAGTTGAGAATTCTTTGTTCAGCTCTGTAGCCCATTTTTAATAGGGTTATTTGGTTCTCTAGAGTCTAACTTCTTGAGTTCTTTGTATATATTGGATATTAGCCCTCTATCAGATATAGGATTGGTAAAGATCTATTCCCAATCTGTTGGTTGCCATTTTGTCCTATTGACAGTGTCCTTTGTCTTACAGAAGCTTTGTAATTTTATGAAGTCCCATTTGTCAATTCTTGATCTTAGAGCATAAGCTATTGGTGTTCTGCTCAGGAAATTTTCCCCTGTGCCCATGTGCTCAAAGCTCTTTCCTGCTTTCTTTTCTATTAGTTCTAGTGTATCTGGTTTTATGTAGAGGTCCTTGATCTACTGGTCTTGAACTTTGTACAAGGAGATATTAATGGATCGATTTGCATTCTTCTACATGCTAACTGCCAGTTGAGGCAGCACCATTTGTTGAAAATGCTGTCTTTTTTCCACTGAATGGTTTTAGCTCCTTTGTCAAAGATCAAGTGGCCATAGGTGTGTGGGTTTATTTCTGGGTCTTCAATTCTATTCCATTGATCTACCTGCCTGTCACTGTACAAATAGTGTGCAGTTTTTATCACCATAGCTCTGTAGTAAAACTTAAGGTCAGGGATGGTGATTCCACCAGAGGTTCTTTTATTGTTGAGAATAGTTTTCACTATCCTAGGTTTTTTGTTATTCCAGATGAATTTGCAAATTGCTCTTTCCAAGTCTGTGAAGAATTGAGTTGGAATTTTGACGGGGATTGCATTGAATCTGTAGATTGCTTTCGGTAAGATGGCCATTATTACTATATTAATCCTGCCAATCCATGAGCATGGGAGCTCTTTCCATCTTCTGAGATCTTTGAATTCCTTCTTCACAGACCTGAAGTTCTTGTCAAACAGATCTTTTACTTACTTAGTTAGAGTTACACCGAGGTATTTTATATTATTTGTAACTATTGTGAAGGGTGTTGTTTGCCTCAATTCTTTCTCTGCCTGTTTATCCTTTGTGTAGAGGAAGGCCTCTGATTTGCTTGAGTTAATTTTAAATCCAGCTACTTTGCTGAAGTTGTTTATCAGGTTTAGGAGCTCTCTGGTAGAATTTTTGGGGTCACTTAAGTATACTATCATATCATCAGCAAATAGTGACAATTTGACTTCTTCCTTTTCAATTCGTATCCCTTTGATCTCCTTTTGTTGTCTAATTGTTCTGGTTAGGACTTCAAGTACAATATTGAATAGGTAGGGAGAGAGTAGGCAGTCTTGCCTAGTCCCTAATTTCAGTGGAATTGCTTCAAGTTTCTTTCCATTTAATTTGATGTTGGCTATTGGTTTGCTGTATATTGCTTTTACTATGTTTAGGTATGCGCCTTGAATTCCTGATCTTTCCAAGACTTTTATCATGAAGGGATGTTGGATTTTGTCAAATGCTTTCTCAGCATCTAATGAGATGATCATTTGTTATTTTTCTTTGAGTTTGTTTATATAGTTAATTATGTTGATGGATTTCCATATATTGAACCATCCCTGTATCCCTAGTATGAAGCCTACTTGATCATGATGGATGATCATTTTATTTTGTTCTTGGATTCATTTTGCAAGAATTTTATTGAGTATTTTTGCATTAATATTCATAAGGGAAATTGGTCTGAAGTTTTCTTTCTTTGTTAGGTCTTTGTGTGGTTTAGATATCAGAGTGATTGTGACTTCACAGAATAAATTGGGTAGGATACATTTTGTTTCTATTTAGTGGAATCGTTTGAGGAGTTTGGTATTCAAATTCATGGCACCAATGTTTAAGCTTTAACTTGGGCAACATTTTTTTTCTTTTCTTTTTTTCTCCCTTTGGTTTGTGTAGGCCTCACTGTTCTGTAACTCACTGTGTGGACCAGGCTGTCCTTGAACTCATAGAGATCTTCCTGCATCTGCCTTCAGAGCGCTTAAATTAAAGGCATGAGCTACTAGCCCAGTTAAGTTTTAACTTTTACAACTTTTTATCTTAACCAAATAATCTGAAACAAACAAAAATACCCAAACAAAACAAGCTACCAAGAACTAACTCAGAATATACCAGTGAACAGTTGATCAAACCTAGGAAGAACTGGGCCCCATAAAGAATCAATAGCATCCATCCAAGGAGGCTACGATGTAATGTTCTTAGCTTTGGTTTTGGTGAGGTCTACATTCCAAATGGATTTGTATGAGAGTAGCAAGGATTACAAGTCAAACACAGAGTTGATCGATGACTTGCTGGTACAGAATCCCACAACCAGGGTTAGGCCTGGGATTGTGGGGATATCAGAGGGAGAGTGGAGTTCTAGGGCACTCATCAGGCAAAGCTTGGTCTGTATCCAGGGCTATGCCTGGAAGTGTGGAGACGGTGTGGGTCAGCTTAGTTCTGGAGGAACTCTGCAGGCAAGACCAGTGTGTGGGCTGTCATGTCTAGAACCAGGCTTTCGATTGTCATGGATGCAGATTTGTACTGGAAGGAGGAGCATACTCCCTTCACAGGAAGAGCAGAGGGAATTTATCTTTCAATAGCAACCAAAGTAGGAGTCTGGTGTTCCTTATACTTTTAGAAACTTTAGTGATTTAGAAAATTAGAGCTGGCTGAGTGTTCAAATGACTGTAACTAGTCTAGAAAATTGAAATAATCATTGAAGTTAGAATTCCTATTTAAATCATGATTGAGTGACTGATTCTTAAGTCTTAAAAAAGTCTATAAAATATTTGTTTCCTCCCATGAAGTGAAATTTAACAGGACTCTAATCCACGAGGGAAAGTCTAAAAAAAATAGTGAACTTGATAATAAACCTGGTTTGTTTTTTTCTATGGATACTTTCCAATACACAGAACATCAGAAGAATGTCCTAAAGAAGCAGTACCCAGATGAATGTAGCAAGCTGAAATGGGAATTCTGAAAGAACAGCAAACACTATTGATATATTTATTCTGCTTATGGGAAAGACAAGACTCCAGAATGATTGTGCTTGAAACATAGAGAAACAATTGATGTGTGTGTTTGCTAGAGTTTCTATTCCTGCACAAACGTCATGACCAAGAAACAAGTTGGGCGGGGGGCTGGGGAGATGGCTCAGGGGTTAAGAGCACTGACTGCCCTTCCAGAGGTCCTGGGTTCAATTCCCAGCAACCACATGGTGGGTGGCTCACAACCATCTATAATGAGGTCTGATGCCCTCTTCTGGTGTGTCTGAAGACAGCTACAGTATACTCATATAAAATAAATCTAAAAATTTAAAAAAAAAAAAAAAGAAAGAAACAAGTTGGGGAGGAAAGGGTTTATTCAGCTTTCACTTCCACATTGCTGTTCATCACCAAAGGAAGTCAGGACTGGAATTCAAGCAGTCAGGAAACAGGAGTTGATGCAGAGGCCATGGAGGGATGCTATTTACTGGCTTGCTTCCCCTAGCTTACTCAGCTTGCTTTCTTATAGAACCCAGGATTATCAGCCCAGGGATAGCACCACCCACAATGGGCCCTCCCCACCTTAATCACTAATTGAGGAAATGTCTTACAGTTGGATCTCATGGAAGCATTTACTCAAGGGAAGCTCCTTTCTCTGTGATAACTCCAGCTTGTGTCAAGTTGACACACAAAACCAGCCAGTACGACATGCCACTGGACATCTTGGAGTTGGAGGGCTAGGGAGTTGGCTCAGGGATTGAGAGCACTGCTGCTCTTATTGAAGATCTGAATTCAGTCCCTAGGACCTAACCCCTGCTAACTCTAGCTCCAGGGCATACAACAATGTACTCTGGCTCCTCAGGGAGCCTGTACACATGTACACATACACAACAAGTTTAGAGTTAGGACCAACTTCAAATGAAGATAACCCAGTAAACATCTTAGTCCTCTAATAGAAAGACCAAATTAGTGTGGCCACCATAGAAACTAAGCTTCAAGACAGAACTTGCACTCAACCAATGGTCTGAAGTTGGAGACCCCTGCGGTTGAATTAGAAAAAGCATGGAAAAAGAGGAGGAGGAGGGTGGTCCCATAGGAAGACCAGCAGTCTCAATTAACCTGGACCCCCGAGATCTCTCAAACACCAAGCCACTAATTAGGCAGCATACATGAGCTGGTCTGAGGCCCATGGCACATACACAGTAGAGGACTGCCTGGTCTGGCCTCAGTGAGAGAAGATACACCTAATCCTTGAGAGACTTAAGGGCCAGGGAATGGGGAGGTCTGGTGGGGTGTTTGAGGGTGTGGTGGTACGGGGACATCTTCTTGGAGATAGGGGAGAAGGAATGGGATGAGGAAGTGTCAGAGGGCAGAATGGGAGCAGGATAATGACTAGACTGTAAAAAAGAAAAAAGATTAAAGCTAAAACAACAACAAAAACAAAAACCCAACAACAACAACAACAAAAAATTGCTGGTAACTTAAGTGCCTGAAACAACAAAAGCAACTTTGTTTAAAAGAAATTTCAAACTCAGAGGTTCTGCAGCATATCAATAGTATATGATATTTAGCAACTTGAATCATGAAAACAGTGACCCATAACCATGAGATAAAATCATAAAATGTTACCCACATCTTGCAGTCTGTAGATAAGGACATGACGATTCCTGTGATTAATATATTTTAAAAAATACAGACATAGAGGGTAGACATAGTAAATGAATGGGAAACAGAAAGTTAGAATCAGTAAATTATATTTCTAGCTATAATTATTGAAAATAAACTAACTTGAGTATGGAACTAGGCATATCAGAAAACAAGGGCTGTGAAGTCCGAGAAACGTCAGTATAAAACTCACAAACTGAAGCAAAGAGAAGAAATGAAAAGGCAAAAACATACAAGAAAATAATCAGAAAAGCAGGATACATTATGAGACCTAAGAGAAGCCCTCTAGAGTCAGCTGTTGGTGTAACTGGGAGATCCGACGGACAGGTGTGTGCTAAGAAAGAAATGCCTTCATTTCCCCAGACTTGAAGAACTGGATCAGGAGAGCAGTTTTCAAGACATTTTGAGCCCTGAGTTCTGAGAGAAGACCTAAGATGCAATGTCTTCCTCAGTTTGGAGTGCAATTCAAGTCCTGTAGAACTGTTCAAAGGTCATAGACAAAAACCAGTTAGTTTGCTCCAGCCCATTGAAGAAGCAAGTCTTTGAAAATTGTTATCCTGACATAGGTCGCTCCTTCCTTCAGTGTTTCTTTGTACCCTCTAAATTAAAAAACCATTTTAAAGTCTAAGAGGAAAAAAAATAAAAGGAATAGAAAAGTTGTTTCCTGGAGCAATTGTTCTCAAAAGCACACCTTATACTCACAGAATAGGAATAAAATGTTTTTAATAAGTGAATTACAGTAAGCCAGAGTTCTCACTTCCGTGGAAGCCATTAATGTGAAGTGGAGAATGTAATAACAGAACTTTACTGTGATTGATGAACTTAAGTAAGTTATTTTCTCAAACGATAGCTTTGGGGGATGCCTATTCTATTTTCTTTTGACATTCACTTGGCTTCCAAAATGGGGGAAAGGCAGGGGTCGGGGAGGGGAGGAGAGGGAGAGAGAGGGGCTGGGAGGAGGAGGCTGCTTTTCATTGGAAGGAAGATACTGACATCTGCTAAGGATTTCAGTTTGGAAACTCATGTTTCCCCTGAGAGTAAATGCATATCATTTAACACGCTGCTTCATTGCACACAAATGAAAAGAAACTGCCGCCGGCGTTTGTGATATACATTCAGTTTTAAAGTGATGCTGTTCCTAAAGCTTTTCCTTGAACACAAGCATAGCATCTGCCAAACACTGTGCCTGGCTCCGTGGAGAACAAGTGACTAAAATCCCGGTCATAAGAAATTCGGTCGTCATGCAGATGTGGATGCTTGGAGCCAACCATCAGACTGAGCTCAGGGACTCCGGTGGAGGAGCTGACAGGACTGGAGGAGCGGAGGGGGATCGCAAGCCCATAGAAAGAACAGTATAGGCTGGCTGGACCACCTAATGCTCCCAGAGAGCAGACCACCAACCAAGGAGTGTACAGGGAGGGATCCATGGTTCCAGATGCGTATGTAGCAGAGCCTTGCCTGACAGCAATGGGAGGGTAGTCCCTTGGGCCTGTGGAGGTCTGATCTTCCAGCATAGGGGGATACTGAAGCAGTGGACGAGAGTGGGTGGGTGGGGAAGCACACTCATAGAGGCAAAGGGGAGGGGGGAGACGATGGGGGGTTGTGGAGGGGTAACTGGGAAGTGAGATATCATTTGAGATGTAAACAAATGGAATGGTTAAGAAAAAGAAAAAAATCAGTGATAAAAGGTTTATTCAGATATTAATAGAGATTTGAAACATCCTGTAAAGCTTAACAGCATTATTAGCCAACTGCAGATGCCTAAGGGGTCCTCTCCCATACTGAGAACCCTGAATCCTCATTACAGTAGGTTGAGGGAGCTATCAGGCACCAAACTTACTTGTTTTTATCCTCACCATACGCAACAACTAATTTACACTTGTAATTTAACGTTCTTTTTGCAAGTAGAGTTCAATTTCTATGTGCTAGGTTTTGTTTTTTAATTCCTGCAAACTTTGTAAACATCTACATGATGGATTTCTATATAATTTTCCATAGTTTCAAAGTTGCTAATTTTCTTCTCTGTCCAGAGGAATGATTTCCATTGTTTGACCTCCACCTGTACAAGCATACACACAGTCACAGACGCGTGCACACACACACACACACACACACACTCACACACACACACACACTCACACTCACACTTACACTCACATACTTTAAGAATTCATTATACTCTCTTATAAGCTCCACATGTTTTAAAGTAGCAAATTACCCAGGAAATTAACCTACTTGGTGATATAAACCACTCATCTGATTGCTCATCGTTTTTTTATCTGATAAAACAAAGACATACTAAACAATTTAAATTTCTTAGCACATTTCAACAAATAATTCTTTAAGACGACTTAAATAATCCAGGGGTTTACTTTTAGAACGTTGTGGAAGAGCAATGACTGTGATAGGGTGTATATGCAAAGTTTGAAGCTCACACAGAAGCAGAAAAGGGAAAGTTTTTTGACAATTACTTTTTCAGCTACAGTTCTAAATATTGCACATGAATTGTTTTCAGGTTTCTAAAATGCTATTATTAATATTGTCATTTTAAAGATAAAAGAACTCAGACTTGACCAGATTAAGCAATGTGGCCAAGATCTACATTAGGAAAAGCATTAAGAGAGAGACTCTGAGTTTTATACTATGTACTATACTACATACTATATACTACATATTACTACATATTACATGCTACTATATACTACTATATACTATCTACTGTATGTAGAGCTTTAGAGTCCCTCAATTACTTTTTTTCACATTAAGAATATCTTTATTCCAGGGAGATGCTCAGAATGTTTGGGCCTTTTCACACCAAAAACAAAAAAAAGAGTGTAACATTTGAAAAGTGGTGAGAGTGGTTCATGATAGCTTATAACAACAGTTGGAGACCAGGGCATGAAGACCTATAGCAATGATTGGAGACCAGGGCACAATGGTCTATAGCAATGATTGGAGACCAGGATATGATGGCCTATAACAATGATTGGAGACCAGGGTATGATGGCCTATAACAATGATTGGAGACCAGGGTATGATGGCCTATAACAATGATTGGAGACCAGGATATGATGGCCTATAACAATGATTGGAGACCAGGGCACAATGGCCTGTAACAATGGTTGTCATTATCATATAGGGGAAAGCCTTAAAAATGGCTTTATTTTTTGCTCCAGTGTCGGCTTAATCTCTCTCTCTCTCTCTCTCTCTCCCTCTAGTTTTATTTTATTTTGAATCTTTAAAAAGATTCTTGGGCAATTTTATACACTTTATACTGATTCCTTTTTACTTCCCATTATCTTTTGCATCTTTCTTTCTCCTCTGATGTAATGTCTTTGCTTCCAAAAGGCCCCTTTCTTTCTTTTTCTTCTTTCATTCCTTCCTTTCTTTTATATTACTTACTTTCACTCACAGAGTTTAATTACAGGTATTTGCATCAACCTGAGCGGGAACATATTCCCCAGAACATTATCAGTTTATGACATGACCCTTATGAGTCCCCACCCATGCTTGATGGAATGACGATGGGCTTATCTTGTACTGGAAACCGCAGCTGCAGTGAACCTGGGAGTTCATCAAAAATGTCATAACCTGTATTTTACAGGGATACTTCCCAACCTCCCAGGTTTTTTTTTTCTGCCCCTTTTTTCCTCGATGTTCACTGAGTCTTGGAGGTGCTAAAGCAGCTGTCTTGTTTAGGGCCAAGCACTCCACAGAGATTTACTCACTGCATGCCAAACAGATGTGAGTCTGCATGAATTATTAACCACGGAAAAGATAACCTTCTCTGATGGAGGGCAAGAGCGGTGCTAATCTAGGGTATAAACACAGGTATTTAGAAGACACTTCAACATTTACATTTAGCCAACAAGCAGTAATAGGGTCTTATGAGTTCCCGGCCACAAATGGGCTCTAGGCCAGATTTTTAATCCAAGATATGAGTTCTTTCCTGGGGTGGGCCTCAAATCCAAGCATAAACGAGTTGATGACCTTCATACAGTCATACCACTATTCCATTGGTTGGCATAAGTGAGTTGTTATCGTATCCTCAGCGTCTACAGCTGGGTAGGGTGACTTTTCTCCTCCAGGAGCTTAGGTGGCACCTCTGGCACTGTGAAAGCTAGCCAGCAGAAAAAAAAGACTTCCAGCTCCAATCCAGCTTGACTTTCCAATGTCTTGAAACAAACCGTGCTATTCTCAGCAATAGTCTTATGGTGGAGTTCATGATGAGAGCCTCTGAGCGCATCAACAATAGCTTGTAACTTGCTGGGGCCCTCTGTTTCCTCCGTGACCAATGGCTCATAGGAAGGTTTCCTACATGTGGTATTCTTTCTGAGAGGAGCATGAGAGATCCACCCACCAACATTCCTGCCCATCTAACACTTTTAATCATGCTCTTAACAGGGCCTTTAAGACTGTTAAAGTGTGCATTGGATTTTCATGTGTAGGAGTCAGATAAGAGTGCAAATCTGTTAGTCTATCACCCAAGTCCAGAGGTGGAAATAAAGTTATCTACTGGCCTGCACTCACACCTGAATACAAACGTGCATAAATACACAAAAATAACTTCCAGAGTGTTATTCTAACCTGGTGTGGTTACTATACAATAATCCTAGCACTCCAGAAACTGAGGCTAGCATTTCATAACAGTTCAAGGTCAGGT
>NW_022196893.1:20843009-20869892 GCF_008632895.1 Mastomys coucha | reverse complement strand
AAAAAAAAAAAAAAAAAAACAGCAATTTTAATTTTTTCAAGTGCATAGTTACAGAAAAAATAGTCAAGATCCTGAGAAAAATATAATCTACAAATCTTGATTTGAGATTAAAATGGTAAAAAGGAAGCTCAGCACATGTAGGTCAGTGAAATAAAATTCCCATTCTCTCCTAAAGTCCAATGTAAGGCAGCTTGATAGCAATAGGTTTATGTAATAATTGATTTGAATATCCCTGCCTTCCTATGAGTAGTGAGGCTGGGTAAAGATTTTTTTGAGATTATTTTAGCAATTGAAACAAGAAAAATGTGTCAGGAAAATAAGGCAAAGGGATAAAGAAATGAAGTTTCACACAACGGCTGCAGCTCGCGGACTCACGACCTGCAGGTCTTGGGTGGAGGGCACGTGGGTTGTGGAGGTTTCTGCTTAGCCTGAGGCTCCTTGGAACAGTGTCACTTTCTGGTGGTAGCTGCTTTCGGACAACTCTGAAAGTTTCTGTTTAGAATCTTCTAGGAAGACGTGACTGACTGTCTTGAAACTGAAATATGAGTAATAGCTGTTTTACAAACTGCCTTCTCTAGCGAGGCTCACGAGAACCTTAGGTCCCCTCTTCTCAGTCTGCGGGTCTTGATCTCTTTGGAGGTTGCACATCAGATAGCCTGTTTACGATTCATAACAGCAGCAAAATTACAGTCATAAAATAGCAACAAAATAAGTTTTATGGTTGGGGAGGGGAAGGTTTCACCACATCATGAGGACCTGCGTTAAAGGGTCACAGCAGAGGAAGCCTGAGAGCCACTGATTTAGATGGTGTCACTTCTGCAAAACAGGAAGTAACTGAGGGACTTAGAGTCTTCTGCACAATCTATCACTGAAACAAGCTACTACTGAGAGAAGAATTGAACGCAGTAAGAAATGGATGTACTATTTGCCATATAGGTCAGAAAAAAAAATAGATAGAAAAGCCTTGGAAAAATGGGGAAAGCTCTATATTGGCCATACACTCCTATTGATGATTGTCTGATAGAAGGCTAAGGGTCAAATCCTTTGATCACATCTACTGACATTTCTTGGACAGCTTGAAAGTCTCAGCTACAAAATACCATGTATTGGTTCTGTTCTCCTTGAGAACTGAGAGGGACGGCTGGTTCCAGGGTGACATATAGTGACATATAGTTTAGCAGGGCAAAGATGTCTTCATAGGTACTCTAAGTGAGTCTCTCTCAAAGGATAACTCCAAAATCCAAAAGCATCTTTTCTGCTTCAGAGCATTCACTTTAATCAGGAAAAGGCTTCTAGCAACCCCCAAAGTAGACAATAAATCAACACAATAAATGCCGAAAGGGTGATAACTCAATAAAATTATTTTGTTCTTTTAAAATGTCCTAAAAGTCTGACTTGGGTCCATTTCTTACCTTCTCAGTTTTCTGAATATTTGTATGCTTGGCAGAAGGTACACTATGCACTTCTTGTGTAATTTTATTGAATCCAGACTGAGCAGCCAAGTGAGAATCAGTGCTGCCTGAGTAAGGTAATATGACTTTTCCCAGCCTTCAAATACGGGCACTTGAGACTAGAGCTGGCTCGGTGCCTGATGCAATAGCCAGGATTTAGTTTCTGGTTTGATTTTTATACTTACTGGTTAGTATGACATTAATTACCACAAAAGTTTGTTTGGCTTCCTTTTTTTGTTTAATTGTATCATCTGTAAAGCCAATAGTCTTTGTTTAGTATAATAAGCTGATTACAGCATGATCCCTTGTTTCCACAAATGATTCATGTGTATGTGCTTGCGTGTAGGTGTACATGTGGTCCAGAGGTCTTGAGTACCATTACTCAGGTATCTTTTTTTTTCCATTTGAAGATAGGCTCTCTCACTGACTTGCAGTTAGTGTTGGCTGCTCA
Organism: Mastomys coucha; assembly: GCF_008632895.1. Lineage (NCBI taxonomy): Eukaryota > Metazoa > Chordata > Mammalia > Rodentia > Muridae > Mastomys > Mastomys coucha. Next base: position 20,867,990 of record NW_022196893.1, on the reverse strand, counting down.
GTGAGCTTCAGAGATTTTCCTGACTCTACTTTCCCGTGGATGGTATTACAGGTGGACACTACTATGCCAACTTTAAAACAAAACAAAACAAAAAAAAAACAAAAAACAAAACACAAAAAAACAAAACAAAACAAAACAAACGGGTTCTGAGCATCTAGCTCAGGTCTTGTGCTGGCAGAGCATCTTTACAGCCTCCTAAGATGATGCCACAATTCTTGGTAGTTTGACTTATACACAATTCCTCTAGAAGAATCACAACCTTTATAAGGCATCTCAGACATGTAGCCACATTGTCTGGAAACAACAAATGAAACCATGCCTGAAGTGTCACTTCTGCGTTAAGGACATTACATCTACTGTTTTCAGCTTCTGTGAAAACCTCCAAAGGGGTCAAAGGGTCAGCAATCTGTAAGGACCATACATCCAGGAAGTAGCAGAGGTTAATTTTGCTTAGGTGGATTATGCTCCCATGTCCAGTTTGAAAGTCTCCCTTTTCTTTCTCAGATAACCAAATCTAGGTTAAAAGGAAGTTTGATGAGATCTCAGTGATGAAAAGCCAAATTCACAGATAAATTCATAACAGTCAAAATGTTTTCCTTGTAGAGAAGGAAAACTGGCACATCATTTCTAGAGTTGTGAGAAATTATACAGTCCACCAACGCCATTCCAAAACTGATTGTGAGGTGTGATGGCTATTCATGCTTGTCAACTTGACTGAATCTAGAATTAACTAAAGCCCAAGTGACTGAGTACACCTGTGAGGGATTTGTCTTAGTTAAATCATTTGAAGTGGGAAGACCCTCCTTTATTCTGGGCCACACCTTCTCATAGAAGCCTATGCAAAGGACATGGAGGAAGGACATGGAGGAAGGACATGGAGGAAGGAAGCTTTTGCTCTTTGCCTGCTTGCCCTCACTCTTTCTTGCAAGTTCATTTCTTCACTGGCTTTAGAGCCTACTTCTTCCAGATTCCAGTGTATACTAACGATATCCAGCCTCATGAATTGAACAACTAATGAATTACTGAACTTCCTGCTGGTAGACAACCATAGTTGAACTAGCTGGAGCATAACCCCTAAGCAACTGTAATAAGTCAATTCTGTTCTTTTAGAGAACTCTGACTAATATATGAGGTTATAAAACAAATTCAAATAATGCAAAAAATGAATAACAAGTATAGATATAAGTGGAAATTAATAACCATCAGAGCTGCTGTTGAAAATTGTCAACACACATTCTCCACAAACTAATGATAAGCCCTTATTACTAAAGACATGACTACATAACTCATTGAGCACTGAAAAGTTGAGCTGGTCCTCACCCTTACCTCCACTAACTAGTGTCTATGGGACTGGGAAGTCCTATTCATGCTGCCAAAGAAGAAGGATAAACACCAATTAGGCTACAAACCTTTCAGTCCAAAAAATAAGCTGAAGCAATAATGGCATAAAAGCTGTGGAAGTAACCAAGCACTATCCAATTGGACTTAAGGTCCACTCCATGAGATGGAACACATGCCCACACTGCTTGGGTGGCCAAGAACCTGAGACTGCATAGGCCATGGCACCAGGGAAAACCAAATACAACTGTTCTACTAAAGGAATGTATCAATAAAATGACTCCTTGCGACATTCTGTTATACTCATTATATTAGTTAGGGTTTTACTGCTGTGAGCAGACACGGTGACCAAGACAACTCTTATAAAAGACAAAAGTTAATCAGGGCTGGTTTACTAGGTTCTGAAGTTCAGTCAATTATCATCATGGTGGGAAGCATGACAGCATCCAGGCAGGAATGGCTCTGGAGGAGCTGAGAGTTTTACATCTTGTTCCAAAGGCAAACAGGAGAAGACTGGTTCTTCAGGCAGCTAGGAGGAGGGTCTCAAAGTCCACCCCTACAATGAAACACTCCCTCCAGCAAGGCCACACCTACTCTAACAAGGCCACTCCTCCTAATAGTGCCACGCTCTGGGCCAAGGATATTCAAATCACCACATCGTAGATCAATGACTTGCTCAGCCATATCAGTAGACAGAAACAAATACAGACCAGTAACTAGATAATGTGCAGAGAATGAGAGGCCTTGGAACACTCACTCCTGACTGGGATGTCTTCATATCAAATCTCTCTCCTCAGGACTAGGGAAAGTCTGCAGAGGAGGAGGCAGGAAGATTGTAAGAGTCAGAATATATGGAAGGCACCAAGGAAACAAGGCCTTCTAGATCCAGCAGGACTGATGCACCTGTGAACTCACAGCCTGGTCTAATTTTATTTCACTTCTTCTGTGGTGTATTTCTGAACTCCTTGTTTTTCTCAGCACCTTGACTAATCACAAGTCTCGGCACTCACTGACATCCTCTGTGAAGAGAAACTTCTTCTATTGAGTGTGAAGGCAATAGCAGTTTATGCCAACAAATATTCAGAAGGCAGTTTGACAACATATTCATTTAGAAAAATTAAAATGGTGCATTTAGGCCGGGCAGTGGTTGTGCATGCCTTTAATCCCAGCACTTGGGAGGCAGAGGCAGGAGGATTTATGAGTTCGAGGCCAGCCTGGTCTATAGAGTGAGTTCCAGGACAGCCAGGGCTATACAGAGAAGCCCTGTCTCGAAACACACACACACACACACACACACACACACAAACACACAAAAATGGTGCATTTAATCCATGCCACCTGTGACCTCCACAGTCATAGGCCTTTGGCAAGGCCTACAGTATCAGACATGGAATGCTTCCTCTGGAACAGGCCTTATAGTCAATCAGAAATCATTGGCTCCCTAAACACTCATGTTCCTATTAAACCAGTAGGCAACTGGCTATTGGAGAATGTAAGGTCTGAAGTGATAAAGACTACTGCATGCAGGCTTTTCTCCTCTGGCTGCCTACATAGAAATTTCTGGTACTGTAAAAGTTGGCCAGCAAGTGAAGCTCCTACTTGGTTCTAGCACTATTTCTCTGTGTTCTATAGACAAGCTGTTTCATGTATGCAGATAGAATCTTACTTTCCAATTCTGGTGGCCAGTCAAGAGGAATAGCCAGAGCCTATGTAATGCAGGGGATGGGGTTCAGTGGGGACTTCCTGGCCAAGAATGCTCAGGACTATACCCCATATCTGGCACTGAGATTTTCATGTAATTACACATCTTCTGGGATCTGCATTGTCCACCGATACATGGCACCATCATTCAAATATTTTCTTTTTCTTTTTATAATTATTTTTAATTATATTTTTTAAATTAGCTTTTTACTATTCATATTTTTGGTTTATTGAGTTCCAAGTTGCTTTTCAAATGTTCTGGCTTGAAGGATTTGATCACATATATGCTTGTACACATTGCTTCCCAGGTTCCGTTGTGTAATGTGCCTTATCATTTTCTTCTTAGAGTCAGTAGGGTTGTTCTAACCATCTTTAGAATTTTTTTTTATTTTTTGAAATTATAATATATCCTTTGTCATATATGTGGTTAGCAAGCATTTTATTCCATTCTGCGATTGTTGTTTCTTTACTTGACTATTTTCATCGCCGTGGAGAACATTTCACACATTCTGGCCTTTTCAAGGACAAAGTGGAAGCAGCAAGACAATAGAAGTTTGTTGTGAGATTTCTTCTCCAAGGAATACCAGAGAAGCTACATGCAAGAAGTCTCATCAACACGGCTACCTAAACATGACCTGAACAGGAACAATACCAGAGAAGCTACATGCAAGAAGTCTCATCAACACGGCTACCTAAACATGACCTGAACAGGACCAATACCACACTAACATGAAATGGGGGGAGTCTCATGGGGTCTAGCCCTAGGCAAAGAACTACCAGCAACTAAGGAACTGATTATAACAGGAGATGTAGTATTCTCCATGGAAGACCTCAAAACTGCTTATTTAATATCAAGTAAATAACCTTGAAATCATACATACAAGTAAATTTACATAGACAGAGATGGTTTTATTCATATATTTTTGAATATATATATATACACATATATATATGTATATATATACATATATATATATATGAACAATACAATGAATTTGAAAGAGACCAAGGAGTGCATAGGGAGGGTTGGAGGGAAAAAAAGGGAATGAGGAAAATCACATATTTATGTTTTAATATAAACAAATGTAAAGGTTTTCTCCTCAGACAGAAAGCCATCAGTTTAAAGCATCACAGAGACACTATATCTAATTGGCTTTGCTGTGTCAAAACCTTCCCCTCCCTCATAGAACAGTCACATATCCCACATCAACAACGCAGATTCAACCTATAATTTTTATTTGGAAAAGAACAAGATGATAAATGTAGCAGGGTCTAGACCTTTGCAGAACTGACTCCACAATGGTAGTATCAATTGGACCATAAAATCATGTAGCTAGCACCACCTGCCATAACGAAAGCAAAGGCCTAATCCGTCAAAGCCCATAGCTCCTGGAAGGTCTCTAAGTCGACTCCCCTTGCTCTTTGGCTTCTGTGGTTCTGCTTTTGGATAACTGTTCTTGTTAGCTGAAGTATGTCAACTCAGGATATATCGCTTCATGTGTATGTTTAAAAGCTCACTCTGAGAAGAGCTTAGGTCTCTGCTCAGATCCCAAATGCCCAGCCAGCTAATGAGGACTTTCTATTAGCTTAAACTCAAGTCTGAGTAGCCTTGCTGATAGATCCCCTATAACAATAAACTATGAACGTTATCTCAGAAGTTGATCGTTTAATATATTTCATATTTGGCATTATCATGTGACTACTTATGTATTAAAACAAAGAAGAAAAATCAAGTTTAATTTGAACTCATGTTAATGCTGTTTATGAAATAGTGATCTGAAAATATCCAGTGAACTCCAGCTGTAGATATGGGCTCATATAAAAAAAAAAACAAAAAAACCCAGAATTTGTTTTGTTTGTTTGTTGTGGTTGTTTGGGAGAGAATCAATCACTTGATTATTTGTTGCCTTAATGTTAAAAATTATCAGCTATGCAAAATATGTACAGAATATAATATTTGAAAAATGCAGGGTTCCTAGGATTGTGGTTATATGTTATGATCCCCAAACATGAAGATGCATGTTTTATCTAGGATATTATGTTTAGTGAAAAAGCACTGAATGAATGATATTTTTCTTCTCCACAAATGAATACTTGGACTTTGATTGAAAAATAGCATACCATTATAGCTGATTTGCATTTGTTAGTGAGGAACTTAAAATAAGTTAAATAATTCATGATTTTTTTAACCATGGTTAAAAATAGTAGTTTAAGAAAATTATAATTGAAGAGCTAGCTATATAAGAATCAAACTAGAGGATTACTAGATAATTTCAGATTTTATTTTAGGCAGTTGAGGTTTTGTGTATTTTGTGCAAACATAAGTCGGGAACATATGTACTAAAATGAAATATGATTTAAAAGAGAAGCGTAAATAGAAAGCTCACTGTGGGAGTCTATAAATCCATGTTCTTACACAGCACACCAGTTTATGAATTAGAATAAGATCATGTCTTCTCAATCTGTATCTAGCTGAAAAGCTGTGAAGTATCACCGACATGAAAAAGAAAGTACAAAGCTCCAATTATCTTCTCACTAGCACAACAGTAAAATTCTGTCCGGAAGTAATAAGCAGACTAATGTATAAGTAAGGCCCAAGAATCATTCCTACTAACCTGCTTTGCCTCAGACTTTTACAGGGCTACATACACACTCGGCAGCAGTGTGATAATCTGTTGCAGGAGGCTTGAATGAGCTGAAGAACACACCTGAGTGCACGCCACAGAGCAGCAGCAGGGCACTCAACAGGAGTGAGTCGGAGGTTAGCATCACAGGCATATTTTATGTCTTTGTAAAATGTTGAATTGACGGCTGATGTGAAGTCAGCATGCAGAGGAAGGACTTCTTATCACTAAATAGACTCCTTGTGTGTGTCCTAACGTCTCCTCAACCAACATATCAGTGATACTTGCCTGAACTAATATAGAAACTCTTAAAACGCAAGGAAGAAAAATGTCTCTAGACACGGTTCCTCGCCTCTACAACCCACACCATGTTTGGTAGGCTGGAGGACTACAAAACGGCTAGCTCTTACTCTCTGGGGAGGGGTCATGCTTCATGGGTTCATTGTGTGTAGCATTTCTGTTGTCAATGAAAAAAAACACACAAAAACAAAAAACAAACAAACAAACCCCAAACTACACAGCTGTCACCTTAAAGGGAACAGAAGATCATTTATTCTGGAGCCATATGGAGTGGCCACGGCCTGGAAACACAGGATTAGGTTACTCCAACACGGAAGCAGTTTCATGAAGCCTTACAGTTTTGTAGAACAAGAAACATCACAAATTGATTAGTCAATTGAAAGAGCCAACTTCAAAGTGGAAAGCACAAAAGAGAGATTGATTCAATGGGGTCACCTTAGGAAGAGACACAGAGACCCAGCAAACACATAAAGTCCATCTTAGGGATCATGAAGTGAGATAAAAGTTTAAATATGGGGCTGAGGATGTGCACATATAAGCAGTCCTGATGAAGAGGTGGTTCCTTCCACCACTGACCCATCATGATGGGGGCTTCATTCTCATCCTGTAAGATGGTCAGACAAGTGTTAGAACTGTTTGAAATCTCTTTCTGGGAGACAAGTTTTCCTGATGGGTAGGGCCTTTCCTTTTATCCAACATGAGTTTCCTGAGGAAATTCCCATTTCTTTGGGGCTCATTGCTTCAACAGCCTGATAATCAGATTGAGAGACAAACATGGCTTGCTACATTATCATTCTTTGAACTCTTTATTCTTAATAAACTTCAGCTTAATGAAAATGAAGCCAGATTTTGTTAAACTTTTAGTAGTCTTTGGAAGTATGCACAGTTTTGTATCAATAAATCTTAATGACAAAAGCAGCATTCTGGACATTGGAAAACCGCACATATAAAAGAATACACGAGCCAGTGTTTTCAAAAAGCATGTGGAGTGGACATGCCAATGCTGAACAGGGAATTCAGGACAACCTAAATCTGTTTTTCTGGGCACACTCACTCAAAATGTTACCTTTAATAAGCCCCTTTGGGCTCAACATTCCTTTGTCATAACTGGTGAAAAAGTTGTTAAGTTCGTCTCAGGGTATGGTAGAACATTCCCTGCAGGGGCACACAAAGAGGAAGGCTTCTCAGATATAAAAATATAATGCAAGAGAGAATTGGTTCACACAAACCTACCTCTTCTTGTCTCTCTGGAAAAGAACCAACTCAGTACAAACTGTAGCAGTGAACAAACTCCATCTGACCACTGCCCCAAACCCCACAAAGCCCGGTTGCTTTTGCTTCTTCTTGAAAGACCCCTTCTTTATTCAGGCAATTTTGTTTTGAGTGAAAGATTTTCTTTCATGCTGTTTCACCCAATTGTCAAAAATGTCTATGTCGATGATTTTCAAGAGAAGAACAATTCTGGTGTCAGGAGAGGCACCCCTTCTGAGGTCTACTGGTTTCTCTCTGTCACCTGAGAAATTACAGTGCTTCCAATTTATTCTGATTAGCTGTACCTGTGTGAAACACATTTGGGTAACTTCACCATCCCAACCAGAACAGCAATCACTATTTCAAATGAAAACATCTCCCTTCTGACTGCTGTTAACCTTCAGCTTGCGGAATTATTCTGACTCTGTAGTCAAAGTGCGGAAGCTAAAAACCATTAGCTTGAAGTCAGTCCAGGAGTACAGGTCTGAGTTTGATATCAACTGCATGTTGTGCAGGAAAACTGAAAAGAAGTTGCATCTGTGGAGACAGATTGACTGATTAGGATTTCGGTGCTGTGGAGAGACTGGAATGTTGGAGGTCCAGAGGCTAATCATCCTATATTGGGCTAGTTCTAGCTCTCCAGAGCTAGGTCTCTCTTATGTGGTCCTCATATCAAAAGTCCCAGAACAATTTTCACCTACATCCCTATGTCTTCTTATGGAGAGCTTTTCAATCCAATACCTTTATGTTGTCAATAATTAAATTCTTTCTGTGTTTACCTCTTCATTTGCACTTAAAAGTACTTCATTCAATTATAATTAAAAGTACAATATATTATATATAATTTTATTTTTTGACAATATTTTTAGATCCATACCTGATTTTTTATTAAATTATTTTATTTACATTCCAAATGTTGTCCCCCTTTCCAGTCCCCCACCCAGAGTTCTTTACCCCCTACCCCTTCCCCTTTGCATCTGAGAGGGTGCTCCCTACTCCATCCACCCACCTCCACCTTACTCCCCCAGCATCTCCCTTCCCTGGGGCATCAAGTCTCTACAGCTTAGGTGCATCCTCTCCCACTAGGCCATTATCCAAGGCCTTTGTAAGGGCTTTGTTGCTGCTGTTGATAACCATGCAGTCATGTGGCTCATAAGCAGGCAGCATTGCTTAATCTTGCTGACCTGCTTGGCACCAGTTTTTTAGGGCGGTATGTCTTGGCTTCCCTGCTCAAGTGACTTTAAGTACAGCTGTGCTACTGTTATCTAATGACTGAAAAACTTCAAGAAGCATGGAAATGTCTACTTTCCTTGCTTTCCATTTCTTTCTTTATTATACAGATCTTCAAATGCTACCCCAAGAAAGACTGTAAATAAGTTATTTTCTTCTTCAGATTTATCAAAATGTCATCTACTTAGAATAGTCACCTTAGAGTATTTAGGGTAGGCTAACCCCGTTCGTTCATAAAACAAAATTTACTTGAGTCAGACATTAATCTTATAGTGCAGCTCAGAATAATGTTCAGAGGTTTAATAATCTCAAATTCAATACAAGTCAAAAGAATAAAGTCGAATGTCTGTTTAGGTCTCTTTCAAATCACTAAGCAAATATTTTTAGAAGCCTGAAGTAAACTAAGATTCTTAATGTGACTGAATTCTGAAGCTAACTCCAATGAGCTTTGCTCTTGATTTATACTGTTATTTTAAATGATCAAATGCTGTACTTTTAATTATAATTGTACAATAGCACAAATGTTGAAGTGAACACAGCAGGAATTTTATTACTAACAATATAAAGGTATTGGGTTGCAAAGCTCTCCATAAGAAGACATAAAGGAGGATCCTAAGGATCAGAGGTGAGCAGGACAAATCTGTACAACACCTGGAGTAACTGGGACCAGTGGGACCCAGGCATGCAGCAACTCCAACAGCCCAGTGGCATAGGTTGCTTCCAGTATATTTGTGTCCTAGCAGACCTTGGGCGCAAATTCTGCAGCCAGTCCTACAACACCCAGAGGAAGTTCCACTCTCAGGCCTTCTGACACACCCAGAATCAGAGGATCAGAGGCCATGCCCTGAGCAGACCTTGGGTGCAAATTCTGTAGCCAGTCCCACAACACCCAGAGGAAGCTTCACTCCCAGGTGCTCTAACACACCCAGGATCAGAGGTGAGGAGGACACAACATCTGTCCCAAAACCGGGAATAACTGGGACCAGCGGAACTCAGGCACACAGGAACAATACCAGATCAGTGGCACTAATTCCTTCCAGGTCTGTCTAAGCTGGTGCCCTAGACTGACTGGTGCAGCCAGTCCCACAAAACCCAGAGGAAGTTCCACTCCCAGGCCCTCTAGATAACCCATGATCACAGGATCCCAGAAACAGCTTGACTCTGTGGAGTTCTGACACAACCAGGATTACAGGAAGGACAAACCCTACTCAGATTTAGCCAGGGCAGGTAGCACTAGAGATAACCAGATGGCGAGAGGCAAGCATAAGAATGTAAGCAACAGAAACCAAGGTTCCTTGGCATCATCAGAACCCAATTCTCCCACAATAGCAGCAAGTCCTGAACACACCATCACACCAGAAAAGCAAGATTCAGATCCAAAATCACTTCTCATGATGATGATAGAGGACATTAAGAAGGACATAAATAACTCCCTTAAAGAAATACAGGTAAACAGATAGAAGCCCTTAAAGAGGAAACACAAAAATCCCTTAAAGAACTACAGGAAAACACAATCAAACAGGTGAAAGAGATGAACAAAACCATCCAGGATCTAAAAATGGAAATAGAAACAATAAAGAAATCAGAAAGAGAGACAACTATGGAGATAAAAAACCTAGGAAAGAAATCAGGAGTCATAGATGCAAGCATCACCAACAGAATACAAAAGATAGAAGAGAGAATCTCAGGGGCAGAAGATACCATAGAAAACATTGACACAACAGTCAAAGAAAATGCAAAAAGCAAAAAGCTCCTAACCCAAAGCATCTAGGAAATCCAGGACACAATGAGAAGACCAAACCTAAGGATAATAGGTATAGAAGAGAGTAAAGACTCCCAACTTAAAGGGCCAGTAAATATCTTCAACAAAATTATAGAAGAAAACTTCCCTAACCTAAAGAAAGAGATGCCCATGAACAGACAAGAAGTCTACAGAACTTCAAATAGACTGGATCAGAAAAGAAATTCCTCCCATCACATAATAATCAAAACATAAAATGCACTAAACAAAGAAAGAATTTTAAAAGTGGTAAGAGAAAAAGGTCAAGTAACCTATAAAGGCAGGCCTATCAGAATTACACCAGATTTCTCCCCAGAGACTATGAAAGCTAGAAGATCCTGGGCAGATATCATACAGACCCTAAGAAAACACAAATGCCAGACCTGGCTACTATACCCAGCAAAATTCTCAATTACCACAGATGGAGAAACCAAGATATTCCATGACAAAACCAAATTTTCACAGCATCTTTCCACAAATCCAGCCCTACAAAGGATAATAGAGGAAAACACCAACATAAGGAACAAAGCTACACCCTAGAGGAAGCAGGAAAGGAATCTTTCAACAAACCCACACAAACATAATTCCACCTCTAACAACAAAAATAACAGGAAGTAACATTTACTTTTTCTTAATATCTCTTAATATGAAAATTAATATTATCAACTTATCCTAATCAATTCAAATTCAAAAGTATGAGGAATTGAAAATTTTTGGCTATTATCTGGTAGCCTCTCTAATTTATTAATTGGAGAAATTGGTCCAATATTGTACAATCCATATATACTTTCTGCTTGTTTGTACCTGACAGTGTCTTGCTGGGTACCACATAACAGTCTTGAAACAATGCTTCTCCTATATCAACCTCTCTATTAATAGGATTGTTTATTTGATGATTTACACTATATTATGGCTTTCAGAACAGCTTACATATTTCAAAATTATTTATACAGCCAAAAGAAATATAAACGATTAACTTGGGAGGTGGCTTATAAAAGAACAACAAAGAATGAGACTGAATGCTTTGCTTGATGTTTGTAACTATTGTATCAGTTTTGAAGAAGAGAACTTTATAAGTTACTCTTTCTCTGAGATGAATACTTTTCAAAATCATCACAGCCACTGAACCAGATTCTTACCCTCACCTATTGTCTGTGCCACCCTCCAAGCAGAACCACTGTTCATTGAAACAGTTGGTGAATGACTTCATGGATAGACCATCTTAATACACACACCATTTCTTATATTTTTGGTTGTGAGCCTAGCTGAGCCATCTCTCCAACCCAACACACACTATTTCTTAAATGAATGTAACCTGTTTTCTGTGGGCTGATAATGAAGACAATCACTCTAGTCAAATAGTTTTGACCATAGCAGGAAATCTGTATCCAAAAATCATGCCTACAATTGACTCTTTGGCACAGCAGAACTGTCAACTCTCAGCTTGGCTACTAGGGAGGTAAAATCCTTTGGTGATATGAAGGGCAGTGAAGTACAGTCTTATTACAATGAACTCCAATGTCTAAAAATTGTTCTTATTTTGGGCTTGTACCACAGTAAGAGTCAAGATTTTAAACTTTACTAAAAACAAAACAAACAAACAAAAAGACTTTATCTATTTATGTTCAAGTACCTGACTAATACAGAAGTAGAGGCTCACAGCCATCCATTGGACTGAGTACAGGGTCTCCAATAAAGGAGCTAGAGAAAGGACCCAAGGAGCTGAAGGGTTTGCAGCTCCTTAGGATGAACAACAATATGAACTAACTAGCACCCTCAGAGCTCCCAGGAACTAAACCACCAACCAAAGAGTACACATGGTGGGACTAATGGCTCTAGCAGCATATGTAGTTGAAGATGGCCAAGTCGGTCACCAATGGGAGGAGAGGCCCTTTGCCTAGTGAAGGTTTGGAATACCAGGGTGGGTTGGTGAGCAGGGGCCGAGGGGAGTGAGCAGGGGTTTTTTGTTTGTTTGTTTTTGTTTTTGTTTATTATCTTTTTCTTTTTTTTGGAGGGGAAACTGGGAAAGGAGATATCATATGACATGTAAATAAAGAAATATCTAATTAAAAAATATGAAGAAAAAACTAATAGTGTTGTATTATTTTAAAATATATAGCTAATATGTTTTGAGTTATTTAAAATTTATATTGAGAAAAACATGCATTTTCAGTATTGCTGCAGACAAGCATATACATAAGACTAATTGATTGTTTTATATCAAACAACTTTTATACTACTCATTAAATATTGTTACAATATTTTATAAATTTTAAAGAATATGACAAAATAAAAAAAAAGGTATTGCAGGTATTGAGGTCTCTGGGAGGAGTTTGGGTACAAAAGGGAAAGAAGAATGTGATGTAATTCTGTTTACTTAAAATATTTTTAAATGTTAACAAATTCAGATAAACTGAATTTATGTATATTTTTTCATCCTAATGCAATAAAACTTAAATCAATTTAAAAAAAGAAGACATAAGGAAGTAATTGAAAATTGTTCTGGAACTTTTGATATGCGGACCACCTATTCCCTTCACAGCACACACTCAGCCCCCATCCCCATTCTCTCTCATCAACAGCAGCTTCTTTTTCTGAAGTAGTGATTTCTCTGCATTCAAAAATCAACTTTAACACACAGCTGTAAATATCTGAATTACTCTATTATAAATCTGAATGATTCAAACGTACTTGGTGATGGTGAATAGTACAAAAGCCTAACCAATAGAGAGCAGCAGTTGGGACACAGACTACAAAAATGAAAATGTGTTACCCAAGAGGGATTGGGGATAGAAGGAGCTTGGATGGTGGAGTTGTTGCTATGGTTACTGTTTGTCTGACTGAAGAAACAACATGCTTCTGTTCCCATCTGTATATGCTGCATATCTCATTCAGGTGTCTGATCAGCTACTCAACCCCTCCCCCAGGGAGTCTCCATGTGACAGATGTTGTGCTGGGCACCAGGGACAGTGCTGTCCAAATAAGCCTGCTATCTGATCTCAAGTAGCACAAGTAATGTTCACACCTCGATACTGCCTCGCACCTCCGTGAGGCATGATCTCTCCTGTCACACTCACTGTACAATTATCAGAGAAACTCAGTTATCCAATGAACTTTATATTAATCAATTTTAAACAGTCTGCGTGTCAATGCTGTTCCGGTATTTGTTATTTTTATGAGCGGAAAACTCCGATGTTCAGATACCAAAACACAATATTCTTACAAATGCAGGAGGGAGTGGATGGTAAATGCAAAGGTAATTTAGAAAAATTAAATGTAGCTAGGATTTCTTATTCAGACATGGAGCCTGACGGACGGAGAGGATTGTGGGATTTCTTATTCAGACATGGAGCCTGAGGGACAGAGAGGATTGTGGGATTTCTTATTCAGACATGGAGCCTGAGGGACGGAGAGGATTGTGAGCACCAGATCAGCTTGGGTGTGAATTGCTGACTTGTCTTGTTGGAAGGCTGTTGTCACTGCACAAGAGAGGGCAAGTGCTCTTCTGAGTCCATCACTGTGAGACCTCTTGATTCAAACCTCTTAGTGTCTATGTAAGTATTGAGTGTACCAGCCAGATCTGGTGGTACAGACCTGTAATCACAGCTTTTGAAGAGGCTAAGACAGAAGGTCTCAAGGTCACACGCTCTACTTGACTTACAAAGTTAGTTCAGACCAGCTATGGGACTTGAGGAGACCCTGCCTAAAAAGAAAAATAAATAAATAAAGAGGGCTAAGGAGATAGCTCTGTGATAAGGCACTGCCTGACAAGCCTAAGGCCCTAGTTTCTACATCAAAAGGAATTAGACTATATTGTTTTACAATGGTATGATCCACATGTGATAAGTGCAGGTATTCAAACCTATAAAATTGACATTTGGACATATGTGCCTGTGTGAAACCGTCAACACCCATGGCAAAAGTACCCTCTACACCATCCTACCAAGGGTTTCTTCATTGTCCTAGGACGACCTGCCTCTCCCCACACTTGCCCTTTACCTTTCGGAAAGCAATAACCTACCTTGTATCATTACAGATTCATTTATGTGTTTGAATAAATTTACCATTAATTTAAGGAGCATTCTCCCCAAACCAATAGAAAAATCTTAAATATTAATAAACTATTAAGGGCACTCTCTCAATGGAAGCTCTGTTTAATATCTGGGTCATTGGCCCTTTCCTCACAACCCTAACCACTCCAGTCACCTCAAACTCAAGATTGAAAATTTCTGAAGTGAAAAGATTGTCCTTGTAAGGGGGAGGGGCTGTGAAGCCATCTTCCTGAAGGCCTTTCTGGGAGGTCAGATGGACCATCTTCAGCGCTGAGTGGTTGGGCACTGCTCAGCCTGCTCCACGTATACAGAGAATGTCCTGGGAACCTGGCAGGAAAGCCACAGCTGATTGGAACCTTTCTTTCAAGCCATGTAAATGCTGAGACTCATATCTGTTGAATCTTCATTAGAAAGAACAACAAAAGCAAGACCTCAATCAAGATGGAAGAGAATCATACAATTATAGACTAAATTCCATGTGATTCTCTTCTCTCTGTCTGTCTCTGTCTCTGTCTCTGTCTCTGTCAGTCTCCCCCGACCCCCTCCTGAATTTTATAGAAAAGGATAAAAAGCGGTTGTCATCAGATAATGGTTTAGCTTCCTGCAGCTGGAGTCTCAGTAATTCCTGGTTAGAGAGATGGCAAAGGCAGACAGACTTTCAGCTCTGAGTCCCATCGCCTTTTAACAAGGTCCCCCCTGTATTTAGTTATGTAAGTGTTGCTACCATGAAGTCTGCGGAAGGTTTTGGCTCTGTTTCCATCAGTGCGAACACGGTATCTTCACCGCAATGAATGTCTTTAGAGGGTTGCAGTTTGTTCATTTTTGAAGTTGCTTTCATTTGTGCGAAACCTAAAATTATATGGTATGGCGGGGAAGAGGAAAAGAAGCTTTTAAAATATCAAGTTTGGGCTGGTGAGATGGCCCATACTCGTTGCTGAGCCTCTCAAAACCTGAGCTTGACTCCGGGAACCCGCATGGTTAGGTGAGAGAATCGTCCGGCAGATCGTTCCTCTGGTTTCCACACGTATGCACATGTGCCCACCCACATAAACAAATGTTGCAAAATTTAAAACATTAAAGTGCAGCACTCATTTAGTACTTCCAAGTCAAAGAAAATGAAAGTAAATCACTTCAAATTTAACTCCAAATAGAAATTTATTCCACATGGGTAAGGATTGTTAGTCATTTAGCTGTAATTTTTGAGATGGATTGTTACTCTCGGCAAGTTGACACAATCTAGAATCACAATGAGAGATGAGCTTTTGGGCATACGTATGAGGATCTTCTTAACTGGATTAAGTGAGGTAGCAAGACCCACCCTGATACAGCTGTCCTTATTTCTCAGAATGGACGCTGGCCTGAGAGGAAGAGAGGAGCGCAAGCTGAGCATGAGCGAGCCTCCACTGACTCACTGCTCTCTGCTCTCAGCTCTGAATGTGATGCTACCCTGATGCTCTAAGTTCCTGTAACCTTTCTCTCCTGCAGAGTTTGACTGTAGCCTGGAATAAATGCTATGAGCTGAATAAATGCTTTCTTCCTTACATAGCTTTAGTCAGAGTATTTTACCACAGCAGCAGAAAGGAGACCCAGTAAAGGGCACTTCCTCTTTAAAATTTTCTCATTATATTCCACCTATGTTGGTCAAAGACATAGGTACTTTAATTTAGATCCATTTTGATGATAAGCATCTCAAGTGTCACTACTCTTGGCATTCATTGTTTTAGTAAACATTTGTAGTATAGCAATTCTGCACCAGGGATTTGGCTGCAGGAGAGGATACAACAATGAGAAAAGATTCAGAATGGAAATCTAGGGTTAAATAGGCAACACCTAATGAGGAAGATGGCATTCAAAGTAGCACTAGTCATTAAAACCTCTGAAGGTTATCACTTTTGCCCAATTCTTGTTCTTCAGAATAAACAGTTGGAGAGCTAGCTGGAAGTCTTTTTGAGTTTAGAAAGGGAGCCTAGATTCTGAAGTATAACATGAAAGCTCTGAAAGTCTTGGCCTACGAGTGTCCTGATTTAGCCTTTTATAGTGTCTGGGCATAGAAAGGTCTTACTAGGGCTCTGGTTATGACAAAATAATGTGTCTGCCAAAGGAATCTGCCGCTGACTATGCTAAAGTGAAAGGAGAAGTGGGGTGGTTTACATAGCTTAAAACAATTCCAGCACAGAATCAAACACTGGCTCCTCAGGATTGTAAAATTGTAAAGTCTAATGGGCACCCATTTATTGCTTGCTAGAAGCTTTGAAGACCACATTACAATCTTACATAATTACAGAATTATGTAAGAGTAAGAATTTAGGGAAAACAAATGCCATCAATATGTTTCTATGTTTAGAATGAGATGCAACGATAATTTTCTTAGAGATGAAGAACAGTTTTCATATAAACTACATGGTTCGTGGCCAAAGGGAAGGATACAGGGGGGTTAATCATGGACACATGTTCTGTGGTAAATGGAAAATATTTTTCTAAACGGCCTGAAACCTGAGTTTACTTGACAAACACAGATCCTCCCCTACTACCCTCTCCATTGGGTATCATCCCACCCCACACGCCAAATAATTGCAGTGCCAGGTGCATCCTCTCCCACTGAAGCCAGACAAGGTAACCCAGTTAAAGGAACAGGATCCATAGACAAGAAACAGATTCAGGGACAGCCCCCATTCCAGTTGTTGGGGAACCCGCATGAAGACCAGGCTGCACTTCTCCTACATATGTGCTGGGGGCCTTGGTCCAGCCCATACTTGCTCTTTGGCTGGCGGTTCAGTCTCTAGGAGCCCCAAGGGTCCAGGTTAGTTGATTCTGTTGTTCTTCTTCTAGAGTCCCTGTCCTCTTGGTTCTCTCAATCCTTCTCCCAACTCTTCCATAAGATTTCCTGAGCTCCATCTAATGTTTGGCTGTGAATCTCTGAATCTCTTTCTATTAGCAGCTAGGTGGAGCCTCTCAGAGAACAGTTATGCTAGGCTCCTGTCTACAAGCATAACAGAGTATCATTAATACTGTTAGGGATTGGTTCTTGCCCATGAAATTGGTCTCAAGTTGGCCCAGTCATTGGTTGGCCATTCCTTCCATCTCTGCTCTAACTTTACCCATAACAAATGAAACACAGCTTGTCTCTCCCAAGCAAAATCCTATACTAGTTCCCAATGGGCCTATAAACATCCAAAAGTCTGCTAACTCAATAATTCTACACAATCTACCTGACCCTGCCCCATATGGCTCCAACTCAGAGTATTCCTTCCCTCAGTTCCTATTCTTTTGATATGCTGACCTTCATTTCAGAAAATAATTTGGGATTTGCAAACTTTATATTTGCTCCGTGGTCTTCCTGGAAGGGCTTCATTTTTATTTTCTATGGCTCATTCCCACATGCTACTCAGGTTTCAATTAAAGTGAAACTTGCCATCAAGAATCCTGAACTTTGCTGCACGTCCCTGCTTTTCTTCAACCCTGTAATCACTCACAACTGAAACATCTCTGTTTACTTCTGCTTTTCTCCAGTACAAGTTCTGTGAGAGTAGAGTATTTCCCCACTGCTTCTTCTAAGTAACTAAAAATGATTACCAGTTAATAATATGTTTGAAAATAATGCAAATATTCTATCTCATCTTGGGCAATGCTATAGATAAGACACTGCTGGGTTTTGGGTTTGGTGTATGTTTGTAACCCCATAAGTTTGGGTTTGGGGAAGGACATGGCAGAACAATGGTTTTCCTTCCACAGCATAAAACCCTCTAAAGAAACATCTTAGTAAAATTTCTAGAAAATAAGACACTCACTAAGTTCCTAAAGTCTTAATAGCAAAATGAGATCACAAAACTATTGTCTCAGGTTAATGGAGGAGTAGGGTCTCCTCCTATTAACAGAGTGCTGTACTCTGTGGGGCCAATGGGTCACATACTAAACTAGAAGGTGAAAGAGGCAACTAAATCCAGTGTTTTGTAGGAGAGAGAAAGAACAAAAACACAGATCTTTAAACAAAGAGACTGTGCATCTTCAGGTTATTTAAAACAATCATCTTACTGTAAGGTTCGAAAATAGTTACTGAGAGTTACTGAGGCAATCTTACATTAACACTATTGTATAATGTAGCCTATGGTGCCTTTATAAAAGAAGTGAGCCAGGCAGTGGTGGTGCATGCCTTTAATCCCAGCACTTGGGAGGCAGAGGCAGGCGGATTTCTGAGTTCGAGGCCAACCTGGTCTAAAAAGTGAGCTCCAGGACAGCCAGGGATATACAGAGAAACCCTGTCTCAAAAAACAAACAAACAAATAAACAAAAAACAAACAACAAAAAAGTGAATATAGATTCTAATGTTGAGGTTTTAATGATTTTTTAAAGATTTATTTATTTATTTATTTATTTATTATATGTAAGTACATTGTAGCTGTCTTCAGACACCCCAGAAGAGGGTCTCATTACAGATGGTTGTGAGCCACCATATAATTGCTGGGATTTGAACTCAGGACCTTCAGAAGAGCAGTCAATGCTCTTAACCACTGAGCCATCTCACCAGCCCCTTTAATGATTACTTTTAAATGTTTATATAGTTTGTTTAGTAAAAAAAAAATTATATCTCAAAGTATCATTTTTATATTATGAGAAGAGTAAAGTTTTCAATTGGCTGATAATTGAATTGTATGTTTTATATAAAGTTTTATCTAGAGTTCCAGCTGTGGTCAGTACACTAGTATTTAGCCTCTGCATTCTAATCTGTGTACACTTGGAGGCTGCAAAAATGGTTACATGGTATGTTTCATATTGTCTATAGGTTAAAGAACATTTGATGAGAGAGAGAGAGAGAGAGAGAGAGAGAGAGAGAGAGAGAGAGAGAGAGAGAGAGAGAGAGACTAAGGAGGAAGGATGACATATCCAAGAAGGATTTTCAGTTGGTTGGCATGCAATTTGACCCTCAGACCTTTAACAACTGAACACAATTTTCCAAATATTCCCATTTTTCACTTCATACTTTTGAGATTGTAGATATCTGGAGAGGGTGATATTTATGATATAGTTTCCTTACCTGAATCTTGAACAATGAAACATGTGATTCTCAATCCCATTCGTGCCCTTGCCCCTTCACTGTGACAGAGGAAGATAACACCAATTGGCCAAATCCATAGTTTTCTGGAGCCAACCTCTCCTGCTTTTTCATGGTTCTCTTGATTTTGTCAAGAGACTCATGTGTGCACAAATGTTTCTTCCCATAAGCCTAGTCTAGTTTTTGGTTGCCTATGTTGAAAACTGCCTATTTGAAGAGCATATAATTTATTATGATTGAATATCAGAATGTCTAATCTGCCCAAATCACTCACTGGCCCACCCAGGTCTGTCCCTGAGCAGTTTTTCTGTGCTCTCCACAATGATCAGTCATTGACACAATGCAAGTCATTGACACAAAGATCTTGACCTAAGTTTCTTTTTTACCCAGAATGCTTTTTCCTCCACTATGCACCCTCCCCCACTTGTTCTCCATTCTTAAACCTCAACTTAAGAAATGATTAATCACCAAAGTGGTTTATAATCTCAAAGAGCTCTTTGCTGCAAGACAATATGTATCTCTTTCAGAGCATGCATCCCAATCTGCAACTCCAGCTTTATGCATCGGATTACGTCTCACTGGCCCTTTACACTGTTATCTTCTTGAGATAGCTAATAACCTGGGAATAATCTCTGAATCTTATTGCCTACTCAAGTGATGGGCACTCAATCAAAAATTAGTCAATAGCTTTAAACCTTATCTCAGGTATTCCTGAATTTCAGAACACATAGCCTTCTCCTCATCTCTCAGGTCTCATATTTTGTCCCATTAGTGAGTTCATTCTCAAGGCTTCAACCTTAGTTCTTATTCTATTCTTATGACAATATCATTAAATAATTAATTTAATTACTACCTATACATGCCATATACAAATGTTTCTTTTTTACTCAAAGAAGCAAGTTCCACACGCTCCAGATCCATTTTTTTAATTATTAGCTTTACCCTCCTATGTGAATATCACAGTAATAAATCTAATTTGCCACATGCAAGGCTGACCTACTTTTCTAACTATGAATAATTAGAATTAACCATAATAACCATAAGCTCACTAGCCATCTTTGCAAAAGTAAATATTAATAGTTGTGATCTAATTGAAATTATTGTTGATAAATCAGGAATGAAGTTGAAATTATTGATAAAATAACTTGTGTTATACAAATTATTGGCTAAATGTTATCACTACCTTAGATAAATAATGTCACTAAATATTCACATTTTCTTGAAGAGTTTATTTTTGTAGACATTTTAAATACATAAGTAGTGATCATTTGCTAGTTGGTATATTAGGCATGAAATAGTTATCATATTCTTTGAATAATACACTATACATTTTAAAAAGATATTAAACAAGACCTAATTATTGTTGCATAGTAATCTTTGTATGTACTAACCACATATTTTCATATGTAAAAAAGAAAAAAATTAACTTCAAGTTCCTTGCATGATAAAATGTTACATTATTAAAAAAACAGTCAAGTATGCATGCCACAAATTACATCAATCTATTAAGTTTGCAATCTTAGGAAACATGAGTAGGAATCACTTCCCAAGAGCTTTGAAGGAAAATATATGTTCTACTTAATCAGATCTCTCAAAGAAAGCTAGTAAAATGGAAGGCAGGAGAAAGATACAATGCTAAAGCCCTTGGTTATTGTCACCACAGTCATCCTGAATTATTTCTTCCAGAGTGGAAAAGGAAAGACTTAGACATATTCCTGTTCTTTTTAATAAATGAAAAAAGAAGAGCCATATAAGCTACAAACTTGAACTTTCATCCCTTCTGGTTATTGTGCTTTCAGAAAAGAGTCATGTTCCGTGCTGCCCTTTGTCAGGTACAGGGTGTCACAGAGTTCTTGTAAATCATCATTACAAAGTTTTCCCTGTCTTTTGGGAGGCAATACTGAACTGGAAAATGCTAAAACTGTCAGAAGTATGTTGTAAATGTGATCATGGTTGTTATAGTTTCTGAACATTTTCAAGGTTTCAGAAAATAAAAGTACCATGAGGCCACAAAATTAATGAAAGCCTTTATAAAAAATGTTCTATGGACACAAGGAGACACACATCCTGACAGTGACCCACAGTGTCAGGGCTGATGGGAAGGGACAGGGTGCAGGATGGCTGAGTCACTCTGCTGACATCCTTGAGGCACAGATAAAGCAGAAATTTTTCTTGTGTGAGTTCTTTGTATGAAGGATGCCTTGCAGCAACAACAACAACAAAAGAATCAACGTGTTTTTTTGTAAGGTGTCATATGGAAATTATAAGCTGCAAAAAACTTTCATAGTTCTAAATGGGGAGGATCAAAAGATCTACCTCATCAGAAGGCTCGTTTTTTATATTAAATGAGCCAAAATAAATTACCCATTATATTACATGGGTAATCAGTGACACTCTTGGGTGTTCCTCCTCTGTGGAGAGCCAGAGCAACCCAAGACTCTCTCAGAGGTCCTGATGAAAGGACAAAGGGAACAGTCATTGTGTGTCCCTTGTCCATGAATGGACAGCAAGGCTTGTCTGGGACTGGAGCCAGTGCTTCAAAGGAGTCAAGGTTGTGGTTTCTGGGATCTCAAGTCTTCCCTCCCTCTCCCTGGGCTGTGACTATCAGTCCTAAGGCAGCCATGTCTGAGGCAGCCCAGGTTTTGTTTACCAACGTTATCTGATTGAGCTCTCTGTTGACCTTGGCCATTTTCCCCCTGTTAAAAGTGTCTATGATGCTGTACTTCTTAACAAGGTTGCTTGGCATAAGTCATCAACTTATGCAAGACCTCCTGGTCCCAAAGCTATTGATTTTTCTCTCCTTTATTTCTCCTTTATTCTTTAATCCCCAGTCCTCCCACTGGACATCTTACTGTCCCAGATCCTCATTCCTGTGGGTTCAGGTCACTCCTCAATCTCTCTGGGTTTACAGCATCAGTGTGAGACAGCACAATCTCTGAGTTTCTTCTCAATCTCCGGTCTCTTTCTGGATGACTCCTCTCAAGCTGAGGAACATAAAGCTATCTATCGTGAGTCTGCAACTGAAGCCTCTCCCCGACAAAGAGTTGTTTTATTATTTTATTATTACTTCTATTATTATTATTATTATTATTATTATTATTATTATTAATCTGACTGTTTACGTCATAAAATCAGAACCGAGCTCATGATAGCCCTTCTTTAGCTCTGACTGTAGTAGACAGGTCAGGTTATGGTGCAGACAATTTCTTTGCCTCATTTTCATTTCTCAGATGTCTCTCCACACTATGACTTTCTAGGATCTGCATTCCAGACCTGCACTGTTGTAGAAAAAAAAATTAATCCCAATTCTGGGTTTCTACCCCACCTTTAACCTTTTAGTTCTTGGATAAAAAATACACACAAGCCTTTATATTTACAATAAGCCTTAGTCAGCACTAAAGAGGGCAGATATCTACCCTCTTGCTATTATGTCTGCTTCCCAGCCAATAATACCACTATATAATTTGCCATGTTTCCTCTGGGCTGCTCTTAACTCCAAATAGCCAACCCACATGGCCGTTATTTCATGACTCACCTAACCCACGGTGGCTTCCTCCTCTCTTCACCTCAGACCCCAAGCTCAGGAGCCCTAAACCCCCACCTATGTCTCTTCTGCCCAGCTATTGGCTGTCAGTATCTTTATTCACCAGTCAGAAACAACTTGGGAGCAAGGTCACATAGCAACACTTGGGTCTACATGCATACTCTCTCATCTTTGGAGCAACTAGGTCTTGGGGGCCGCACTTAGCACTAGATTACAGAGCAACAGACCAAACCTCAAGCCTGCCCCTTTACTTCTAAGCAATTTTCCCTTATAATACTCCATATATAATTGCCTCCTTGATGTTTTGCGGATATTTGAACAAGTTCCCGTGACGTCACCTCTGCGCCGTGTGTCTCTTGTGCCTTCTCCTATACACCTATATATCTGTATAGTACTTTCTTCTTCCAATCTTTGCAAATTCTCCCCGTCCCTTCTCTCTGGGAGACAGGGTCTCGTGTTGCTTTGGGATTACTATGCACCCAAGGATTACGATGCTCTTGAAGATTCAGTCCTCTTCTATCAGCCACCTAAGTGCTGAATGGCAGGGCTCCACCACTCATTGTTCATGCCTTCAGTGCTACTTTCTCAGTGACACGTGTCGTGCTTCAGTTTAGCAGATTCCCTCCTGCCTATCCTTCTCTGTCTTCCCTCTTACCTAATGCCATTCTCCCGGCCTCCTTACGTCATGTACCAGCTTCTGGTACAGCCTGATTTTAGTTTGATGTTAATTCTCATTTATAACGGAAATATGAGCAACCAGGTGAAGATTATTCACCCTTTTTTTTTTCTAATTAACAACTGTCAGCCCACGTCCTTAGTAAATATCTGAAGAAGGTAGTCTGGTTTTTTTTTTTTTCAATACAAGCTTTCTGTGTGTAGCTTTGGCTGTCTTGGAACTCATTCTGTAGACCAGGCTAGACTCAAATGTGGAGATATGCCTGCCTCTGCCTCTTGCCAGCTGGAATTGAAGGCATGCACCTTCACTCCCCAGTTCAGAAGAACATTTTTTGTTGGAACGTTGCATATTGATATGAATCATTTAGTTTCAGTTTAGTCTTTACTTCAGTAAAAAATAAAAGTATTATCAGGGTCTGTTCACCATGATAGCTTTGTCCTAAATACACTGAAAATGGTCAATAAGTAGTCACAAAAGAGAGCAAGGATGGATCTTTTCTGAATTGCTGAAGAACTATATTTAACTATCTGCATGTGCTTTAGAGATTCTCAGAGTCTTCAGGAATGTGCTTGTTTGCCCTATGCATGATAAACTATTCCACAGAAAAGTGGTCAGTTGTTATCTGCTTCTATAGTATACACATACAGCCATTCCTTTAGTTAATCTGACTAAGAACTTCCAATTCTTATTGAATTCTCAGAGGACCTGGTCTCTTCTCATCAAAAATTGCAAGTCATGATACATTTATGACAAAGTAGTTTATTGGAATTTACTTAAAACTAATTTACTTAATTCTAGTGACATTTGACTTCTTTTGCTATTAACTCATGATTTTTATTTGTATGCTTACACATTGTTACATTTCTTTGATTAGTTCATGACTTGTTTGAGGTTAAAACCCACATCATATTTCATGTGTGTGTGTTGATCTTTACCTCTTGGGATGGTGTGATCATTAATTCAAAATAAGTTGAATGTTGAAAAACCTATCTGAACTTGTCCAAAAATAAAGCCGAGTTATCAAATATTTTCAAATATTTCTATGATCAAGAAGGATCTAGAAAGAAGTAGATAAAAGGTGATTTACATTAATATTGTCATAATAATACATATTATAATTACCTAATTCAGAACAAGAAATTTCCAATGGGTCTTTATTCTTGCCTTTAACTCCGGATATCTAGAAGGAGACATGGCAACATATATGCAAGTCAAAGGTAACAGAAATCTAATGAAAAGGCCTGTGGCTTCTGCAAAAACAGGGAGTCCCATCAGGCCTTAGCTGTGTTGGACAACAACCTTCTTGGAAAACTTACTTTAAAATGATAGGATTGGAATGTGCTTGTAGAACTGTCTGTGTTTTATCTAAATCTGTGTTAAGTCTAAATCTCTGAGAAAACTTGCTAGGACGGCTCAGAAATGTGATATGAAAACA
>NW_022196893.1:20824121-20842999 GCF_008632895.1 Mastomys coucha | reverse complement strand
TTCAAATTTCCCTTTTTCTGAAGGACAGAACAAGTATAAATATTAAATGAAAACTAAAGCCCAGAAGGACTATAGGAGGAAGTCACTTTCCAAAGCCTTGATGGCCTGCAGGTCACAGTTGATCTAAGGTGAAGAGATACTGTAGCTGGGAGGAGTTCTCTCATTTGGCCAACTGCTTGAGTGTGCTATGACCACTAACCATTATGGCCTTTATAAGTGAATGTTTAAATACAACAAGCGGAAAAGGGTGACGTTTCAGAGGGAAGTATTTTAGATTTGTTCATCTTCAGTAGTGAAGCATTTGGGCTGGAGATTACAAATCATTCTTTTTCTAATGCGAGTAGCCATGATGAGCTGTAACATGGCTGTTCTAACCAGCACCTGTCTATCTCTGTGAACAGGTTCTTTGAGCCAGGTTCTTCTGTTGTGCAAGGCTTGTCTCCAAAAGGCTTTTTTCCAGTTAAGAATGTAATGTCCTGCTGGGCGGTGGTGGCGCACGCCTTTAATCCCAGCACTTGGGAGGCAGAGGCAGGCGGATTTCTGAGTTCGAGGCCAGCCTGGTCTCCAGAGTGAGTTCCAGGACAGCCAGGGCTATACAGAGAAACCCTGTCTCGAAAAAAACCAAAAAAAAAAAAAAAAAAAAAAAAAAAAAAAAAAAAAAAAAAGAATGTAATGTCCTGCCCCCTTCCCCTCCTCCAGGGTAACCAAGATCAAAAAACAACATATGTTGAAAGCAACATAGACATACAGTTTTCTTTTTGTTTGTCAGAAAGAAAAATGTCATTGCTGTTTTATGAACTTAATTTTATTGCAGAGAACCAAAGGGGGTCTCGCAGAGCAACACATTCATGTTGTATCAACTTCTTATCTTAGCCCTGTGGGGGACACACACACACACACACACACACACACACACACACACACCCCTTAAGATGTAGAACTCATAGTTTCACACTGTGTTTTGAAATAGTGTGAAAGCTTTATTGATCATGTAAGAAAACACCACAAGAAAACACCACACTACAGGTTGATTAAAGGCACCACAAAGGCATCAGTTGTGGTAAGAAATTTTTCATTAATATTTCATTCTACTTAGTTTTGCTTTTGGAGGCAGTGGGTAGGATAGAAGACAACATAGGAAAAAGTTTAGTGATTGTCCTAAGTATCATTATTCTATATTCCTCTTGCCTCAAATTGACTTCCAAGCTTAATTCCATTGGGGTTTACAATATCCATAAACATGATTTACTAAAGTTCCAAGTCAGAATGACTACAGTTTTGAAAAAGGCTAGGCCCAGAAACTTTCAGCAGTGTTTTTTCTTCTCCTTTGAAATTTCCTCCTTATGACCCCTTGAGTAATTTTCTGACCTCCTCTGTAGGTATTCCAAGTAAAATAAACATATTTAAAGACTCAAAGCTAGCATCCACCAATGAGACAAAATATAGGATGCTTGTCTTTCTGGGCACTGAATACTTTACCCAGAATGATTGTTTCCAGTTACACCCATTTATCCATGCATCTCATTTTTCTTAATGATGAGAAATATTATTGTGTCCATTTAACACGTTTAACTATCCATCCCTCGGTTGGTGAACATCCTGGCTGTTTCCATTCCCTGGTTATTGCAACTCGAACAGCAATGGACATAGAAGAGCAAGTAGCTCTGTAACACGAAATGGAGTCCTTTGGGTACTTACCCAGGCTGTTAAATCTCATAAAAATGGGATATTTTTCTTCATTTATTTCTCATTCAAGTTCATTATCAATATGTAGAAATGTATTCATTTATGTATATTGATGTATCTAATTACTTTGCCAAAAATGGGTTTATCAAGTCTAAGAGTTTTGCAGTATAGTCTTTACCATCTTTCAAATAGAAGATAATTTCATGTGCAGATGGGGTTGATTTCTCCTTTTCCTGTTTGTATCACCCTCATTTCTTTCCCTTATGTTCTTCTTCCAACTGTGATTTTAAACACAATAGTGAATAAAAGCAAAGAGAGTATCAGTTCTGATTTCAGGGGAAATGTTTTAAGTACAGTTTCACTTACACACTGTTGGCTCAACATCTATCATTTACACACCGTTGGCTATACATCTATCATTTACACACTGTTGGCTATACATCTATCATATAGAATTTATTGTGATGGAGTATGTTCCTTCCATTCCTGGAATTTTTAGGGATTTTATTGTAAATGAATACAAATGTTGTCCTAAGACCTTTGTCCATTAATTGATACAATCATGGGATTTCTGCCTTTAAATTTATTGATGTCTTCTTTTTACACTGATTTGTATATGTTGAATTACTTTTGCATCCCTAAAATAAAATAATTTTGGTCACAGAGTGTGGTCTTCTGAATGTTTCTTTATTTGGTTTGCAAATATTTTATTAAAAACTTCCCTATGTATGCTGACGGGGGAAATTGGTCTATAATATTTCTTTTGTTGTTGTTTTTGTTCTCTATTAGGTTTGGTGATAGATCAATACTGGCTCCACAGAATGCATTTTGTGTTGTCTTTTCTCTTCATAATCTCACTCCTCTGCATATGAATATCTAGTTTCCCCATTACCATTGGAGGAAGGTGCCACCTTCTCTCCAGCGTGTGTTGTTTGCCTCTTTGTCCAGTATCAGATGAGTGTAGTTGTAAGTAGTCATGACTCAGTCTTAAAGAATCTACTATTGCCACTTTGCTGAACGAGCATAACTTCTTACTACATTCTAGATCTTATCCTCCTACGCAGAGGGAAGTTTCGTTACCATCCTTCATCAAAGAAACACCTTTACAACAAATAGAGGCTATCCCAGAAAACCACACTGGACACTGGGGTGGCATGTTTACATCACGGCTCCTGCACTAAGGAGGCTCAGGGAGCATTGCGGGAGGACTAAAATAGCCTAAGAGTTAGGATAAGGCTGGTGTGAAACAGTCTCTCCTAGAAATGATTGCGTAAATAAGACTGGAACAACAATGGCTTCAACAGACATATGTGTGTGTGATCATATATATTCATATATATTTAAAGAAATATATATACGTATTCAAAGAAAAAGAAGCTATCAACTTGAGGAAGGCATTGGGAGGGATTTGAAGGAGAGGAGTAACTGAGAGGGCCTGGAGAGAGGAAGGGGAAGGGTAGCAATGTAATTCTATTGCAATTAAGAACACTAAAAAAAATAAAATAAAAAATAAAAAATGTAACATTATTTACTATTTCATACATGTGAAATAAATAGAATTTTTAAATGTTTTCTACATTTTTAAAACACTCATCTTAACAAATTCTCCTCTGAACATTGCCTTTGCTGTGTTTCCAAGTCTTCTGATGTCATCTGTTCATTTTTACTGCTGGTGAAAGTCTTTAATTTTCTCTCTCATTTTTAAAGATACTTTTTCTGGAAACAGTAATATTGGTTGGAATGTTCATCCTTTCAGAGACTGAAGTATATTTTCCATGCCTTACTGGCTTTAGAGTTTCTGCCGAAGGATTGATCTTATTCTGCTGTCTCTGTCATTCTGAGAGGTCTTATTTTTCTTTTACAACTTTTAAACCTGTTTTTATTTTAGGTGTCTTGACAACAATGTGTTTTGGAGAGGTTTTTCTCTGGCCGTGTGTATCTGGGACCCTAAAAGTCTCTAAGACTTGGCTGTACATTTATTTCACTAGATTTGAGGAGGATTTTGACATAATTATGTTGAGTGGATTTTCCCCTTGCTGGGCTCTTTTCTCAGAACTTCCCAGCTTCCTTCCCATGAGCTTTCTTCTCTCTCAGGGCAGCTGCACAGCATCAATGTTGGGGCCCCTTGCTGCTTAAATCCTTTCCCTGACTTGTCCTTCTAGTCTTTCACACTTCCATGCTATCATGCCGCCCATTTGCAATTTCTCAAGTTCTTGTACTCTTTCTCTCTGTAAAGCAATGCATTCTTTTTTTTTTGAAAAATTTTTTATTAGATATTTTCTTTATTTACATGTCATATGATATCTCCTTTCCCAGTTTCCCCTCTGAAAAAAAAAAGGAAAAAAAAAAACCTGATCCCTTCCCCCTCCCCCTACTCACCAACCCACCGTCTCCTGTATCCTGGCCCTGGCATTCCCCTACACTGGGGCATAGAACTTTCACAGGGCCAAGGGCCTCTCCTGTCCTTGATGACTGACTAGGCCATCCTCTGCTATACATACGCCGCTGGAGCCATGAGTCCCACCATGTGTACTCTTTGGTTGGTGGTTTAGTCCCTGGGAGCTCTGAGGATACTAGTTAGTTCATATTGTTGTTTGTCCTAAGGGAGCTAGAGAAAGGACCCAAGGAGCTGAAGCAATGCATTCTTTATGATACCGTTTTCTCATTTACCATGTCACACAGAGTCAGCTCCTAGGCTATGGCCTTACCTCAGCATGGCTGAACAAATTGAATTGAAAAATTCCATAGTTAAATTTGTAACTCAGAGTGCACCACTAATGGTATTTTCTGGAAGCAATAACACTGAGATAACACAGTGCCAAGAGTTCAATCTAAATGATAAAGATGTTTTCATTTGCTTAGTGCGATTAATTCTGTTTGCAACTGTTGTCTTGTGCACGTTCTTCATGGTTGAAAAACTTTTCATTTTGTATAAATAACACATTTTTAAAAATCAATTTCTGGGCTAGAGAAGAGGCTTAGCAATTAAGAGCACTGGCTGCTCTTCCAGAGGAACAAGGTTGGATTCCCAACACCCACAGAGCGGCTCACAACCATCCGTAAGTCTAGTCACAGGGGATGTAGCATCGTCTTCTGTCTTTGAGGCATTGCACACTCTTGGTACGGAGACATTCATGGAGGCAAAATGATCATACATGTGAAATAAATAGAATTTTTAAAAAATCAATTCCTCTGTTCCTGGATAACTGAATCATACAGCAGAGCTAATTTTAGTTTTTGAAGACAACTTCATGCTGATGATGTCCATAGTAACTGCATTCATTTGCACAGCAATATGTAGGTGTTTCTTTGTGTGCAAATTGTCACAAACATTTTTTTGGTGTTTTCTTAATGGCTGTCATTCTGACTGGAAATCTCAAAGTAACTTTAATTTGCATTTTTATGCTGTAATTGAGGTTGGAGGTCTGAGTCATATGTTTGTATTTGATATTTTGAGAACTTTATATTTATTGCCTTATTCATTGATTGATTCAATTATTTGATTGCCTGTTTTAGTACTTGAGTTCTTTGTATTTTCCAGATATAATCTGAAATCAGGTAAGGAGCCAGTAAAGATTTTCTTCAATTTGTAGGCTGCCTTTATTAATCAGTTAAATGTTTTTCTTCTGCTCAGTTGGTGATTTTCAATTCTCTGAGGTCTCATTTGTAAACTATTGACATGATTTGCTGAGCAACTGGAGTATATTCAGGAAGTCCTTAAGTTACTTGTGCCTTGAACATGCTCTTCAGTTTCACAGTTTTGACTATTATTTGAAGATCTTGGACACTTTTGGATTTGATTCTGTGCAAGATGGGAGGAGGGAGCCATTAATAGTCCCATGTTCTATATTTGGATCTCTGGTTTTCCCAGCGTCATTTTATAAATTCTTCTAATGTATATTTTCTACAACTTTGTAAAGATCCTGTTTGCAGCTTCGGTTTGTATTTCGGGCATCTATGTGTCTATTCCATTGTACTATGTATCTATTCTAATTCCTATGACTGACACCATCAGCATGTGTCTTTATTTTTAATGTAATTTATTTGTATGTATGGTTGTTTATCCTACACATATGTCTGTGCACAGCATATGTAAAGTGCATTTAAAAGCCAGAATAGGGCACTGGAATTTCAGAGGGCTGTGAGTGGCCATGTAGATGCTGGGAATCAAACCTGTGTACGCTAGAGGAAAACCCAGTGTTCTAAATCATTGAGCCATCTCCTCAGCCTCCACCTTTAGAACGTTGTAAATTGTTTTCATCTTTCTGGGAAGAATGGCATTTGAATTTTGGTAACATTGAATTTCTAATTTGCAAGAGTGAGAGATTTTTTTCTATCTTCTAGTGTCTTCTTCAATATCTTTCTTCATCTTATTCACAGTTTTAATGTCTACATCTTTCTGTGCCTTTCCTTAAGATTACCCATGGTATTCTTGTGGAATTATGAATGGGATTATTCCTCTGGTTTCATCTTCAGCCTGTTGCTATTGGAATACAGGATACCTATTGGTTTTGTATGCTCATCTTCTTTCATGCTGCTTTTCTAAAACTATCAGGTCTAACATTTATTTTCTGGTAGTCTTCAGGATCTTTAATACATAGAACTATATCAGGCATGTATAAAAATACTTTGGTGTCTTTCTTTCCTATCTGTAGCCTTTTTTGATTTCATTCTTTTGTCTTCTTGCCACAACTAACACTTCGCACACTAAAAGAGTGCCATTGAAAACATCATTAGCCATTTTTATTAATTAAACTATTAGTGCATTACTCCTGAAACATGGTGTTTACAATTCAGCTGAATGATGTGTCTGCTCACTCATTATTCTCAATCCCACTCAATCTGACCATAGTTGATTAAGAAATCAATCACAAGTATCAAAGAATGGTCCTGCACCCCAAGTTTCCCACCCATAAGTATCTCCAGAGAGCTTTCTGATCCCAAATTCTCACAGATATTATTCAACAAAATCTGCCCAGATGGTGACATGGATAAACAAGACAATGTGACTTGAACATTAGCTTAGGTCAGTCATAATGTACCAGAACCTCATTTAGGTGAGTTTGTAATTGGCTCCTCAGACAAGCCACCTGAGTGATATCTGGCTTATTATCTCTGCATGTAGGTAATTATTTCAATAGTGTGGTCATTTAACTTGAAAAGGTAGAATAAAACTTGCTTCTGGCATTATCTCAAATAGTAACAACATCACTTCACCCTGAAAATAATTATCAGCTTACAGTACAAGGCTATGATGGGTATATACCACCAGGGTCTCTAGTTGCTAATAATCCTCGTTTGCCTGAACCAGTGCCTGGGGACACCTGGAGCTGTCAGTGCTGAACCTAAAGTTGAAATCCACCTGACTTCCAGAACAGGCTGCTATAGGTGGCCACTTTTATTCCATTGATGGCCTTGCTAAATACAATATAATTAAACATCTCTGCTAAAAGCATTGATAATTGTTTCTCTAAGTGATTATGAGACTAACTAAATGTATTTTTTCCTATTCTTATTAGATCGATCACATCTACCAACAGAATGGCACATTCACAGAAAATGCTTTCAAGGAAAGATATTGTGAACAGAAAGATGTGTATTAGTGTGAAATTAACAATTTGTCTTGCATCATTCTATATAGTTTTGATGTAAGGTGCCACCTCTCCTCTTCTGGATGATTTTTCAAGGCTGTAACCTTATGAAAAGTATTGGGAAATACTGCTCCTACCTACAGAGCAAGACAGGTCTGTTTACTGCCTTTGAAGAAAAGAAAATAATGCTTTTATCTAAAATCAAAAGTAGTAAATGTTATTGTCTAGTGTAACAAGATATTTCCCTTACACACAAAAATGATAGACCACCTTATCATGTATTAAAAGATATATGGTTTTCTAAACTTCAGAGTCTCCCTCATGAAACATAATCCAAAGTTTGTCTGATACTCGTCTGGGTAGATCCTGTGAATCTACATTATACAGGTCAATTGTTCAATGAGGTTATGTGACACCATGGAAAGACAGAAAACAGGACATACAAGACATAGCTGCCGCTGTGACAGTATACTTCTTTAAATATTTTTAGGTAGAAAGAATGTACTTTAATTATCAAAAGACAGAGCAGTAAGTACATGAAGCAGTAACATGGTCATTCTCTGCCAAGCACTGTGCACTGTACTCAGTGATCTTTATGGGACGGGTAGCAGTGTCATTTGCACCTGCTTTGCCGTGAACCCATGAGCACCTTGACAGTGCGGGACAGTGGTGTGATGAGGTGATCAGACACTCTGCTTCCCTCTCATCTTATGAGGCTGTTCTAGTTTTATTCTGTCGGTTAGACAGATACAACGACCAAAAACAATTAGTGAAGGAAGGAAGATTACAGGTCTAGTCCACTCTTGAGGAAAGTCAGGGGGAAAACTCAATCAGGAAGTATAAGGCCGATCTATTTGCAATTCCACAGAACGAAGGAACAATGGAAGATTCCTGCTTGCTGGCTAGCTCACAGGCTTGTGCTTAGCTAGATTTCTTATGTAGCCCAGGGAATGGTGACGCCCATAGTGAGCTGGGCTCTTCTACATCAATTAAAAATCAAGATAATCCCCAACAGACATGCCCACAGGGCAATGTGATCTAGACAATTCTTTGAGATTTTTCTCTCTAATGAATCAAGGTGACAGTTAAAGATAACTAGGACAGGCTGTTGTCATGAATTTAGTGACACTGACTGAAATTGTGCTGTTTCTGACATATATGTACATGCATGTGAATGCACACGTGTATATATGTATGTAAAACAGCACAGTAGGGCATATGCGTACTATTCTTTTATCTACTAAAAACCTGTAGTCATGTTTGTTGTATATTCTGGGATTTCAACACACCAGTGTTCTCAATTCTTTTGAGGATATAACATCACTAAAAGTCAGTGTGCAGATGAACAAATATGCTCTGTTCCTCTGAATCTAATCAACTGGATCTTCATTAATCAAGTAAAGTAGCACAAAGAGAGCAGTAGTTCTCAATTAAAATAATTACAAGGACTACAGATCCCTCTGCTAGAACACAAATAATTATATTCCCAGAAGTTTTCTATTCCATTAACACCAAAATCCCTACAGTAAATCTGAAAACAATAAGGCAAACAATGTGGAGCGTAGGAAAACTAGATTAAGTCCCCTCTGAAGCTCTGTGACCTTTTAGAGTAATTGATAGCAATAGTGTCAGTAGAGTTTCTGCAGTCACTGCTTGGTGGCCTTTATCTTTCAGTGGCAAGGCCTTGAGATGTCTTCATATGCATTCCAATCATGATAAGCAAAGACGATCAATGCTTTTAGCAGAAATGTGTTAAAAGTAAGATTGAAAAAAAAGACTCATACCCTTTGGTATCCAGAACAAGGACTTTTGGATGTCCTGCTCTTTCTACCTTGCTCTCTTAGAGATAGGGTCAATCATTGTCACCAGCAAGACCTTATTTATCTTCCTGCATCCACTGCCCACAGCACAGGTGTTGTGTGCCAATGTGTGGTCATGCCCTGCTTTTAATTAATATAGGGGCTAGGGAACTCAGACTCAGGTCTTCATGCCTGTACAGCAGTGGTTCTCAACCTGTGGCTGAGACCCTTTTGAGGGTCAGGGTCGAATGACTCACCCTTTCACAGAGGTCCCATGTGAGGCATCCTGCATATCAGATATTTACACTATGATTCATAACAGTAAAAATTGCAGTTATGAAATAGAAGCAAAATAGCTTTATGCTTGGGGGTGGGTTGTCACTACAACATGTGGAACTATGTTAAAGCGCCACAGCATTAGGAAGATTGAGACCCACTGCTGTGCGGCAGCAGCTCCTACCCACTGAACAACCTCCCCAGCCTTCTGTCCTTCTTTTTTACCAATTTTCACAACAGGAAAATGTAAAAGCAGTTAACACACTTACAGATTCCACTGGATTCAGAAAGATTTCTGGAAACAGCTGCTTGCCCCATTGAGTTAATGGTTAAATGAATAATATAGTTGATTTTCTTTCCCATCTGTTTTCAAAAGGCTCAATTAATTAATTGCCTCCATCCCATTGGCCCATGGGTATATCTGTTGAGTATTTTCTTCATTCTTTTTTTTTTTTTTTTTGAGACAGGGTAGCTCCAGTTGTCCTGGAACTCTCTCTGTAGACCAGGCTAACCTCAAACTTGGAGATCTGCCTGTCTCTGCCTGTCTCTGCTTCCCCAGTGCTGGGATTAAAAGTGTATGCCACCACTGACTGCCTGAGAATGTTCTTATTATTGTAAGCAGGCCCAGAGCATTGCAAGCAAATCAACCCTGGCCATGTGGGCCTAGGCTTCCTTAGAAAAGTAGCTGAGCAAACCAATAGGAGCAAGGCAGTTGTAACAAATGCTGAATGTCAGGCAGTACGTTGTAACAAATGCTGAATGTCAGGCAGTAAGTTGTTAACAAATGCTGAATGTCATTTTGGTTGTGCATCCTAGACTTACTGTCTCTGTTTCAGTTAATGTAGACAGATGTTGCATTAGAAATGTTTCATCAACTCTTCTTTCTTACTTTGTCATAGCCATAATGAGTAGCTCTGTGGGCTATAGTCTTCAGCTATACCTCTCTATACCTTAAAAAGGAGATAAGCTAATTGAATGCTATTATTTGTTGAATTCCATTCATCTTATACACAATATATAGGCATTATCAACTTTATTACTAAAAAAAAAATACAGAAGGCACAGTAATGCATCTTTAGAACAAGGTGAAAGAAACAAATAATTCTACATTTGTATCCAGTTACCAATCTTACTCATTATATCTACTTGCTTAATGTCACACAAGCAGAAAATGGCTAAGTTCATTAAAAGCTGAAGATAGACCAACTGTGTTGTCCAACTGTAATATTCTTGAGTGTTTAATCTGAAGGAAATGAAGTCAGTATAAAATGCACTACTATTTACTACATTTATTATATTATTTAGAATACTCAAGACATGAAATCAGCTCAGGTGCCTTCAACTGTTGATACAATACAGTCTATAAACACTATGAAATAAGCTCAGGCACCTTCAACTGATGATACAATACAGTCTATAAACACTATGAAATATTTCTTAACAGTAAAGAAATGAAATTATATCATGTGCAGTTTGGAGCTAAGTAAGGCTCAAATGTGATATTTCATTTGTGGAAGCATTTTTAAAATGATTTTAAGGTAAAAGAGGGTCTATTAGGGAGGAGAATGTGACCAGGGGCAAGGAGACAAGAGGGGCAGAGGAAGAGAGGGAGAACTTGATCACAGCACAATAAATACTTGCAGGGAGCTTAGTCTCCATGCACAATATGCATGGACGTTCTAATCCTGAAAGAAGACAGCAGAGCTAAGACCTGCACCCAGTTCCATTCGCAGGGTTTAAAATCGCAGGGTTTCTTTTTTATTGTAAAATGTACTGTAAAAACTTTAGAATAATATCATGCAAACTTAATTGAATATATGCCAGGTTTTTCTTCCTGCCAAAAAAAAAGAGCTATAAAAAATGACAAATAGGAGGTGGCTATTTTTAGGTAACTGACAAACAACAAACAGTAGGTGACAGTGTTCTTTAAGAGACTGAAAACGTGAGAGTGCACCTCGAAATCATTCTGACTTTTAGTTGGGGGCATTTCCGTTATGGGGACCACAAAGTAGAAGTCCGGTCTACTACACTCTCGGTGAGCCCAGAAAGAACTCATTGAAGTTCAGGGATTAGACAAGGTACTCATGTGGAAACCCAATGCATGCACTAGGATTCAGCAGAGTTCTGCAGACAACTAAGCCACACATGCACAAAATGACAACCTAAGAGGGTTGACGCTGCTCACCTACTCTGCACTGCAAACTGACCAGCAGATGTAGATGTACCTCTATGGCAAGGAGAGGGGAAAGAGTCAGTCCACTGACACAGAGAATTTATTGAACTTGTAGTTTGGATTAAGGAAGCCTAAAACAGTTGGTTTAAGACTTGACGATATTGTCTAATTAAAAAAAAATCAGAGCCATCATGAAACAAATCATCTGCCAATCACTTAATCGTGTTCCAGGGGTCAGGGGGAAGCAAAAACAAAAGCTCAACGCCATTTAGAAGCAGCAGCACTGGGGCTGGAGAGAGAGCTCAGAGAATAAGTTGATAGCCTTTTGCTCATGAAGAGAGTAGTTTGGATCTGCAGAAACCACACAAAGTTCTATTCACCTTGAATCCCAGCACTCCTACAGCAAGAAGAGAGCAAACGCAGGAGCATCCCCCAGAAACTCATAGAAAAGCTAGTACTACAAACAAGGTGGAAGGCAAGAGCCTCAATCTCAACACCTAAGGGTTTCCTATGACCTCCGTGTGTGCGCTAAGGAACACATGCCTGCACTGATGCCCAAGAACACTAACAAACACAAACAAGCCCGCATCAACATTACACAAAAAAATTAAATAAATAAGAATCACATCTAGACTCTGAATGATATGAAAATCGTGTGCTTATGATACAATAAAGAAATCTGAATGGGAAAGTTAACACTGAAACACTGATTAAACACAAGTTTTCAAATTGTGAAGCCCCAATGTTCAGATTAGCTTAACAAGCATTTATACCAGATATAGTGTGGATTTTAAATTATTTAAAAGATAGTGATAATAAAAGCAAAACCTCTTCAAAAAAATCAACTGAAAATCTATATCTAAAATTCTAATTTCACCTTGTTGGTTATTTTTGTAGTGTAGGGAATCGAAATTTGTACATTGGCTTTGTACATATTGGGATCACTGAGCCCCTGAACTTTATCTAAACACTAATATATAATCCCTAAATGAAAAACTCAGGATGAATGTGAGAGTAAACTGAATATAATGTTACAACAAAAAAAGGATATTAAACTTGAAAACAATTCTAGATAAAATTCTAATAGTAAAAAGTATGAGTGACAAATTATGAAGAGGAGTAAACAGCTTACCAGTGGTCAACTGAACAATATTAATCAGTTTAACATCATTGTAAGGGAGCTTGAGAGAGAGAGAGAGAGAGAGAGAGAGAGAGAGAGAGAGAGAGACAGAGACAGAGACAGAGAGACAGAGACAGAGAGACAGAGAGATAGAAGATAGAGAGTGAAAAGGATTGGAAGTCATTCCAAAAGAAGAAGGAAGATTTTTATGTGTTGGATTTAATAAAAAGAATGGTAAACAATCTGTTCATAAAAAGAAGCATATGAAAATGAAGAGATGGACTGGGTCACACTTGAAAGATTCACAGCACATAATCTAACACACTCATGCCTAAAATATATAAAATCTTTCCAAAACAGCATAGCAAACAAACAACCACTTCCCAATCATGATCAAAAGACAGAAATGTTCTCCCTACAAAAGCATCTGCATAACTAGGCAGTGGATGCACGAGACGATGTCACGAGACGATGTCAGGATCCCACGAGATGGGATTTTATGTCCCCTGTAGTACCTGTAGTCACAACTGAGGCCACTTACAATTCCTAAGTTGCTGTTGCAATGACCTTAGGAAGAATTTGACACTTTCTAGTGCAGGTAAATACTAATGCAATTTTTAGCACAATAAGTACATTCAAGAGTGTTTACCCAAGCATAAGAAGAAAGTACATGTACGGCTAAAGCCTCTAAAGTCAATGTTTATAGTTATATTTTAATAGCTAAATGTTTGTCACGGAGAACGCATTGAAAGTTATGATATATCCAGCCAGTAAAACCATTCTTAAAAACAGAAGCATTATGAATATTCACATGTTTCTTCGGAGATGGCTAGTTCCAGGTGATATCATAATAAATTGTTCTGTTGTTGAGGAAACCTAGACAGAGAGATTTAATATAATAGAAATCTTAATAATGGAGCTATAATATTATATTATAGCAATATAATAATGGAGCTTAATAATGGAGATTTAATATAATAGAAAGCTTAATAATGGAGATCACCAGTAGAGTACTTGCCTAGCATACCATGTTTCAGAGTTTGGCCTCCAGCACACACACACACACACACACACACACACACACACACGTATGTGTGCACTTAGGCACTATGCAATTCAATACTGTGTGACATACTATAATGACAGTAATATGACAATAAGAGAAATAAAGAAGGCAGGTGAGAAGTGGACATAGACTGCTGCAAAATTTCTGTATTTAACATGGACTAGTATCATATTAACAAATCATATTAACAAAGTGAGTATTATTATTTCCAGAGAAACACTGAAAATTACATATTCAATACAGATAAGAAACCAAAATAGAATACTGAAAGTATTTTTGGAACTAAAAGAAAAAAAGGAAGCACAAGATAACTGTGGCTGGAGAGGTGACCCGGTGCTTAGAAGCACACGGTGCTCCTGCAGAAAACCTCATATACATGTTGTGGTTTACCTGTACCTCAGTCAGGATCCAATGCCTTCTGGACATGATTACAGACATGCAGGCAGTCATTTGCATACACAAAACAAAAGTAAATAAACCTTAAATTGTCTTTTACAAACAAAAAGAGAATAGGAACATCATAGTAATGCGGAGAGAAAACTATTAAAGATAATAAGAACTTCCATAATCCAAGAAGGAACACATCATAACCATGAAATAGTATTAAAATCATCAAAGGGGGAAAATGTGCAAGGTGTTTATAATCACACTTCAATTGCCGTTATCTGAAACTGTCACAGCTGTAAGATGCTTCATGCAGACTCACAGAAACCAGCACATAAGCCTGCTTTAGATATTCTATTTATTTAGCAAGAAATCAAAATGGGAATAGGAATCTATTCACTAATAGAAAACCAGTTAATAGCTTTAAAAGGGGATGGGCCACCCCCATCCACCCATCTCAACATTTTTAACCCAGAATTGTTCCTGTTTAAAGGAAATGCAGGGACCAAAAAAAAAATGAACAGAGACTAAAGAAAAGGTCATCCAGAGA
Source organism: Mastomys coucha (assembly GCF_008632895.1). Taxonomy (NCBI): domain Eukaryota; kingdom Metazoa; phylum Chordata; class Mammalia; order Rodentia; family Muridae; genus Mastomys; species Mastomys coucha. The sequence continues at coordinate 20,828,354 of NW_022196893.1, read as the reverse complement.
CTGCCCGACCATGGGATCCATCCCATCTGCAGACACCAAACCCCCACACTATTGCTGATGCCAACAAGTTCTTGTTGACAGAAGCCAGATATAGCTGTCCCCTGAGAGGCTCGGCCAGAACTTGACAGATGCAGATACAACTAGCCATTGACTGAGCCCAGGGAACCCAATGGAGGAGTCCCAATGAGGAAGGACTGAATGAGCTGAAAGGGATTGCGACCCCATAGGAAGAACAACAATATCAACTAACCACACCCTCCAGAGCTTCCAGGGACTAAACCACCAACCAAAGAGTACACATGGAGGGACCCATGGCTCCAGCTGCATAAGTAGCAGAGGATTGCCTCGTCTGGCATCAATGGGAGAGGAAGCCCTTGGTCCTGTGGAGGCTTGATGTCCTAGCATGGGGGGATGCTAGAGCAGTGAAGCAGGAGTGGGGGTGGGGGGTAAGCACCCTCCTAGAGGCAAAGGGGAGGAGGGAAATGGGATGAGGGATTTGTAGAGGGGAGAGCAGGAAGGGGACAATCTTTGAAATATGAATAAATAACAAAAAATAAAAAAAAGTAACAAGAGAGCAACAAAGGTTATGCTAACCATACAGAAAGCAGTGACCAAACTTCAGAAGTGCTTTCTTGAATGTAAACTGTAGTAAGTTCTCCAATCTAAAATAGAGTTGTTAAATAGATATAAAAAAATCTGATCTAACTATGGACTGTTCAGTTTATCCTTATAAACACAAGTAAACTGAATGGACAGGTAGAATAATAATAAAATTTCATTCAAACAGGAAGAATACAAGAGTCTGAAGCCTTAAAGCAGGTAACATCTGGAGTGATCAGAAACTACTAAAAGAAACAACATTATTATTCAGGTTCTACAGAGGAGACATTGCACAGAAGGATTTGATGGGAACTATACATAGGAAACTGTTTTGATAAAGATAAATGCTGCATGTTTTCATTCACACATTTAAATTATGTTTTGAAAATGTTGAGCTCAGGAGCATGAGGTATACAATAAGAGTCATGACAGACTAGGATTGGAAGGACTGGAGAGATGCTTATCAAAATGTGAAAACTATTGCATAATATAATGTCAGTGCATCCTGATCTAACATGCAAGATGGTGATTACAGCTAAGAACAGCAGGCTTCACAACCTACATTAGTAAAGAAACAGGCCTTCTGCATCCTTGCCAAGAATCACAATGCAGTATGTAAGTACAACACCTTGAATATGTGAAACAGTGAGCTCATAGAATTAGCTGTTGTGTTCAATTCACAGTATGTACTCGTGTGTGTGTTTATGTACCTTAAGTTAGTATATTGTATAATAAATTGTAATATAATTTGTGAAGTACTTTGACTAAAGTTGAAATATATCTCTCATCTCTGTACTTAGACTAAGTAACAAAGAGCAGAAATTGATGATTGGAACATAGGAAAATGGAAAAAAAAATAACCAATGTAAAGATAAGCCTTTTGAAGAAATAAGGATGACTGAGCTAGGAGACAGAAAAGCAGGCAATGGACACTAAAAATGAAAGAGAGCTGATGCTATCTATGTCCTGCATACATCAACAGCAAACCGTGCAGTGCTGAGCTGCACCAGAGTTTATAACATCTTTATCTTGGGGGAAATCCCTGCACAGCACCATAGTAAACGATACAAGAACTTCCTACATATATTTAAATAAGGCAAAAGCAAATAAAAATTAGACATTTATTCAAAATATAGAGGAAAAAGGAAGTTTTCCACTTCATTTTATGAGGTCAGTAGAAACCTGACATTGACCCTTGATGTTGAATGAAAGGAAAGGTAACAAAAAATATTAGCAATATTTAAAATAGATAATATATAATATATCATGATGAAATAATACATGAATACCAAGGTGGAGAACTTATATATAAGCATAGATGAATGTTTATAAGAAGCAGTAATTAAAAGGCAACATAAAATGTCTTAGTAAGCAGATATTAAAGTACCTCATTGTTCCATAAATGTATAGTACATAATTAGTATAGTCAACTAAGGAAAATAAAAATAGCAGGGCGGTGGTGGCGCACACCTTTGATCCCAGCACTTGGGAGGCAGAGGCAGGTGGATTTCTGAGTTCGAGGCCAGCCTGGTCTACAGAGTGAGTTCCAGGACAGCCAGGACTATACAGAGAAATCCTGTCTCAAAGAAAGAAAGAAAGAAAGAAAGAAAGAAAGAAAGAAAGAAAGAAAGAAAGAAAGAAAGAAAGAAAGAGAGAGAGAAAGAAAGAAAGAAAATAAAAATAATTGGTAGTGAATATACAGGGCTTGATATGAGAGTATTGTATGGCGGGAAGAAAGAATGTTAGCACAGGGCATGCTCTGCAAGGATGTTAGTACATGGCATGCTCTATAAAGATGTTAGCATACGGCACACCCTGTAAGGATGTTAGCACAAGGCACACACTTTAAAGATGATAGCACAAGGAGTGCTCTATAAGGATGGTAGCACACGGGACGCTCTGTAAGGATGTTAGCACACTGCATGTGCTATAAGGATGTTAGCACACGGCACACTAAGCACAGATGGGTGGACTCTTATTGTTTCTCCTTTTTCCTAATGAGTTTTAAATGCTACCAGGCTCCAAATTTGAAAAACATCTGGTCAGACTTGCAAATGTGGAATAAATAATTAACAAAAGCACCTGCAACTATTTTACTAATCAGTGATAGGATATTATTTTTAGGAATAAAAAATTTCACATCTTGAAAATCAGATATGACTTTTAACAAGATATGCTGAACATGAGTACATTTTAAATAGCAAAAAAAGTCACTATGAATATTTAATAAAATGTGAACATACCATCCTAACAAGATAAGAAACGGCTTTGTCTCCTTTGTGAATTTTAAATTAATCGTCAATTACAGAGTAAATGCTATATAGTACATAAAATGTTTCTTATTTTATAATATCACATTATAATTGCACTTAAGTTAAAAGAATACTTGAATCTTCAAAGCCGTATTCCTCCCACCCACTGACTCCTCAAAATAATCAAACTACACCTTCATAGGGAACGTTGACATGACAGGATGCTAAAACCTTCACCAAAGTCATAACCTATTCTAAAGAATGTTTTAGCTGAATAGGAAAGGCAAGTAGCTAGAGGTTATCTCTTATTTCCTACCTTGAATTTCAGCCAATACCACACCCTGTTTGTGTTTCCCGCTAAGCTGCAGAACTAAATTTTGCACATCCTTCAGGTTTCATTAAATTTAGTTTAACATTCTTAGTAGTCTTAGTAAGAAAATGATTTTCATGCATTTAGTTTTTGATAATCATTAATCATAAGAGATATTTGCTCTCCAGAAATGTGAAAATTCAGATGGCCTACACTGGGAACATGATGTTAAGCTCTGGCCCTGAGAGTCCCCACTCTATGATAACCCTCACACTTCCCAGTGCCAGGTGTAAGCCCTTCTCTTAGTATTTTAAGCCAAGGTACATAGGTACTATTGTCAGGGTGATAGAGTTAAGATATGAAGTCACTTCATGTTAATATAGGAATGTTGGGCTTCCCTAGCCTAAATATACAAGGCCATTGAAAGCAAAGTGGTTGATTACAGTCTTGGAAATAAGCAAGCATCCATAATGGGAACTTCTCATAGGTACCGCATGGGGAGAAACTGAACTGTCTATGTGAGCTGAGGTCATGCCCAGGCGGATGATAACAGAGAACTCAGTCATCCCAATATAAGAATAGTCATGTCACCGATGGATCACACATATGAAGGTGGTCCCATGGGATGATATCACCACTGAAGTTATAGTTTTCTTAGGTCATCACCTCCACAATGACAAAGTAACCTAAACCACATTGCTCAAACCATGCCTGAGAATGTGTATCTATGCTTAAGTTCTATTAAAAAGCAGTGAATAGATGAGAACATGGAGCTAGAAGGAGCACACAATGAACCCAGTGTTGGTTTAGCCTTGTGAAACCCTAAGAAGAGACCCCCTGACTTCCAGCCACATGAGCTGATATAAATAGGTGATCTTTTTCAACATTTAGATTTGTAGTTATTTGTTGTGAAGCAGTACGAGAATAACATGTATACCACACAGGTTACATGAGAATTAAAAGTCAGCAATATTTGAGTTAGGTCTGGGGTGTGCCCTGCCACGGACCGGGATTTCTCACGGGGTCCCTTATTCCGCGGGACGATGGGTTCTGGCCAGGTGGGCACGGGAT
>NW_022196893.1:20813010-20823569 GCF_008632895.1 Mastomys coucha | reverse complement strand
GCAGGAGACTGACTTTCCTTGAAGTTTATGCCTCAGATACCGCCTTCACGCAAAGTGTGTGTGGCAGTGCCCCACAAGATCAAATGTGTGAAGAGGTTGTTCGAGCTGATGGTAATAATTTGGGATGGATGTCACAGAAGTTTTATAAAAAGCTCCGTGGTGAGCAGAGGTGTGCTGAGCCCTTTCCAACTCTGTCAAGATGTGACCTCAGAGCACAGCATGCCCCCACTGTTACAGTAGAAGAAGTGGCCTGTGCTCTTGCCACCATGGACCGAACCCTCCAGTCGGCATACCTTTTCACTGTATGGACTGTATCCCCTGAAACTGTGAGTCAAACTATGGGTCTCCAATTTTATTTTAATTGCTGACAGAAGGCATCCTTATTGTGCTTCCTTCCTTTTGCTCAATATGCATACATATAAAGCCCCAGGCCAAGTATCTCGTACCATCTATGTAATCCAAAATAACAGATTTAATTTATTCTTGTTTCCCAAAGCAATAAGACAGAATATAGTAACGTTTCAATTATTATAGTGCAGTATATTTCAAATTAATATTTGTAACCATTTATCCATAGTGGTTATTGAAAAATATTTTTTTATTGACTGGCAGGCTCACACACTTACATAATGAATCTAAATTGTTTCTCATCCTCCCTTTTCCCCCTGCTACTTTCCTCTTCTTGTGTGTGACCCACGGTGTTTAATTAAAGTTCCTTGCCTGAATATGAGCAATAAGTCATTGACTGCAGCAACTGCAAGAGGCTATACCAATACAGAAAATAAGATCCCTCTGCCAACACCTCTTACCTGCCAAATGGATGCCTTGAAGTTTCAGTTTGGGAGTCCTTAAGTCTTACACTTTTAAACAATAGAAAAAATAACAAAGTGACTTCAGAAAAATCTTAGTGTAAACAGACCTCAACTCCTAGGACCTGGGATTTTTTTCAAAAAGAACGTATGATCTCTTCTCTACCTCCACGCTACAGAGATGGTCTGTAGCTCCTCTGCTGTTGGGCAGCTCTGCCAGGGTTTTTACCCTAAGGAGAGTTTTCTAAATTTATGGTTGCAGTTTACAACAGAACCACTGTTTAAACTGCATTTCAAGTGGACACAGGGAGTAGGCGAAAAGATCATCCTGCTGCTGTTTTAGATGAAGAATAAAGCTGATAAGATGGCTTGATAGTAAAGAGCATCTATTGCTTTCACAGACAACCAGTGTTAAACGCTCAGCACCCACATGGTCGCTCACAACCATGTGTAACTCCAGGTCTAGGGGATCTGATGCCCTCTCTGTCTTCTACAGGCACCAAGTATGCACACAGTGACACACAGCGCAGACATGCATGCAGGCATAACACTCACACATGATGTAAAATGAATGAATCTAATTTTTACAAGTGAAGAGCATAGTAGGTCCTCGTGAACTGAATCTTATGAGTTAAAAGCCTGCATAGTACCCCCTCAGAGCCAACCATTAGTGCTAGACAGTCATGGTGGGCAAAGACCAGCACTCACACAGCTCTTATACCCCAGCCCATGTCCTTTCTGGACTTCCACCTAGCCAGCCCTTGGTGGCTTAGGAGAAAGGTGGCAGGTGGCTAGGATGTCCATGAACATCCTTTAAAACATCGATCTTTCCTCCACTATAAAATCCTGAGTGAGAATTATTTTGCAGAATGTGATACTAAAATCTTTCTTCTGGTAAACAACCATGTTTTGCCATTTGCATACTTTGGATGATTATAATACATCTTGACTCTCTTTGTTTAACTTGTCAAGAATCCCAGAGCTAATTTCTATTCCCAGACACAGAAACTTTGTTATTGTCTAACATTTTGCTTTCTCCTTTTCCTTTATTCCAGAATCCCTAATTAACATCTTCATTCATTAACCTCATTATACAAGCATTTGCATAACAACTTGTATCTTGGTGTGCCTATTATATATCACCATACACAAGGTATTTTATTACCATGACAAATCCTAATGATGAATGTTATCAACTTATGTTTCATTTGAGGAAGGGAATGCTTAAATAACCTCAATATCTTCTCCAGAATCTTGCTCTTAGTAAGAGGCACATATAAAGTTTGAATAAGGAGTCAAAGTTTTATCTTCTGTGGTAATTTCCATTTATGTGGATATTTTTTAGTGTCAGATATGATAATTTTGGAGTGAGGAGAGAAGAGGCAAAAGAGGCCGCACTTTAACAATTGATACTTTGCATATTTATTATGCTAAATGTTCTGCTCTGTTCAGCTCACACTTAATCTAAACTTCACACGTGAAACACAACATAAGCATACCAAAAAAAAAAAGGAGAGCATTTTCAACAGTCTAACTGGATGTCTGAATGTAGAAGAATGCAAATGGATCCATATCTATCACCCTGCACAAAACTCAAATCCAAACGGATCAAAGACCTCAACATAAAACCTATATATATGTACACACACACATATATATGTATATATGTACACATATATATATGCAATTCCAGGGCTTACCACTTAGTAATGGATAGCCAGTTGGGGCTCTTCCTTGGGGAAGACTATTTCTCCCACTCTCAGCATTTCTAGTTGTCTAGGATTGATACCCCATGAGATTTCTTCCTTCCACGTTAGCATGTCTATCTATCGTTGTCATCCTTGTTAAGTAAGGTCTTTTATTGTTCAGCTGGAGTCACATGCCTAGGCTTGGTACTGTCCACAGTAGGCTGGCTTCTACTGCATGAACTGATAATCAAGACAGTTCCCAACATATGCATATAGGACGATATGATCTACACAATTCATCAAGTCAGGCTTTTCTCTCAGCTGACTTTAGGCTCTACAAAGTTAACAATTAAAGTTTACTAGGACACATTCCGACATGGGCTTACCTGGAGACAAGACCATAGCTGGGCACTTTTCCACCCTATCACTCAGCCCCTACTGGAAGGTAGTGGGAGCAAGGCATCATTGCAAATGGGCATAATTCTCAGTTGAAGTCCTATAAGGGGTGATTGAAAACTGAATATGGATGACATTGAGAAGTTTCACTCGAGAAATTCTCATGTTGTGCATTTCTTAGGGAAGCAACAGCTGTGGCTCTGGTGCCTTTGCTTGAAGCCACCATTGAATTCCAGAGTTCCTTCTCCACCTTCTTGGGAATAAGAGCCTATGGGAAAGGGATGGCAGGGTCATTGAGGCATCTGTTCCAGTTCTAGAGCCCACGCAGTGTCACAGGTGATTAACTGTGCTTCATACCCCAGAGATATCCTGAATCCCCTAGCTTTTGTGAATAGCACCCTATGCTTCCATTTACATGACCATACCTGGTCCCTCTATGTAACATTCTCAGAAGGTCTCTATCAGTCATTCCACTGGGCCAAGTTGCCTCCTGAGGCCTGAATCAGAGCAATGGAGTTTCTATGAGATCTCAATGATGATGATATATAAAGATTTCTGAATCCCTAACACACTCCAAATTCAAACAAGAGGTTACTCAAAATGGTTCTGGTTCCAGACCACAGCATCCTGAGGATTTCCCAGCCCAACAAGCAACCTTTCCCCAAGCCAGATTACTGTACTGTCTCTCCAACAGCCAGTATTACACTGCCTTTACTGATCACACATTCTGGGCTGGTTCACCTTTGTATCCATGGAAGAACATTACAATCTTGCCAGTGGAACTAGGCAGAGGACGATGGCTCTACTTTTCCAGCAGTGATCCTTGTCTTATGCTTCCAGAATTGACAAACTAACATTTTCCTGTGGCTGAATCCCAGAGTTCTCTTATGGTCTTTAGCCTTAGTATGAACTTGTACAGCTGTGGCTTCGGTTTTACCCTGTGGGAGATCAGGTAAGTCTAGATTCATCTATTCAGTTATCTTATGCATCTCCAGTTACTTTATAAAATAGTTTTTTATTCTTTGGCTAAAAAAACAAAGAGAACAGCTCATAGTCTTATTTAATAAGCCATTCTTCATTCTCAGGGCTAATTCACTTTGTGTCTCTTATGTCTAAGGGGACTAACAGCAGCACTATTACATTTGTTTCAAATGCTTTTTCTGATGGATGTTATATGGTATCTCTTTGGGCTCTAGTTAGTGCTTTGTGTTGAAAAATGAAACAAAAACAAGAATATTTAAGGAGAAAGAAGTCAGGGAGTTTAAATGATCATAAACCTTAAGTATGGTATATCTACCAGATAACAATTCATTTCCCTACTAAAAGAGCATTAGTTCTTGCTATATGCACTTAAATTGAAAGACAGACTATGTGTAGTATAAAACAAATTTCATATACTCCTGTTAAAAAATACAAATTAAGATATTACAGAACAATTCTTTTATAATTTTCACTAATTACCATCTCCTCCAAAAGGAGACACTAGAGTTTTTATTTTACTAACTGAAGGATTACTTTTTTCAGTAATCCATATTGTCACAGGTCTTTGAACTGCATGTGACTATATAACATTATCTTGTCCAGTCTGAAACACCCATTGTATATTTTATGGAAACATTAAATGTTTACATTATTTAGATGTTTAGAATGTTCCCATAATGTTATCTGTGATTAGATAGATAAGGTAGATAGATATTACAGTAGTTCATAAAACAAATGCATGACTGAATCTTTCATTTTTAAAAATATTTATTATTATGATTATTATGCACATCTTTGTACTCTAAAATGCTTTTTAACTTTTTTTTTTTTTTTTTTTTTTTTTTTTTTTTTTTTTTTTTTTTTTTTTTTTTTGGTTTTTCGAGACAGAGTTTCTCTGTGTAGCCCTGGCTGTCCTGGAACTCACTCTGTACACCAGGCTGGCCTTGAACTCAGAAATCCACCTGCCTCTGCCTCCCAAGTGCTGGGATTAAAGGCATGCGCCACCACCGCCCGGCGCTTTTTAACTTTTATAATAACTTTTTGAGACTGAATATTCTTCATTCCAAAATTTAAAAAAAAAAACAAGTGCAATTATGCTGCATCTGGACTTGTAACTTTGATAATAAAAAACTGGCTCAGAAATGAAGATTAATCAGGTAGTGAAAGGAAGAAAGGAGAGAGGAAGATGGCAATAGACATATGACAAAGTGCGACATTGTATTGAAGGGTAGGCACAATCAACTTATCTAGTGGGCTGATTTTCTTAACTGACATACCACTGGGAGATAAAATGAAGCTAGTAAATGAAGGTATTTACTAGTCAAACACATCAAAAGGAAACAAAATACAATTGAAGATATAATTGAAGAAAAGGCATTTACCAACACCCCTTTCCAATAACATTTCAAATAGTCTTGGAATAGAAGGGAAGCAAATGAAAACGATAAAATTTATCTGATAAAAGTGATCTATTAAACAATCTACAGCTAATATATTCTGTGATGAAACCTCGACAAGTCTCACTATGGTAGAAACAAAGCTATCTGACCACTTCTAAACAATGTACAGAGTCTTTTCATATGTTATAAGGCAACACTTGTTCTGTGACCGAATATGGGGTCAGTTACAGAGAAGTTCCATGAAGAGCTTGGGATGAGTCTGGGGGGTTAGATTTGAAGGAGAAGAGGGATAGTTAAGATCTGAAGCTTGCCTACCTGCTTCACTACCTGTTTCTCTGGCCATCTTGGCTTGAGGGTTCCCAGGAAATGCCTGCAAATGAGTTGGTGGCTTCCATAAAGCAATGAGTTGGGGGAAAAGAAGGTGGAATGAGAATTTCTGTGTGATCCACTGGGGCTGAGGCAGGGAGGGAGAGGAGGCTGCAGCAGGTCCTCTGCTTTGAAGCTGGAGATGGAACTGTGAAGCTTGGAAAAGAGCGGGGAGAGATGGAAGATCTGTACTTAGCCTACCTTCTTCCCTGGCCCTTGTGGCCTGGAGATTCCCAGGAAATGCCTGCTGGTGTTTGTGGCTGAGATAATGGAATAAGTGGAGTAAATGAAGGTTGGAAGAGAAGGTCTGTCTATGTGATCCCCTGGAAATTGGGGCAGAGTGGAAGGGGAGGCAGGCAGTCTGCTACTGAGCTAAAGATGAGCCTGCAGGACTGAATTTGGAGAAGAGAAAGAGGTGAAGATCTGCAATTAGCTTATTTATTTCCCTGACTGGAGTGTTTTGCAAGTTCCCAAGAAACGCCTGTTGGAATCAGAGGTTGGAATCAAGCAATGAGATGATGGGTAAAGGCTGGTTGGAGTGGAAGATTTGTGTGATCCACTGGAGGGAGGGACAGGGAGGGGAGAGAGGATGCAGCAAGTAGTGCGCTAGAGAGCTGGGAGTGAGACTGGGAGATTGAGTTTAAAGGAGAGGAGGGAGAGGTCTGTGGTGATCCTACTAGCTTCCCTGCCTGGACCGGCCTTCAGGTTCCCAGGGAAGACTTGATGGATTTGGGGCAGATATAAAGAGTTGAGTCAGATGAAGGAAGTTTAAGGAGAAGCTTTATGTGTTGTACTGCAGATGAATGCATGAGCTGGGGACAATGGACGGAGTGAAGGTTGGGGTCAACCAGACCACTGGATACATCCTGGAGAAGGATGCCAACCAATTTTTTAAAATTTGTACATATAATTATTTCTCTGATATCTTACCTAATGATTAGATAAATAAAATATACAATAGCCAAATAAGTGTGGTTCTTCCCTGATATCTAAGCTGCCATTTCCTTTTCTCGGTGAAAGTTCAGCTCCAGTGGCTGAGCAGACTGCAAATCAGAGTGCTATTGAGGGAAAGGCACGGGTAGCCTGGCATGGAGCCTGACAATCACATAGCACAATGAGAAGGCTGATTGGCACCAGAAGGGAGCACAGGCCTCAGAATTTCCACATGCCAGAACTCAGTTTCACTGTTAGTCTGCACTCTTTCTTCACTGGGTGTAGACAAAAGGCAAGGTAGACAAAAGATGCTGGTGTATATTGAGAAATTTGAGCTGTGCGGCATTTACAAAGTGTTATTTTTAATAGACACACTAGGCACCTGTGTATTTGGGGTTTGCTTCCACACATTCCTTGCTCTCCTGGTCCAATCATAGAGTCGCAGACATTGATGTGTTCCTCAATGCCTGGGTTATTCTGTGGAATCGCACCAGGGAGAATGAGACAGTCCACCAGGACCAGTTCTGATGGAATGGCAGGAGAGACTGAAGAAAGATGGCTACCCCTGGATGTCAGGACCCAATACCTGTGTTATAAAATTGCATTTTCAAAAACTGACTATTCATTAGAATGAGATTTCTTAGGCACAAAAATGATTAAATTAATCCCTCCTATATAATCACTAAACCTGGTCCATGAGGAGGAGTTGTTGCTTTATTTTCTTTATTTTGATATATCCCACACCTCCTGCAATCAGGACATATTCCAAAACAACACTAGTTACTTGTACAACATCTACTGTATTGAAGTTATTCTTACAGGTACACACCTTTGATCCCAGCACTTGGGATGCAGAGGCAGGTGGATTTCTGTGTTCAAGGCAGCCTGGTCTACAGAGTGAGTTCCAGGACAGCCAGGACTACACAGAGAAACCATGTTTCAGAAAAAAAAAAAAAAAAAAAAAAAAAAAAAAAAAAAAAAAAAAAAAAAAAAAAAAAAAAAAACAAAAAAACAGAAATTCGTAACAGAATTTTGGTATGTATGTCTAGATAAAAAGGCAGATAGTAAACTAAATAAGTAAAATATACATGTTAGAAATGATAGAAAATCATGATCTTTAAAGAAAAAAATTTTAAAGTAGAAATGGGATGGCCACTGCTTGTTTAAAAGCCTGGTAAGAGTGGAGCATCAGATTGCAAACATGAAAAAGAGAGAGTGAAATCATGTGCACATCTGACAAAAGAGCCTGCAGACCTGGGCACAGCCTCTGCGAAAGTCTCCTTTTGTTAGAGTCATATTTCTGTTGGAAAGGAAAGCAAGATCAGAGAAGTGACCAATTAAGGTTGTATGAGAAATTATGGAGAGCTATTAAGGTTAACAAAAACTTAACTTGGCTTTTATTGTGGGGAAATAAGTAGCAAGCAGTGTTCTGAGGATAAGAGGGATATTGTATGTTTCAAACATACCAGGCTTCCTTCCATGAAGTAGCCAGTCCTCTCAAGCTGTTTTCTTATGGAATACAGAAGCAGAAGAACAGAAGCTGAAAAAAGCAATTGTGAAAAGGAAGCAAGAGTTGAAAGCAGCTTGGAAAGGGATGGCAATGGAGGTGGTAAGATGTGATTTGAATATGGATCTGTTTTAAAGCAAAATTAGCTGAGTTTCCTAGTCTGAATGAATCAATAAATATAGAACAATCAAGCTAAGACAATTATCATGTGGGTAAGGTTACATTCTGATACCTTTAGTCATCTCTTAAAATCAGATGGCTCACTCAAGCTGCAAAGATATTTTAGGATCACATTGAAAACTACAATTCAGTGACCATTATGACCACACCTCAACTAAATCTGGCTAACTGTGTATGCCTTTTGTCTCATGTTCCATTTTTCTATTTAAATTTTAAGCTCTTTCTCATTGTCTTAGTTATTTTTTTTATTGCTGTGTAAGACACCATGGCCAAGGCAACTTTATTAGTCAATGTTCTCTAGAGTAATAGAGAACTCTGTGTGTGTGTGTGTGTGTGTGTGTGTGTGTGTGTGTGTGTGTGTGCATGTGTGTAATTAGAATGGCATACAGGTTGTGGAGCAGCTAATTCAACAATAGCTGCCTATGAACAAAAAGTCCAAGAATCTAGTAGTTGTTCAGTCCATGAGACTGGATGTCTTAGCTAGTCTTCAATATATGCTAGACTCCAAAAGAAGTAGGTTCTAATGCCAATGAAAGGAACTGACTTGCTGATCAGATGAGAACAGGCAGGCAAGAAGTAAAAGCTTCCTTCTTCATGTCTTCATATAGACTTCCAGTAGAAGACATGACTCAAAAGATCTAGATTATAAGTAGAACTTCCTACTTAAAATTCAACAAACATCCATTACGAGTCTGCCCTTTCATTGGGGGGTTTTAGTTAATTTCAGATGTATTCAAGTTAACAACCAAGAATAGCCATCACAGTAACTCATAGAAGAAAGAGTTTGTTTGGGGCTTACTGCCTCAGTGGGTTGGTGTCCATGAACATCACCAGAGGGAGCATAGCAGCAGGTAGGCAGCCATGGCGCTGCAACAGAAGCTGAGAGCTCTGAACTTAAGACACAAGTGGCAGAACGAACAAGACTTTGAATGGTGCAAGTATTCTGAAATCTCGAAGCCACCTCCAGTGACACACATTTCTAACAAGGCCACACATCTTTTTTTTTTTTTTTTTTTTTTTTTTTTTTTTTTTTTTTTTGGTTTTTCGAGACAGGGTTTCTCTGTGTAGCCCTGGCTGTCCTGGAACTCACTTTGTAGACCAGGCTAGCCTTGAACTCAGAAATCCACCTGCCTCTGCCTCCCAAGTGCTGGGATTAAAGGCGTGCGCCACCACTGCCCAGCAAGGCCACACATCTTAATCTTTCCTAAACTGTGTCACCAGTTTGGGATCAGACATGTAAATATATGAGCCTGTGGGCATGGTTCTCATTCAAACTCCAGTTATTTCAGATAGAGCTGAAGTTACTGGACTCCTTCATTTGTCTTTAATATTTGGTCAAGTTGATCAAACTTCCTTTCTTTATTCCTTACTATTGCTATCTTCTTTAGCTGGCATATTGAACAGAAGGCCAAGCCTAGACAATTGGAGCAGTTGGAACTAAGGATTATTTTTATTTTAAAATTCAAGTTCTATAATAAACTTAAATAAATTTGGTTAACTTAGAAATTTTTAATTTTTATAGGTACTCAACTATCTTATAAAAGATATGAATCCCATTCCCCAGTCTCATCTTTAGCCTAGAAGTAAACCACTAGCTGGGGCCAGTCTGTCTCCACTCCCAGAAGAACCTAGAAATTCTGGTAGCCAGACTTTTTGAGGACTCTATCATACCCACCTTCTAGCCCACCCACATTTTCACGTCAGATCTTAATACCAAGAAACTCACTCTACCGAGGACTCTCAGTGGCCACGCGTGGCACAGGCTCACACCAGGCAACTCATACAGATCATATTTTTCTAGGAGTTAGAAACAAAAGCAAAGGAATTGAAGACCCATCCAATAGATACAATACCAGATATCAACATGTGAAATTATAACCATCCCACACCTAGATGCCTAGTCACTAATATAAAAATGCAATTAATAACAGCTAGTAATGTATGTCTCTCCTTCAGAACACAGTATCTCTACTACAGTAGGGCCTAAAAATACAACATAGGTGAAGGTGAAGCAGAAGACAAGGACTTCAGAAAAGCTATTCTAACTATGCTCAGGGACCTTAAAGAGGGTATAGAAGAAAGCATTAATGAAATGTACAAAAGCACACAAAAATGGTGGGATGAAAATGAAGAAAACAGTTCAAGACATGAGAATAGAAATAGAATCATTAAAGAAAGCATAAAGAAAGCTCAAACCAGTAAGACTGGAAATGAAAACTTTATCTAACAAAGGCCAGGTGGTGGCGCACGCCTTTAATCCCAGCACTTGGTTCGAGGCCAGCCTGGTCTACAGAGTGAG
>NW_022196893.1:20774161-20813000 GCF_008632895.1 Mastomys coucha | reverse complement strand
GAAAAAGAAAAAGAAAAAAAAAGAAACTTGCTTAAGAAAGTCTAACAAAACCCTCAGAGGTAAGCTTCTTTGACAGAATATAAGAGTTGGAAAAGAATCTCAGGCATTGAAGACATGATAGAATAAATGGATACCTCAGTCTGAACAATTTTTTAAATCCAAACTGCCAGGCACAAAACATTTAGGAAATCTTGGAAAATGTAAAATAAGGGGAAGAACACTAAAGATCCACCAAAGAAAAAAATCCACCAAGAGGACATTGCAATTCTAAACGTTCATATACCAAACACAAGAGTACCCAAGTTCATAAAAGAAAATCTACTACAACTGAATCATATATTTATCATCACACAGTGATGGGGGTGACTTTGATGCCTACTCTGGAACCAGAAGATAGAAAAAAACTGAACAGATAAATGCTGAAGCTAAACAGAACCCTAAATCAAATGGATCTAGGAGATAGTTACAAAACATTACACCTAAACACCAAATAATACACCTTCTTAGTAGTTCATGCAACTTTCTAGTTGAACACATACTTAGAAACAAAGTAAGTCTTGAAAGATACAGGAAAATTAAAATGATACCCTCTCTGAGTACCATGGATTAAAGCTGGATATCAATGGAAACAGAAACAATGCAAAGTTGAGAAACTTAGAACTACTCATTACTAAATGAAAAACAGGTCAAATGAAAAGTTATAGAATAAATTAAAGACTTTCCAGAACTGCATTGTGATGAGATGTTTGTTAAATATTCAGATTACTCTGAATGGCCATTTTCACTCTATTCATCCTACCAATCCATGAGCAAGGAAGATCTTCCTTGATTTCTTTCTTTAATGAATTAAAACTTATAATATACAAGTCTTTCACTTCCTTGGACAGAGTTTCTGCAAGATATTTTTGAGGCTCTGGTGAAACATCATTTACCTCCTTTCTTTCTCAATTTGTCATTTGTACAGAGGAAGACTATGAATCTTTGTGTGTGAATTTGTATCCTGAAACTTTGTTGAAAGCATTTTATCTTCACAGAACTTGAAAGGACAATTTTCAGCTTCATGTGAAGATAAAAAAAAAAAAATCCAAGATAGATAAAAAGGTTGGAAGTATTGTGACTCCCAATTTCAAGTTGTACTACAGAGCTATAATTACAAAGACAGCATGGTCTTGGCATAGAAAGAAATACACTGGTCCATTGATCAATGAACTCAATTTAAGACTCAGACATAAGTCCGCACACCTTATTTTTTTAATAAAGAAGTCAGAAAAACATGCACACAGAGAGAGGGGGGGACAGAGACAGAGAGAGACAGAGAGAAACAGAGAGGAGAGAGAGAGGGGCAGAGACAGAGAGAGACAGAGAGAAACAGAGAGGAGAGAGAGAGGGGCAGAGACAGAGAGAGACAGAGAAAGACAGAGAGACAGAGAGAGACAGCATCTTCAGTATTGGTCAAACTAGATGGCTGCATATAGAAGAATCAAATAGATCCATGTTTATTATCCTGCATAAAACCTAATTTCAAATGGATCAAGCACCTCAATATAAGGCCAGATAAAGTGAATCTAATACAGGAGAAAGTAGAGAATGGTCCTGAAACCATTAGTACAGAAAAAGTCTTTCTGAATAGAACACTGGTATTAAAGGTACTAAGAACAACAATAAATAAATGGGACGTCGTAAAACTGAAAATGGCAAAGGGCATCATAATTTAGACACAGTGGCAGGTTACATAATGGGAAAAGATTTTTTCCAACCCCATGTCTGAGAGAAGGCTAATTTCTAAAATACATGAATAATTTAAAAACCTGGACATCAAGAAAACAGATATCCAATTAAAAGTGGGGTACAGAGAGTACTCAAATGAGGAAAGACAAATGATTGTGAAGCACTTAAATGTTCATCTTCTTTAGTCATCAGGGAAATGCAAATCAAAACTACTTTGAGATTTCATCTTACCCTAGTCAGAATGGCCAAGATCAATAAAACAAATGACACTTCAGGCTGGCAGGGATTGGAGTCAGGGGAACCCTCATCCATTGCTGATGGGGCTACAATCTTTTACTGACATTATGGAAATCCGTGTGGTAGTTCCTCAGGAATTTGAGGATCGAACTAGCTCTATCCCTCTTGGGCATATACACCAAGAACTCTACATCCTACCATAGATGCTTTTGTTCAGCCATGCCCACTTCTGCTCTATTCGTATTAGACAGAAGGTGGAAACAGTCTAGATGTCTATAAATATATGTATGATTGGACAAAGAAAACATGATACATTCACACAATGGAATATTATTCAGCTTTAAAAATTGGCATCTGTAGGTAAATGGGTCGAACTAGAAAACATCATCCTGAGTAAAGTAGTCCAGACCCAAAAAGACAGATATGGTATATATTCTCTTCTATGTGGTGTTACCTATTAAGTCTTCCATAAACAGACTATAATTAGTATAACCATAGAGGTTATGTGTAGAGTAAGCCTTACGTATAGAGTGAGAGAGGAGGAGGGATGATAGGATCAGTCACAAGAAGAGGAAACAGAATAGATATGAATAAATAAGGGTGATAATAAATAAATAATGGGATGGGGGGGATAACCAGATAGAACGGAGTGTAATTAAGGGAGTATGGAGAGTACAGTTAAAACAAAGGGCCATTTGAGGGATCATATGGAAACCTAATACACTGTATACTTCTTAAAATGTATACATATGTAAGTGAGATCTAAACTGAGATCATCAACTCACAAGGGAGACAAATCCCCAACTAGACAGCGGACCAACAAACAGACCTCCCAGCCTAGCAATGGGCTGCTTCTAATCGAGCTGTCGGCCAAAGGCGTTCCACAGAGACCCACAAACCACCAAGCTATTGCCATAGCTATTGATTGCTCTCCACAAACTGACAGTAAGGCTCCATTGCTTAAGACAACTAACTCCTACACAAGTCACTGGACATGGTGAAGAAGAATCGGTGCCACACTAGAGCCTTCACACCCGTTGACTAGTGTTCATGGTACTGAAAGGCCTTTCGCATGCTACTGAAAGAGAAAGGTAAATATCAACCCAGCTACAACCCCTTTGATCTCCAGTGATGACCTCCCTGCAAGATACACTGGGACAATGGTGGCAAAAACCTTGCAGGAGTAAGCAACCAATATGTGGTTTGAGTTAAGTCCTGTTTCAGGAGGTGGAACGTATATCTGCTACCAGTTGGGTAGTCAAGAACCTGAGACCAGATAGACCATGGACTTAGGGAAAATCAAGTACATCTATTCTGATACAGAAAAAACAGTAATAGAATGACTCCTAATGATATTCTGCTATACTCAAACATCAGTATCCTGCTCATCCATTATCAGAGAAACTTCCTTCTACCTCAGATAGAAACAAACACAGAAACCCACAATTGGACAGGGTGCAGAGAATAAGACAATTGGGATAGCCAGCCCTAAATGGGATGTCTCCATTAATTCCTTCCCTTTTAAGACTCAGGAAACCCTACAGAAAAGGAGGAGGAAAGATTGTCAGAGCCAGGGGGGATGGAAGACTACCAAGGAAACAAGGTCTGCTAGACACACTGGACTGAGGCGTAGGAACACACAGGGGCTACAGCAGAATGCGTGGAGCCTGCACTGGTCGAAGCCAGATGAGCTTCTGGTGCTGAGAGGGGAAATAGACACAAGCTACATCCCTAACCTAAAACCTGTGTAATTGATAACTGCTCGAAAAGGAAAAAAAAATGTCCCCCCCCCCCCGGTGGAGTCTCACTGGGTATATATAAAAAAAAAAAATCACACTTAAGGCCTCATGACCAGCAGTAGATGGCCAACACAAAATGAGCCAGGAGACTTTGGGGAGATATTTTTGTCTCAAAATGCTTTGTCTGGGCATATTTTTAACCTTACAGATATTTTGTGTATACACAATCGTTTCTGATTTGTTTTCTATGGGTTTTCTGCATGTGTGTATTAGAATCTATGTTTCTTACACTTTTTCTTTCACTGATTTGTTTTTTCTTTTGTTCTATGTGGTTTCTTTATTTTTGCTTTGTCTTATTTAATTCTTATTTTTTAGAAGCATGTTTGTATTCCAATGAAATAATGAAAGGAAGAATGTGTAGCTGAATGGCTGGGGAAGTGGAGAGGATCTGAGAGGTGTGGGAGAAGGGGACTACAATCAGAATATTTTTAAGAAAATTTTTTTTGTATGAAAAGTCTATTTTCTGTAAGAAAGACAACATCTGTTTTTAAAGTATAATATAATTAAATTTTTTCTTTAATTTTTTTAAGTTTGCAGTTTTATAGTTTTTTTTCTGAGATGGTTTTAAATTCCAACACAGGTCGGCTTTGATTTCTGATCATTGACTGTATTCCCTGGGACTCCTAGTTTACCATGTGCAAGGACTAGAAATAATAAATACCCTTCATTGTTTAAATTCTTCTAGCTTAAATTATTATAAATATGAAACAGAACTATTGGTATACCAAATTTTGTTGTTGATGTTTTTTCCAATACTTTATCTTTCCTTAACTTTGAATTAAACTTTTATGTCTTTTTTAATAGTTAATAACTTTATTTTATTTTCTTTGATTTATTATTATTGAAAATTTTTTCATAAAATATATTCTGGCCATGTTTTTCCCTCCCCCAAGTCTTACCAGATCTTCTCCACCTCCCAATCCACAGGACTCCATGACTTTTCCTTCTCTTTCTCCCTCTTTAAAACTCCATCAAATGACAATAAGAAAAAGAAACACAAAGAGAAAAAAAACACAAAAAATCTGAAATTATAAGATATAAGCAAAATCCCAATAAGACAAAAATACCCAAAGTAATATGAGACAAAAAACTGTCTATGAAAATACCATTTGAGTTTATTTTTTGAGTTTATGTATTTTTAGCCATCTACTGCTAATGGGGCCTACCCTGAAGTATGGTTAATATATCCAGTGAGACTTCATTGAAAAAAATTATTTTTTTCCTTTGCACATGGGTTCAATTTCAGACAACTTCTTGATTAATGGTAGGAGTCTGTATCCACTCTCCCCTCTTGGGGCTGGCGCCCCTTCTGACTTGATCCTGTGTAGTCCTTGTGCTTGCACTACAGTCTCTGAGATCATACATGCATTAGTCTTGTTGTGTCTGGAAGACACTATTTCCTGAGTGACATCCACACCCTCTGGCTCTTATAATTTTTCAGCCTCTTCTTCGACCTACTGCCCTGCATCCTGAGGGAGCAGGTTTGATGAAACATCCCTCCCATTTAAGACTGAGTCTTTCAAAGTCCTTCACTCTCTGCATATTGTCCAGTTGTGGGTCTCTATGTTAGTTCCCACCTACTGCAAGAGAGGTTTTCCCTGATGATGTCTGAGAGAAGGAATAATCTGTAGATGTAGGTGCAATGATAGCACTTGGTTTCCCCCAAACCCATGACCTATCTACGCTCAGGTTCTTGGCCACCAGAGCAGTGTGAGGCATGGGTTCCGTCTTGTAAAATGGTCTCAGATTCAATCAGAGAAAGTTGGTTACTCCTCCAATATTTGTGCCACTGCTGTCCAGGCATATCTTGCAGACAAGCCACTGTTGTAAATCATAGAGTTTAGAGATCGATTGATGGATATCTTTCTCCTCTGGTAGCATAATAAGCACCTTATAGTGCAACGAACACTACTAAGTTAGGTGGAGCTTCTGCCAGCTCAACTTCTCTGTGTTCAATGAGATATATAACTGTTGTTTTCAGCAGTTAGGCCTTACCGACAATTTGTAGAGAGAAACCAATAACCTTGGCAATAGCCAGAGATGGGGAGGAACAGGGGTGGTTTTTTAATGAAAATTACATCTTTTTATGCAATCTGGAAAGATTCATATTTTGATTCAAGTTAGTGCTACTTTTAGAAGTGGCTCCCTCAGCTCTAATCCTGAGTTTGAGTTCACCTACCCTGTCTCAGGCTAATCCTAAGTACCTATCAGTGTATGTGGGTTTGAGATATTGAGTGATCTCTTCTGTGTTTATTTTCATAACAGACCAAATACAGTTCCTTACAACCTAGGTATGAGGCACAGTGTGTTTCACAGTAAATATTGTGGTATGTCCTAGAGAGTCCCATCCCCGTATGTCTACCTTGTTGGGCTGAAATAAATAATTCTTATGCTTGATATCTTTATGATAAAACAGTCATAGAATTTCTAAACTAAAATGTACAAGATTTCAATAAATACAAGAAAAATAAACAGGTGTTTGAACCAAGTGCTTTGAAGAAAAATAAAAATTCATGAGCCCTCTAAACATGCACAGTAAGTCAGGGGAGGGGTTAGAGATTCAGTTTCCATATCATAATAACCATTGCCTCTGGCCCTTGTAGTATCTCAGTGTCCTCTTCAGCATAGCTCCCCAAGTCCTGAGGGAACAGCTTTAATGACAGCATCTCTTCTATTGAGGACTGAGTGTTATTTCAAAGTCCTTCACTCTCTGCATGTTGTCCAGTGTGGGTCTCTGTGTTAATTCCCACCTCCTGCAAGAGGAGTTTTCTCTGATAATGTCTAAGAGAGGGACTGATCTATAGGTATAGGTGTAATGATAGTATTTGGTTTCCCCCAGACCCATGGCCTATCCACTCTTAGCTTCTTAGCCACCAGAACAATGTGAGGCATAGATTCCATCATGTAAAACTGGTCTTATCTTAGTTAGGGTTTTATTGTTGAGCAGAGGCACCATGACCAAGGCAACTCATATAAAAGAAAACATTTAATTGGGGTTGGCTTAGAGTCTCAGAGGTTGGCTCTGTTATTATCACAGCAGGAAGCATAGCAGCCTCCAGGTAGACATGGTGCTGGAGAGGGAGCTGAGAGTTCTACAACTTGATCTGAAGGGAGCCAGGAGGAGTCTATCACCTGTACTGGGCAGAGCTTGAACATTAGGAGGAGACCTCAAAGCCAACCCCCAACAGTGAACACTTCCTCCAACAAGGCCACACCTCCTAATAGTTCCACTCCCATGAGCCAAGCATTCAAACACATGAGTCTTTGGGATGCAACTCATTCACACCACCACAGGTCTTAAATCTAATCAGAGAGTGTTGTTTATTCCCATAATGTTTTCCCTACAATTGTACCAGCTTGTTTGTAGGCAAACAAGCAAACAAAAACAGAACAAAACCAAACAAAGACAAAACAAAACAACAACCAGGCAAACAGACAAATAACAGAACAAACACTGACATCCACTTGAGTCACTAATGGTAAAATGGTAAATGGATAAAATTGGCCCATGCTGGTACCTAGTGTTAACTTGGTGACTTCTTGTGAAAATGCATCATCCTTGTGGCTCCTTAAGGGTGTGCAGTCTTGTCTACATAAAGCACTCCTGTCACCTGAATGGGAATAAGATTGTTTATTCTTGAGCCATATATGAGTGATCATAGACTAGGAATTTTGATTGAGAATGCCTCCAAAAAGCACATTCCAATATGACTCAGTTGTACAAACATTTACAGAAAAAAAAAGGAAGTCACAGATCAATGTAGTTGTTGTTCAGGCACACTCAGGGAGAATGTGGGTAAGATCATCTCCAGCCAGTCTGCCCAGAGGCCCTTTCCAAGATGACTCTAAACCCTATAAAGTTCACAGTTAAAACTGACCATTATGCTGAGATTGAGAGAAAATTTTTATTGTGGTATTTCCTAACAATCCCTAAAACTATAAAATGAGTAAGCAGTAGCTTAAACTTATGTTGATTAAAAAAAAAAAAACCGAACACTTCTAAATAAAATACATGGAAATCTTTTTGCTGGACAATTATTGATGTAGTTTTGTTTTTTGGGAATATCTCTTATATGCAAGTAACAAATGTGGGATTTTTATTATAGCTGTGACATATAGCATGGTGGATATATATGTCAAAATCTCCACATTAATTTTCTCCTTACAATGGAGACAAAGCTGAAGCCTTACTTAAGCCATGTCAAGCCAAACCCTAAGTACCAAGGCATTATAGGCAGAATTACAAATGCAAGGCTACCTAGGCAACTCTGTGAGAATTTACCTCAAAAACAAAATGTAAAAGATGCTAAAGATTTGGGCCAATATGAGGGCACTTTCCTAGCACATCCTAAATTTAGTTACCATCACTACAAAAATAGATAAACTTCCGTAAAATAACAGTTAGAGATTCAAAGCACATTTTTACCACACCCGTTCATTCTAAAGCTTCCCAAAGAACAGAATGTATATACATGAGCATATTACCACAAAAGGACTAAAGTTTCATTATGTAATCCTTTTAATATTCGTATCTTTATTTTATTTGAATAAAAATTTAACGATAGATAACTCACAGACTGTTCTGGCCAACGTCAACTGTTTCTAGATCCTATTGCTAATTTCCTCCATGCCTGCAGTTTTATAAATTGACATTAATTTACACCTACTCTGAAAATCTCAGTTTAAAAAGAAACTTATAGTAGTCATACTAAGGATCAGAAGGTGGTCTAAATGGGCGTGAATCAGTAGACTTAAAAGAATTTTTTTCCCATCTAGTTTTTGGTCTTTCTCACTATACCTATATATTAAGATAATTTGATGAGTTTATGTTCTAGAAAAGTCTTTATCTTTCTGTGTACTGACTTGGAAGTACACAGAAGTAAGCAAGTATGGAAAGAAACTTTTTCCAGTCATGTTTACATTTTAAATTTTTGATATGATTTTAAGTGTGCAGGAGCTACTTGTTAAATGGAATGGGCCCATACTTCTTTTGCATAACCTGAGATGTACCCTCACCATAGGAATAAAGCTGGGTCAGTGTCGGGCCAGACTAAAAACAAGCACAACTGCCAAGTGCTCTGCAATTGTGTGTAGATAATTCTTACCAAAATAAGTGTGGGGGTGGGGGAGAAGCGACCTAACTCATTCTGTCTTACTGATTAGTCACCAGCCTTTATCTGTTGTTTAGGCTCTTCAGTAGTTTTCTTCTTCATTTAGAGGGAAAGGTGGGTGTCATTTTACTGCACAACAACATTCTAAAACCAATTAAAATATCCTGCGTGAAGTGCAGAGTCTGAGAAGATGGATGAACATAAATAACATTGTTAACAGTTATTCTGACACAGCACCATTTGAAAATGTAATGTAGGGAAGGGAACTGTAGCTCCACTGAGCTGGAATTAAAGAGTAAAATATATCAGAATATTACCTTGCTTGACCCAACATTTCCAATGAAATAAATCTGTGGGTATTGTGGTCATCATTCTTTGATGACTGAAACATTAAGTCCTCAAGAAAAAAAATACATCTTGGGTGTTCTAGGGGATATCAGGGTTATTTTTTTTTTTACTATTTTATTATTGTGGTTTATTTTTGGCTGGTGATGGTCTATAACTAATATAAAAAGATTACTTCTGCTATGCCTTCTCTGTTTGCTATCCAGAGAGCAATGTGTTCCCTCAGACTAAGTAAGAAATATGTGAATAGCCAGACTTAACTATGTTTTGTTCTGTTTTCTCCATAGTACATCCAGGAGGCAAAGGCAGGATCACATTTAAAACTAAGTACACATACTTCCTGTATTTCTTCAGTACAAACAAATTGCCTGCATTTTAAGTATTTAAAGAAGTTTTGATTAATAGGTTATTATTTATAATTCTTTATTTACAAATATCTACCATTTCAAACACAGTGTTGTCTTAGGGTTTTACTGCCGTGAAGAGATGCCATGACTCTTACAAAGGCAAACATTGAATTGGAGCTAGCTTACAGGTTCAGAGGTTTAGTCCATTATCATCACGGCAGGAAACATGGCAGCATCCAGGCAGACATGGTGCTGGTGAAGGAGCTGAGACAGGATTCTTCACCTTGATCTGACTGTGGCTAGTAGGAACCACTCTTCTTCACTGGATGGAGTTTCAAAGCCCACCCCTTAGATAGATAGATAGATAGATAGATAGATAGATAGATAGATAGATAGATAGATAGATAGGTAGGTAGGTAGGTAGGTAGGTAGGTAGGTAGGTAGGTAGATAGATAGATAGATAGATAGATACATACATACATACATACATACATAGGTGGATAGATAGATAGATAGATAGATAGATAGATAGATAGATAGATAGAATAGATAGATACATAGAAAGATAGATAGATACATAGGTACATAGATAGATACATAGATACATAGATAGATACATAGATAGATACATAGATAGATAGATAGATAGATAGATAGATAGATAGATAGATAGTGGATAGATAGTAGATAGATAGATAGATAGATAGATAGATAGATAGATAGGTGAGATAAGCCTAGTATCCCTGACTCTCCTTTGAAGTGACAGAAAATTAAATAGTTAAAATAACAAAGATAATGTATTTATTCTGATTTTTATAGCTGGACTAAGTGCACAAATAATTCATTAATATATGCACTATATAGTCCTAACTAGTGACTGGCATTAGTGGTAAGAAATAACTTGCTTCAGGGGCTTAAATGAAAGTAGAATATCTTGAGATATGTAACCTGAAGCCACCAGAGCCAGCTCACCATTCCAGTCTCTATGCTCCAACATGTTCAGTTTATTCCTTCTCCAAGAACATTTGTTAAGAACATGAAAATTACAAACTGTCTTCCCTGTGATGTTATCTCTTAGACAGCAGCAATGGTGGCCTTTACACACTTTCAACTTTTCCAGCCTTAATGTAACAAACAGAATACCACAACCAAGCGGGTTAAGGAACAGTAAATACACTGTCCTTAATCTAGCTCCCTGACATGTCCACACACTTGTATACAAATAAGAGCACAGTAATATGTTATATCCCAATAGTTCATATGTAAGCCAGTACTGCTAATAATGGCATTAATTTAACTTATTCATTTGAGTTTTGGTTTTTTGGTTTGGTCTGGGTTTTGATGGTATTGAAGTCACTATGTAGCTATGGCTGGCCTCAAACTCCTGATCCTCCTGGCTCCACTTTCCAAGTGCATGGATTACAAGTGTATGCCAACACCTCTGATTAAATTACTAATTCAGAGTGCTTTAAAATGTTTTTCTAATCATGGAGACAAGGGAGGAGGAATGGGATGAGGAACTGTCAGAGAGTAGACCAGGAAGAAGATAATGACTGGACTGTAAAAAAGACTTTAATAATAATAATAATAATAATAATAATAATAATAATAATGCTTTTGACTTGGATTTCATGAGCCTAATGCTGCACACACCTCACAGCTGTGTCAAACAAGAGGCAGAAATTCTGCCTGTCTGCTTGCTTCAGCTGCTTTTCTATGGGACTCTATTTCAAACATGAAGGTAGTCTCCTTGTGAGATGTGCCCAGGGGTAGAGCAAGAGTGACTGATGGGACAGCACATCATTGTCATCTGCTAAACATGCTTGAGGTCTACATGATCATGTGACCAGAAGAGATTACATGATTACATAAAAATGTCATAAAGATCTATTGATTTTGTGGGGGAAGGGCTGCATGTATGGCTTTTCCTGGCTGTGTGTTAGAATTTCGCAGCTTCCAGATTGGACTATGGCTTTGAGAGCCGCTGCATTGTTACAGCTATCAAGCAATGAAAAGCAGCACCTACTTTCTACAAGGGTTTACATACAGAAAATAGGTTACACAAGTTTTGGGGTGCCAGAGGAACAAAATTGGATGCTGTGCTAACTCAGAGAAAATCACAGTGGGAAACCAATTGTGTTAGGAAAAATTGTGTTCTTAGGCACTAGGAGTCCCAGGGTAAAGTTTCTCAATACTGGAACTCACATTTGTTATTTCTGTTTTTAGGTGTATCTGTGGTTCATCTGAAAGCATGCAATGCACTGTCCATGTACCTGGTGCTCACAGAGGCATGGATAGGGCATCAGATCCCCATACACAGAACAACATACACATGGTTCTGAGCCTCATTGCGGTGCTAGACACTGAACCTAGGTTTTCTGCAAGAGAGAAAGTACCAAGTGCTCTTAAACACAAAGCTAGCTTTCAGCCCCTAGAAGTCACATTTTTAAAGGGAAGTGTCCTTAGCGTGGCAAAAGCTTTTCAGTTTCATGCAGGTGACATAGTCAAAGCAGATGGGTGTGACTTACATTCCTGTAAAACATGTCACTTAAACAAGGCTATCTGTTCTTTGTCTTCTTGCTCACTGTTTTTCTATTTCTCATGGAATTTCCTTACTCCTCCATTGCCCCCTCAAACATTCCGTTATCTCTATATATAATTAGTACTTATTAAATGCCTGTGGAGTATATTCACAAAATAGAAAAAAAAATCAGGTAAAAGCTACATGAAACTCACTCAGAAATCCTTTGAAAAGAGCGATATAGCACAGGGTCCCCAATGGAGGAGCTAGAGAAAGGACTGAAGGAGCTGGAGACGTTTGGAGCCCTATAGGAGGAACAACAATATGAACCAACCCGAACTCCCAGAGCTCCCAGGGACTAAACCACCAGCCAAAGAGTACACATGGAGGGACTCATGGCTCCAGCCACATATGTAGCAGAGGATGGCCTTGTTGGACATCGGTGGAAGAGAGGCCCTTGGTTCTGTGAAGGCTCAACGCCCCAGTGTAGGGGAATGCCAGGACAGGGAAGCGGGAGTGGGTGGGTTGGTGAGCAGGGGAAATGGGGATGGGATAGGTGGCTTTCTGAGGGGAAACCAGGAAAGAGGATAACATTTGAAATGTAAATAAAGAAAATGTCTAATAAAAAAAAAAGAGCAATATGACGAGGATAGGTGCCTTAGACAGTGACATGCACAGGTCGCATGAGAGACAGGTCACATGACTATTGAGAATCACACTGTATAATCAGAGTGTCTTCAGAAATGTTTCTAAAATATAACTTATGCCTTGGCTCTACCTTTGGTTAAGGTTTGCTTCTCTTCTAGGCTCATCTATGGAGAAAGAATGAGCAGTCATACAACTGGTGAGGACAAGACATCCAACTCTTCAGGCTCAAAATTAGTGGTGGCAAAGATAACTAAAAGATAATGTCAATGCAATGAAACATTGTCACAAGATAATGGTCTCCTGCTGCTATACAAATGTGAAGTAGAGCTCATTCTTCAGAAGCAAATTTCAAAGTTGAGAAAGGATTTTCATCCTGTAAAATAATAACCTTTACACACAATTGCTCTATTGCAATAATGTAGTTCTAGCACATTATACTTTGCTCTAAGAAAATGCTAGAAAAATAATCATCTTAGAAAAGGGATGCTATAATTGTATCATTTGATATTTGTATAATAGTCAAAGTTATGGTTGTTCAACTTGGTCTAAATATGGCTGGTTTTATTTTTGATGTTCAGAAAGCCTTCTGGCTAAGAAAGCTGTGTATGGGTTCCCAGTAGAAGCTCCCCTTGATAAAACTAACTAGAATGTGAGACCCTGATTGGCAGATGTATGCCCCTCTCATGTTATGAATATCCTTGCTATTAATGGAATATTTTAAAATACATTATTACATTTAATCCAATATCATTAATTGACTTTATAACATGTATATTGAGGAAAATAATGTATACTTTTTCCTTCTAAGACTTGCATCTTTTTAACTTCCTGATAATCGAAAGTAATATTAGAGACCAAGAAAACAATCGAAAAGAAGTTTTTGTTTTTTTTTTTTTTACGGTCAGGGTTAAAATTATCTAAACTCATTTTAGTAGAATAATTTGGTGCTAGTTAATCTATTTTCTGACTCTCAGATGAAACCTTGGCTTTATTCCCTGCTGTGCTATCTTTTGTTAATGTCTAGTGATACTGGGCAGTTTCAGGATAGGACAGGCTTCCTTTCCTTGGCTCCATTGTGTTCCTTTTGGTAAACCACAGAGTGCAGCAGGCCAGAGCACTTCCCATGCATGACTTCTCCCTGAAGGCATCTTCCAAGCATAAGAGTGTGGCACAAAGCTTCCATGTCCATCACCCTTACCAAGAATTATCAAGTTGTTCCACAAGGTAGGACTTCTGGGAATGCCGCTCCTCGTTTGTAGACCTGCCACACTCTCTCTGCCATCCATTACTCAACCTTTGGAGGCAGCTTCTTCCATACTCATCCCCTGGCTGTGTGCTTTTCATCAGCCATCAATTTCCACCCCATTTCTACACTTCTTGCATTCCTCCATATTCTTTTTTCATGAGTACTTAATAATTTTTAGTGTTAAACCTTTTCAGTTACTAATGATACTTCAGTTTCACCTAATCAGTTGTTAAGTAAGCAGTTCTGATGTAATGGGTTTTTAAAATGTATTTTCTCATTAAGGCAAAATTAATTGGAGGTAGCATTAACAATCTTAAAGTATACAATTCAGCACCTTTTATACTTCCACAATATATGTAGCCACTAGCTTCTTCTAACTAGTTCTAAGACACTTTGATTCCCCACTAAAGAGATTCTCTACTTAGTGGCCACTCACTACATACCCTTTTCCTTAGTTACTAACAACTCCCAATCTTTCTTACTTTATATGTTACCTGCACTAATCATTTCACATAAATGAAAGGATACACTATAGAACATTTTGCACCGGACCATTTTTAAATAGCATAATGTTTTTGAGGTTTATCTACTTTGTAGCATATTGAAGCATTTCCTCCCTTTCAGAAAGCCAAGAAACATTTTCTGTCTACACTGTTGTCTATCCACTCATCTGACAGAGAACATTAAGGGTGTTGAACTTGTTTAGACTGCAGAGAGTGGTGCGACTGCTATTCACACCTAGTATTTGCACAGGCACCTGCACTCAACATTGGGGATGAACATCCAGGTATTACATTACTTGTTGTCATGGTGATTCTTTAGCTTTCAGAGGAAACACAAAGTTTCTTTTTCATAATAAATACACCACTTTGTGTCCCACCAACAAGGATCTAATTTCTCCCCAATCTTGATATTTGCTTTTTTACTTCTTTCTAATATGGCCATCATAGTGGATGTAAGGGGTATCTTGCAATTTTGCTTTGCATTTGTATTTCTGTAATGACTAAAATGATGTGGTATGCAATATATTCAAGACATGTGTTTTCAAATATTTTGCTCAATTTTTAAATTGAATGGTATGACATTTTGTCGTTGTGTTGTGTGATCTTTATCTATTCACATATAAGACTCATGAACTTTTCTACCATTGTACAATTTTTTGCTTTGCCAATTATTCTACTTTGATGAACAAAGCTTAAAATTTTTATGTAGCCAATTCATCTACTTTCCTTTTGGTTAACATGTAAATGCTTTACTGAAGAGAACATTAATAAACTCACTATCATGACCATTTATCTATTAGTTTTCTTCTAAGAGTTTTGTATTTCAGACCATCATATTTATGCCACTGATTTATTTGAAGTCAATTTTTGTACATGGTATGAGAGAATTGTGTATTTTGCATATGCATAAGCAGCTGTGTTGGTATCATTTATTGGTCAATTTCTTATAAATAGAGTTGGTATTTTTGTAAAAAAAAAAATAAAATAAAATAGGTTTTCTCCAATAAAGCATCACTGGGTGTATCAACTACACTTCAAGTCAGGCCCCATTCAGGAATAACTGACAAACACACAATGGACTCCTTTTGTAAATGGTCTTTTTACTTTTGTTTTTTGTTTGTTTGTTTGTTCTTTGTTTTTGTTTTGTTTTGTTTTTTGTTTGGTTTGGTTTTGCTTTATTTGTTTTTTGTTTCATTTTGATCTGTTTGTTTTGTTTGGAGTTTTTAATGGGAAAGAGAGAATATTAAGGTGAGTGAGTAAGGAGTTGGGGAGAACCTGAGAGGAGTTGGGAGAGGAAAAATATCAAAATGTA
Source organism: Mastomys coucha (assembly GCF_008632895.1). NCBI lineage: Eukaryota > Metazoa > Chordata > Mammalia > Rodentia > Muridae > Mastomys > Mastomys coucha. The sequence goes on along the minus strand of NW_022196893.1, from coordinate 20,797,203 downwards.
CTGTATGAAGAATTGTTTTTAATTATCCAAGTAAAAAATTCATTTGAACAATAATTTATGGCTTTATTTCTGACTCCTTAGTGTTAATCTGTGTATAGCTACACTTACAGTAATACATAATTTTTAATCAACTTAGAAATCAACAAATATGAGTTCTCAAATTATACTTTTTTACAACATTTTAATTATTTTTTGAGATTATAATGTAATTAAATCATTTCCCCCTTCTCTTTCCTCCCTTCAGATCCTCCCATATACTCCTCCTTGCTATCTTTCAAATTCATAGCCTCTTGTTTTCAATATGTGTGTTGATATTTAGAATGGAATTATGTTGATTTTAAAAAGTTACTACTGAAGTTTCTCTTCCAAGATCCACAGCTTCACTAGCTCTAGGTACTTACATAGACTTACAGTATTGAGCATAATTTCCCTTTTGTTGAGCAGGTCTTCAATCCAGTAATAAAGCTAGTAGTCGTCGCCAAGGTATGCATGCCACTATTACATTCTTGAGGTTATCATGCTATGCTGGTCATTATTGTGGTTCCTAAGAATCCTAACTGGATATACCTGCTGGTGGCTTCCCTCCTCTTACATGGCACTTCCTGGCACCATTGTCCTACTCCTCAGAGAACAAGCATTCAGTGTGGACTCCTTCCCCCTTTGCTTGGGAGCGATTTGGATTCTGTAAAGCAGCCCCAACAGGCTGCAAGCTGGAGCTGGCCACAGGTGGTGAGGAACTCTGACTGCAGCCCCTTAGATCAAAGGCTGACAGGTCTCATGTTTATGTTAAAAGCTCGTCTGGACCCTCCTTTCAAGATCCTCCTCCGGTCTGGTGTTTATGGATTATCTCGTGCTTATGTTAGATGGGCGGGTTTCTATTTCCCCTGAGTCTCATTCCTGAGTGTGACTATTTAAACTCAGTGATCCAGTAGTAAACAGACTTCTCTCGAAACAACTACATGGCGTCCATGTTTTTCTTTCCCTCTTACCCACTTGTGTTCACAGGTACTCAATAATCTCCAGCCCAAGAAGCACCCAACGGAGCAGGGGTCCGATGGCTGGACCTCAACAATTCAGGTCAATTCCAGCACAGGGGTCTCTTTAATCTGTTTGAAGTGTGTGGTGTCCAGAGCAATAAGGACTTACCTTACATCTCTGTGGGAAACCAAGGGCAAAAATGGTGTTTCCAAGATGGAGATGGAGACTAAGATGAAAAGACAGAGAGACAGAGAGACAGAGAGATGGGGACATGGGAAGACAGAGACAGAGAATTTTGTTTTCTAAACAAAATAGTAGTCACATTGATTCTGACTCACTTTGAGTAGTGTTGCCTTTTTTTTTTTTTTTATACAATATTAAGTTCTGTGTTCTAACTAAGTAGAGACTGCCTTTCTAATTCCTTAACTCTTCTTTAATTTCTGACAGGAACACTTTAAAGGTTAGTATGTAAGTTTTTTTACCTGATTGGTTAAGATTTATTATTAGCTACAGTATGTTTTCATTGTTATTGAATTAATGTATTAATTGTATTAGTGACATCATTTTGTTCATTTCTTTTTCAGGCTGTTCATTGTTCTTGTACAGATAAGCAACTGGTTCTTGTTTGTTGGTGTTGCACTCTGAAATTTTTCTGGACACATTCATTAGTTCCATCAGTTCAGTGAATTAGTAGCACATAAGATTTTGAGAGTTTGGAGTGTTATTTCACCTGCTCTAACATGGACCCCTTTGTGTGCTTGTTCTATTGCTGTGGTGAAACATCATAACCAAGGTAATTTATAGTGTATCATTTAATTGGAGGATGACTTACAGTTTCAGAGGGTTAGTCTATGATCAACAGAGCAGAGAACGTGGCAGCAAGCAGGTAGCCATGGCTCTAGAGCTGTAGCTGAGAGTTCACATCTGATCTGCAAAATGGAGGCAGAACAAGAGTCAGACTAGTCCAGGCTTTGGAAACCTCAAAGCCAACCCTGCAGTGGCATATCTTCTCTAACAAGGCCATGCCTTCTAATCCTTCCCAAACAGTTCCACTAACTGGAGACCAAGTATTCAAACATCTGAGACTATTGGGGCCATTTTCATTCAAACCACCACACTTTGCTTTCTAGTTTGTTGGCTAATTGCCAAGACTTGAACTTCAAGTACAATGTTCAATACCAATACTAAAAAAAAGAAAAATGCTTATCTTATTTCTGATCTCAGAAGAAATCTTTCAATTTTTCATCACCAAATCACTGTTACAGGATTTTCATAAGTTCCTTAATACTTATGAAAGTATTAAGTTCCTCTCTATCTTAGCTTACCTTGAATTTTTATTAAAAAATGGCAAAAATTTTTAAACAATTGATCCATTGGTTTGCACTGATTATGAAAGTTCTTTCCATACGTGTCATTACAGTAAATTTTTTCGAGTTGAATCATGATGTCTTTGCTGAAACAAATTACCACAGGTCACAATGTGAAATCCTTTTCAGACTTATCAGACTTGGTTTGCTAGAATTTCATAGATTATTTTTTCATATTTATTCAAAAACATTAATTTTGTCTTGTTGTGCTATCTTAGTCTGACTCTGTTGTTAAGGCAATATTGGCCCAAACAATGTGGCATGACATATTCCTCCACCTTATACTTTAGGGCAAGTTCCAAGAGGATTAGTCTTAATTCTTTAAATGTTTGATGGAGCTGACTGGGCTTAGTTTTTTAATTGTTTTATTGTATGTGTATTGGAGTTTTGCGTGCATGTCTTATACTTCATGTGTGATTGTGACTTGTGTCCACAGAGGCCAGAAGTGGCCCTCAGATTCCCTGTAACTGAAGTTACATATGACTATAAGCTACTAACTGGGTGCAGGGCATTGAACCCAGATCCTATGGAAGAGCAGGCATTTTTAACTACTGAGCCAACCCTCTAGCCCCAGGGCTTTCTTTTGGAAGGTTTCTGATGTAAAACTTCATCAGTTTAGTTATGATGATCAGATATGATGATCAGTTTAATTTACTTAAGCTTTTTGGTTCCTTAAGTGTTTCTAATAATTTGTCTATCTCGTTCACATCATCTAAATTGCTACCAGTATTCTCTGATGACTTCTGTAAAGTGACTAGTAACATAATTCTGCTCTCATCTCAGTTATGTTCACTGTCTTTTGTCTAATGAGCCTAGATAAAGCCTTTTTAAACTATTTGATATTTTGTAAAATCGGATTTTTTTTTTGCTTTATTGATTCTACTGTTTTTCTATTTTCTATGCATCACTATTATAATATTTATTTTGTTAAATTCTGGTTTACTAACTTTATCCAAGCTCCTTATAGCATGAAGATAGGCTTTTGTTTTGTTTTTTAGGTTTTTTAACTGTTCCCACAACATAGACTCAGTTGGAAAAAAAATCTTAATGAGGAATTACCTAGACCAGGTCTAGTTATAGAAATATCAGTAAGCAACTGTCTTGACTGTTAAGTGAAGAGTGAACTCATGTTGAATATGGGTGGCACCAATTCATAGGCTTGGCATTACACTGTATAATAGTTAGGCACTGAGCACAAACAAGCAAGCAAGGAACCATGCATTTATTTTCTCTGCCTTGAAGAATAGATGTGATGCTTTAATTTCCTTCCTTGTTTTACTTATAATAATGGTCTATAACCTGAAATTATAAACTTAAATAACCCCCTTTCTCTCCTAAATTGCCTGGTATCAGGATATTCTAATCACAGAGACTGAAACAGAAGTAAGACACTGGTCTGACATCTTTTTCTCACTTAAATCTACTTCTCTCTTACTGATCATTACATCAGTTTTCTTACAGTCTCACTTTGTTTTTCAAACAATAAATGTTGCTCATAACCAATTTCATGCATGTGTATAATACATTCTGATCATCCTTTGCCCCCTCTTGTCTACTTCTTAACCCTTACCAGCCACTTTTCTTCCTTACAATTTGCTACAGTATTCATGACTTAACTTTATTGACCCACAAAGTATAACCAGTACCACTTGTGTGACCAAGGGTTCATAACTAGACTTTTGTTGTTGTTGTTCCTCTCTTAGCACTTTCTGCTTCCCCTGGATTTCTTCTCTGACCCGGTAATTCTTGGGGAAGCTGTATTGAATTTCCACATAGGTATGAATTTCCCATTTGTCCTGTAATTGACTTCTAGCTTCATTCTACAATAACTACAAATATTTTTCACATTGTTTACATTTTGTAATTGATTAAGACATATTAGGGTGCCAAGGTATAGTTCAGTAATAGAATAACTGCCTAGCATACTGGAGAGCTTGGACTGAAACCCTGTCCACACAAAAGATGTGTCATTTAAATTAATAAATGTTCTATCATGGAGAATATAATGTGTATGCCAGAAGAACATGCATTTTATTGCTGCTTTTATGCATAACTTTTCTGTCTTATTATTTTATAGTGTCCTTCAAGTCTACATCCTCATTGATTATATGGCCTTGTATTCCATCTGATATTAAAAGTAGGCTTTGAGTCTGTAGGTCTTCTTGTTGTGCCCTTGATCCCTCTGGCTCTCTTAATCTTATCCCCTACTCTTCCACAGGAGTCCCTGGGCTCCACCTGATGTTTAGGTATGGGTTTCCATCTGTTTCCATCAGCTGCTAGATTAAGCCTCTCGAGAGACAGTTATGCTAGGCTACTATGTGTAAAAATAACAGAGTATCATTAATAGTTTCAGAAGTTGGCTTTCTTCTATGGGATGGGTCTCAACTTGGGCCAGTCATTGGTTGGCTGTTCCCTTAACCTCTGCTCCATCTTTATCTCTGCAAATATTTACAGGCCAGACAGATTTTGAGTGAAAGCTTTTGTGTGTATGTTGGTGTCCCCCTCCCTCCACTGTAAGTCCTACCTCACTACAAGAGGTGGCCACTTCAGTTTCCATACCCCACCTCTGCTGCTAAGAGTCTCATAGACTCCAGGGAGCCTCTACTCTCCACCCTGTCCCACATTTCTAGGTAGTCCCAGAGAAGCCCCTCAAAAGATTCTATTCTATCTCCTGGCCTTCTCCTGCCCTCTCCCCACTCATGATCCCCATTTCTTGTTTCTCTCTTCACCCCCTCTCTCACCCAGTTCCCACCTAGATCCCTCCCTCCTTCTACCTCCCATGCCTATTTTATTTCCCCTCCTGAGTAAGATTCAAGCATCCTCACTTGGGCCTTCCTTGTTACTCAGTTTCTTTGGGTCTGTGGATTGTAGCCTGGTTACCCTGTATTTTATGGCCACTTATAAGTGATGACATACCATACATGTCTTTCTAAGTCTGTGATACCTCACTCAGAATGATATTCCCAAGTTCCGTTTGCCTGCAAGATTCATGATATCTTTGTTTTCAATAGCTGAATAGTATTCCATTCTGTGGGTATACCACATTTTCTTTATCCATTTTTCAGTTGAGGGACATCTATGTTGTTTCTAGTTTCTGGCTATTATGAATAAAGCTGCTATGAACATTGTTGAACAAGTGTCCTGGGCCCATGGGGGTTAAAGCATCATTCATCCAAGTGAAAGGGAAGTCTGGAAAAAAAGGATTCATGAGAATAAATTGTTATCCAGATAGTGAAATACTTCCTCAAAGGTAGCCAACTTTCCCGCCATTCAAGTGATAATGCAGCTATAACACAGTTCTGGCAATAAGGGGTTATTGGACTCTATTCAAGATCATATTCAAGTAGTCTGAATACTTGCCTTAGAACTCTTCCACTAATACAAACCACAGAAAAGACTATCTGATCTTTTCTTCTTACTTTTTTCAAGAACCATAATCAATTAACCAACAAAGCAGGTCTCTGTGTAGTTACTGATTTGGCTTTGCTCCCAGCTGCCTACTGTACAAACCATGATCTCCTTGTCTTTGGTGGTTGCCAGCAACTCTACAGGATTGTCTCCACTGTATTTCAGGACCCTTTCATTAGCAGCAGTTTTCATGAGAACTTGACCCATGGAGAAGACAACTCCCAGGACTTATCAATGCTGCTTACTCAACTTGTTCTTGTGAGTAAATTCTCATAGCTATGGCAAAAGTTATATTATCCATCTGGAAAGCAATTCTTACACAAGTCCAGACAACGATTCTGATTATTTGAAGTTTTTGTATACTTCCTTTTTAGCTTACAAAGACTGTTCTGTTATTTCATTCTTAGTTGATAGAGGCAATTTTCGATCTACACTTGAGGCAACCAATCAAATACCATTAAAGATTGTAACTTCTGGAGCAGAAACATTACATCTAAAAGCTTTATTTGATGGAACCATATTGATAAAATTGGTCTAATCTCATTTTGTATCTCGACACATCATCCCACACTTTTAACATCTATTGCACACATGTTCCCCGAGATTCTATCTGCATAAATTAGGAAAATCATGCAGTGTTTGTTTGAGTGTGTATATGGATTACGTTTTGTCCCTTACCCATGAAGACCTAGTGGAAATTTCATCTAATCATAAGTCTACAGACCAAAAAGCTTGGCAATTGTGTTCTCTGGAAATTAAAGGCTTTTTAGAAGACACACTCCTATGTCAAAAGGATTTATTACAGGTTGAGGGGGGTGGGCAAAGTAGGTTAAATTTTCTCATCTGAGGTATTGGGAAATCTGTTTTTGCTGTGAAAGAGGACAGAAAGGTGAGGATTCAGTCTGCCAGACTTTATCAAAGTCTTGACTATTTTTCAATTCTAATATTCAAAATTCTGGTCTTAGTTCAATTCTCTTGACCTTGACAAAGAATAGCCTGTTGAGTAGAAATTTTGGGTTGTGCTTTAATTTAGTCACTTATGAAGCAAGTAGAGATTTTGGTTTGTGCTTTAATTTAGTCACTTATGAACTGAACCTCCAGGTCAGTTTTGTTCTAGATTTTGCTTAGCTCAGAGACCTGAGCCTAGCATCCACAGGAGAGAAGAGCTTGTTTTAGGGCAGACATGTAAAAGTTTAGATGATGACGTGTACAAAAGGAATCTGAGATTTGAAAGTCAGAGTCTTTTCCTTTCTATGTTTCCTATTGCTCCTAGGAATGCCAGGCTGAGCTGCTTAAGTTCCTTAGTATGAGGAAATGATAAAAGAGATCAAACGGGCCGGGCAGTGGTGGCGCACACTTTTAATCCCAGCACTTGGGAGGCAGAGGCAGGCAGATTTCTGAGTTCGAGGCCAGCCTGGTTTACAGAGTGAGTTCCAGGACAGCCAAGGCTATACAGAGAAACCCTGTCTCAAGAACCCAGAGAGAGAGAGAGAGAAAGAGAGAGAGAGAGAGAGAGAAAGAGAGAGAGAGAGAGATCAAAAGGAAGATGTCTCAGAACTCTTTTTCATGAATATTTGAAGACAGAAACAAAGAGAACCATCTGGAAGATAGTGGGCATGGGGAGGGTGACGAAGAGGGAAGCAAAAGAGAAAAATCTATAATGAAGATACATGACAGGGCCATGACAAAACCTATTACATTATATTTTAACCATCTAAATAAATAAAATTTAGACATAATTCTTACAGATAAGAGAAGTTATGCAGCACTTGTTTTTCTGAATACAGTTTATTCTGCTTAACATGATGCTTTCCAGTTGTCTGTTATTCTGAAGATGGTGTGATTTTATTCTATGGCAACTCAAGTTCCTTTACTACATCTACCATGTTTTCTTCTGTCTTCTATTGTTGAATATCTTGGATGGTTCCATTTCTTGACTGCAATAAATAGTGCATCAGTAAACATGGACTTGTAAGAATTCCTGTGGTATGTTTACTGACAGTGAAGGAATATATTTGTCATGTTACTTCCGTTTGTAATTGATTTCTGATTGCTGGTTGATTGGTTGGTTTTTGTTTGTTTGTCTGTTTTGTGAGAACCATGTTATTGATTTTCATGGGAACTGCACAAGTTCATTTCTGACCGTTAAGAGTTCTTCCTTGCCCATATCCTTGATGCACATGTTATCATCTGCTTTCTTTTTTTTTTATCTTTTAAAGTTTTTATTAGCAAATATATAATGAGTTTTAGGTCCTTTTCATACACATATATACACATATACTGTACTTGGATCATATTCATATCCCCTTCTCCTGTCCCCCTCCCATTCTAAAAATTACTTTCCTATAGCTTCTCTTCTGCTTTCTTGACTTTTGTGTGTGTGTGACCCAATGAACTTCATTAGGGCTACTTACAGAAGTGTGGGCACCTTACCAGAAAATGTCTTTCTGCCCATCGACCATCAATTGTACATATCCTCAGGGAATGAAAGGACCTTCATCACCCCTACCCACTCTGTGACACCATGCAAACATCTTTAAGTGTATGTGGACAAATGTAAATTTAACGAGGCTGCTTTCTGGAACATAGACATGCTGACTAGAAAGACCCGAAATTTCATTAGAATTGCAACTTGAATTTCTCTTACTGTTAAGAATATGAACACTTTTTCAAGTATAGGGTTTATTCACTATTTGTTTTTCTTCATCTGATAACTGTCTATTTAATTAGGCCTTTTTAATTAGATTTTTTGGTGTTTAAATTATAAAGTTCTTTTTATATATTGCATATTAATTCCCTGTCTGGTATATGACTATATGAACATTTTTCTCATTATTTATGCTTTCTCTTCATTCTGGTATTTATTTTCTTTATCTGTATGGAAGCTTTCTAAATTCAGACAAGCTAATTTGTCACTTCTTGAGATAATTTCCTGTTTTAGGGGAGCCCTACAGAGAAGATCCTTACCAAATATTTTTACTGTTTTCCTCTAGCAGTTTGAAATTTTAAGGTCTTTGACTAAGGTCTCTTGTCCATTTTAATTTTATTTTTGTACATGCTGAGAGATTTAAATACAGTCTCCTCATCATCATCATCTTCCTCCTTCTCCTTCTCCTTCCCCTCTTCTGCCTCCTTCTTCTGTGTAGGAATAACCTTTATGTCAACATAATTTGTTTGAGTGTCAGTCTTTGTCTAGTTGAAAATAGATATTTTTAAATACAATTTATTCTAATTATACCTCCCCCTCCTCCAACTGCTCTCAGATCTTCCCCGCTTTCCCACCCACCTAAAGTAAAACCCTTTCCGTCTCTCATTAGGATATGGACATCTAAACAAATAATAATAATAAATTAAATTAAAACAAACAAGAATAGGACAAAACAAACAAATAAACAAAGAGAAGAAAAGAAGCTAAAGAGAAAGTTAAGATACACATATAGATGCAGAGAGACACACATTTGCTCACACAGAAATCCCATAAATGTACAATAAAAAGTCCTGACAAAATATTTTGAGACTATATACCTCCAAAACTGACGCTGATTCTGTTTTGTATTGGATATATACTTCTGGGCATGGGACCTGGACTTAATAATGGTTTGTATACCCAATGACATTCTGTTGGGTTCCCATCTGGCCAAGACCTGCTCAAGGTCTCTGCATTCAGTCATACTCTGTGAATTCTTATGTGCATTTGCTGGTCCTGCTTGTTTCCTTGGTGTCCTCAATGTGGACTTTGGCTCTAACAGTCTTTCTGCATCTTCTTCAGCAGGGTTCCCTGAAACTTGAAAGAGGGGATTTGACTGAACTCTTACATTTAGGACTGAGTAGCCCCAGATTTCTCTCTGCACTTTGTCCAGTTGCAGGTCTTTGTATTATTCCCATCAACTGCAGGAGGAAGTTTCTCTGATGATGACTGAACAATTCACTGATCTAGAAGTTCATTTTAGTGCTGTTGTTTGAATCATTGTATTGCTACATTTCACTAGCAGAACAGTATTACTGTTTTTCCCCTAGGTCCATGGCCTCTCTAGTCTCAAGTCCATGGCCACAAGAGCAGTATCAGACATGGGCTTCATTTCATGGAGTTGGCCTTAAATCCATCAGTTAATGGTTGGTTACTCTTATAACTTCTGTGAGACTATTGTACCAGCATATCTTTCAGGCAGGTCACCATTTTAAAGGGTTTGTAGCTGGGCTGGTGTTTACTTTTCTCCTTTGGGGGTGTGTAGAGTACTTTCCTGTACCATGAACACAGTAGGGGTGGAGGCTCTAGGTCGGCACCAGCTCAATTCCTTTGTGTTCAATGAGTTTTATAGATATTGTCTTCACCGGTAGGATTTCATCAGTGTGTAGAGAACAACTAAAAGCCTTAGCAATAGCCTAGGTTGTTAAAGGCTTCCCCTGGGGCCTTTTTATCAATAACTATATTAGATGTAATGCATTCCTATAACTGGGGGCTTTATTTTGTGATGAGAAATTACTCACTTTACTCCAATATATGTTTTTGACGTTTTCTTAATTAGGTGACTATAACACATGTATGTATTTGTGGGTCTTCTATTCTACTGATCTATATGTCTGTTTCTGTATAATAACCTGTTTTTTTTTTTATAATTACTTTTCATGACAGCCCAGTGAATTTTCTTAGGACCTGAATTTCGTGACAGCTCAGAATGTCTCTTGGCCTTAAATGTAAACCAAGCCGTTGGATAAGTGGGTTTTCAAAGAGCTTTGCTCATCATGAGCATCCAATTCTAGAACCTCTGCTTCCAGTTTTCAGCATGCAATTGATGGTAACCATGACTTGACAACTGAATAAATAAATAGGTGGAGGCCTTGCAAAGGAAGAGACTACACTGGTGTTTAGATAGCAAGCTACCTACTAACAGTAAGTGCTGTTGATTCTCCTTGGGAATCCACACTGGTTTTTGGAGGGACTTGTACATGTGTGTTCCCAGACAAACCTATGTTTAGTTCCTAAATCTCCTTCATAGTTGCCAAGCTCTTAAATGCTGCCTCAGCAGAAGATGCTGCTGCCATCTTAGCATACAATGATCCTTACCCTTTACCTTATTCATCTCAGGATAATGCAATGAAAAAAAAATAATAATAATGGCCTCTTTTCTAGTTTGTGAGGTTTGAGCTAACAGCATTTAACAGATGGAAAGTCCTGAACAGGAACCAGGGCAAACACAGCAACAGTATCTAAACAGTACATCTGTAGATCAGGAACAATGACCCCCAGAGGAAGAAATGCTTCTTGGATACCTTGAGGCTTGCATACACTCTTAGCCCCATATTCTGAGAATTCCATGGGGAACCAGCAACACTGTGATGAGGCCAAGGCTGTGATGAGGCCAAGGCTGTGATGAGGCCAAGGCTGTGAGCATCCTCTATACAGACATCAAGGCATTGAGAAAGTTCAACAAGACAAGACATGGGTCAAGAAGGTAGACAAAAAATATGATTTTTTTTGCCTCTGGTCTCTGATCACTCAGATCCCAATGAAGTCTGAGCCCAGGCCTGAAACAAGCTAGTAAGTTTCCTTCCCTGATGACATACAATGAAAACACGGTAGCCAAAGACAATAAAGGTCCATGATCAAATTCCTTTGAAGAAGGTGCTGTGCCATTGGTTACGTAAAGATGACAGGTGATGAGCTGGTCTACAATATCTACTTTGCTTTCAGTTTCTTGATGTTATTGCTCAAGAACTGAATAATCTAAAGGTTTTGTACACCGGAACTATGGGCAAGCCCCAGCATTCATGTTATGACACATCTTAATAAATCTTAGGTCTGTTAACCACAAGCAAACAAGAACAGAAACACTGAGCTCAGAGATGCAACTGTTCAGCTCTGGGTACAGAGAAACAATCTAAAGCCTTAGTGCGTGAAGAAAAAAATAAAAACCTCTCAAGGAGCCTTAGGGCTGAAAAGCTAAACTCCAAAGTCAAGCCCTTATCAAAATAAATGGCTTACAACACAAGGTAAAATCTCAGACTCTAAGAGTCTTGGCAATTAAAGTGAGGACACTTATTGGAAAAGATTCAATTGTATAACTTGGGATGGAGGACCCCGGTGAGACTCAGGGCATCAAACTCTCAGATTATGATGGGTTTATTTTAACTGAAGAACTAATCTCCCTACTATTAGTGATGAATGCATTCATGATACCCTCTCTGCAGTACTGCCCTCTCTGACTTGGCCTTAGGGAAGTCAACCTTGCATTGTTTATGAAGTCAGCAGTGACCTTACCTAAAGACAATGCAGGCACTCCTCATACTCTATGCATCTGCACCTATAGACTTATAACCACACTCAAGGCTCAACATGCTACTAGAGTGGGGGAACTTAGTGTGACCATAAAGAACTTCTTGAATTTTTCTAATCCATACCAGTGTAGGTCTGGAAATAATATGTGGGAATAGATTCTTAACAGTGAGCGATAGTGGTAAAAAGAAACTAAAAGCTCTTCCAGCATATTTTATCAGTGTAAGTATGATAAATAGGTTAGATGTATATATACTTTATTCTCTTCTATATGCACCTAACAAAATCGCAACACTACCCTGTTGTGATAGTGTAAAAGAAATCTATGCCTAAAACTATAGAGTTATGCAGGAGTTACGTGAGCTTAAATTTGACTTAGGTAAGCTGAGTGCTGCCAGTTAGTGATAACCCCTACCCCTTATCTTGGAAGAGCAAACACTTGCCAGAAATTGCCTGGAGAAGAGTTTTTTGAAAGTACTAAGACAAAGATACTGATGCAGATTCTATTTCTGTTTATTAAGAAAAGGATCCTTTATCTTCCAAAGTTTACATGTTTTTATCATCCTTTATAAATTGTTTTAGTTAGAGTTACCATTGCTGTGAAGAGCTACCATGGCCTAGGCAACTTATAACAGAAAGCATTTTACTGGGTACTTGCTTTCAATGTCAGAGGGCTAGTCCGTTATCAGCATGGTAGTGGGGGAACATGGCAGTGGCAGGCAGGTAATGACACTGTAGCCACAGATGAGAGTTAACATCCTAATCTACAGACAGAAGGCAGAGAGAGACTAATCCTGATGGAGCCTCTGAAATGTCAAAGCCCCCATTACACAGATCCTCCAATAAAGCCATACCTCTCAATTTCTTCTAAACAGTCCACAAACCCAGAACCCAACACTCAGGTATGTGAGCCTACTGGACCCATTCTGATCAAATCATCACAAGCTTTGTGATCTCAGAAACATGATACAGCAGCCCACCATGGTGTTTCCACAGGTTGTAACTCAACGCCAGGGATCAAAGACAATGGGATATCTAAAATGCCAGAAAAATTCCCTCAGAGTACTAATTTAAAAAGATGATCAATGATCAGATAAAGGACTTAAATAGCAGATGAATTTAAATAAATAAATCCCAAAGCTAGAAAAGAAAATTATCAAAGTGAAACAAATGTTCAATAACCTTGACAAGAAAATTCAAAAGATGAAAATATTTCAGCAAGGAAATATAGACTATGAAAAATAATAAAATAAAATTATGGAAATGAAAGAATTAATAAAAATGCTGAAAAACCAAGCCAAAACAAGAAACCCAAGAGTTGGGTTTCATAATCTGAGTTCTTCAGAAGTGACTGCAGGCAGATCGAGAGTTTGAAGTCATCTTGACTACATTCAGAATTCAAGAAAAGCCTAAGCTGCTCAAGAGCCAATTGCAATTAATTTATAAATAAATAAATAAATAAATAGCAACAAAAGATTCAAAACATCAACAGACAGAACAAATAGAAAGACGAATTTCAGGGACAGATGGAAGGCAGGATAAAGATAACATTAAGTTATATATAAAGAAAAATATTAATAAACATGAGAAAAATTAATATCTTGTACTCTAGAAGACCTTCAAGAATCTGTGCAATAAAAGAAAGAACTGAAATAAAATCTGAAGACTCAGGAAATTTATTTAGTAAGATTATAACTGTATACATCCCAAACCTGGAGACAGAACTGAACATCCAAACCCAAGAGGTATTTTGAACCCAAAGATAAAAGAGCAGGAAAGAACCTCTTGATGTTGCATTATGATCCCCATATCAAAATACGAAACAAACAATATTAAAATACACACAGAGAGAGAAATTCCAACTTATATACTAAGCCAGAACCATTAAAGCATCATAACTTCTTTAGCAAAAGGATGGAAAAGCATATACTATTTCAATCCTTGAAAATAAAAAACTGCCAAGTAAGATTGCTACATATAACCAAGTTCTTTGTTAATGTGGGTGAAGAGTTTGTTCTTTGAAAAGATGAAAAAGATAGATATATCCCTAAATACAATAGTACTAGGGGAGGGAGGAAAGCATAAATCAATAATATCTGAAATTAAAAGGAATTTGTTGAGATGAAGAATAAAACAGAGGTGGCATTGGAGAAAGGATAAATAAAACTAAATACAGTTGAAAAAGCCAAATGGAAACCTATTATTTTATAACCTCCCTAAAACTACAAATATATACAAAGGGAGGGAGGAAGGAAGGGAGGGAAGGAGGGAGGGAGGGAGGGAGGGAGGGAGGGAGGGAAGAAAGGAAAGGAGAGGAGAGGATACAAGAAAGGAGGGAGGGAAGTAGGTAAGTTGGTGAGAAACATGTTGTTAAAAGATAGTTTAATTGAAGTTATCTTATGACATAAGACTCACCTTAGAAGCCATAGATTATCAAACAAAATCCCAGTGCCAGACTGAGAATATCTCCCTTTAAGTTGTTGATGTGGGATGAGCACTCCATATCCTCACCAGTATGAGCTATCATCATTTTATTGATCATGGCCATGCAGGTGAGTGTAAGATAGAATCTCAAAGTAGTTTTGATTTGCATTTCCCTGACTACTAACAATGGTAAACTTTTCTTTAAGTGCATCTCAACACTTTGGATTTCCTCTTTGGAGAATTTTGTTTAAGTGTGTACCCCATTTTTTCATTGAGTTATTTGTTTTCTTGATGTCCAGGTTCTTTACTTCTTTATATAGTTTAGATCAGATGTATAATAGATAAAAACCTTTTCCAATTCTGGAGACTGCCTTCTCCAAATGATGGTGTCTTTTGCCATACAGAAGTTTTCCAGTTTCATGAAGTCCTATTTGTTAATTTTTGTTCTTAGTACCTGTGTTATTAGGTTCTATTCAGACAGTTCTTTCCTGTACCATTAAGGTCAAGACTATTCCTCACTTTCTCTTCTCTCAGACCCACCGTAACTGGCCTTACATTAAGATCTGTAATTCATTTTGGGTTGAGTTTTATGCAGGATGATATGTATGGATCTATTTGCATTCTTCTACATGTAGCTATCTGGTTTGAGAATCACCATTTATTGAAATGATGTCTTTTTATCCAGTGTGTATTTCTGGCTTCCTTATCAAAATTTAAGTGTCCATAGGTGTGTGAATTTATGTGTAGGTGTTCAATTCTATTCTATTAATCAATGTATCTTTTAGTGGTTACGGTAGCTCTATAATATAACTTAAGATTAGGACTGGAGATTTTTCCAGCAGTTCTTAAGCATTCAGCAATGTTTTTGCAATTGGAAGGACGGTGTTTCTATATAAAGCTAAAAATTGACCTTTCAAGTTCTGTGAAGAATTGTCTTTGGAATTTTGATGGAAATTGCACTGAATCTGAAGATTGGTTTGGTAGGATGGCTATTTTTACTACATTAATGCTACTAAGCATGGGCAATCTTTCTGTCTTCTGATATCTTCCTCAATTTTTCTTTAGTGCCTCTTTATCATACGAATCCTTTACTTGTTTAGTTAGTGTTACCCCAAGACATTTTCTACTTTTTGAAGCTATTGTGAAAGGTGTTGTTTTCCTGATTTCTTTCTTAGTCTATTTGTATATAGAAAGGCTACCAATTTTTATATATTAATATTCTAGGCTGCTAGTTTAATGGAAGTGTTTTAAGCTGCAGGAGTTGTCATTGATAAGCTACAATCTGCATAACCGCAGAGGATAGGTATAGGCACTGGGTTCAGGGATGGATCTCCCTAGGAAGAGGAAATAGAATAATTATGGATGGAGTTGGAGATGAAATGGAAGGACCAAACAAGGAGGGGTATTTGTTTCTTTGTTTTAATCTTCTTAATATTATTCATTAGGTGTCAGGAGCCATAATGGGACAAGTTAATAACTAGCAGGTGATCATCCTGAAATGGCCTGCTTCGGATTATTATATAATCTTCCACAGGTGCACCCTTTTAAAGCAAGGCTGTAAGGGATTCATTTTAGGAAGGATTCCTTCCTGCTATTAATATGCTTTTCCTGTTATTAGTATATATATATAATGACCGCTAAGTAATAGCACACCCCTTCGGAGCAGATCTCTGCAGATCCACAAAGATGTACTATCTTATAGTGCTGCTATATAGACAAATAGATGACTTAAGTCTTAATGATGATCCTATAAGAATTGCTAAAATTATATCAGTGATTATTAAGCACATTTATAGTGGCACTGCTACTATCCTTTTCTGATAGTCAAAACTGAAATGAGAACTCTGCCAGTCTCCCAAGTGTGACCAGTTAATTGCTCTTAGATAGTAACCAGACTTCTCCTACTCAGAGCACATTCCAAGAGGTTGTAAAACAATTAACCAGAGGTCATAATAGAGGGACTAATGATTTATTATAGCTGCTAGGACAGAAGATAAAATATTGACTGGGCTTATCTATCCAAAACTTCACTGATGGTCTTAAACCTTCAGTGACCCTGTGGAGCTGAGACAGGTGATGGATGTTTAGCTAGATAATTACTCCTAATGGATATGCATGTAAACATCCTCTGTTGTAAACTTCTATTTCAATTTATGGTTTGATTTTCTGTGTGAACTTTTGATGAACTTTTTAGCATATGATCATGTATTCTGAAAGATGCTTAAGGGCTGAAGACAAAGAGAAGAGTCGGAACTGGGGGATTGAGGTGAGAGGAACAGAGGTGAGAAGAACTGAGCTGAGAGAGGAACTGAGCAGAGAAGTTTTTAGACAGAATACTTTATAGATTAGAAGGAGAATGCAGAGTGGAATAGCTTAGAAACTATAGGTAACATAAAATACTAAGAGAGCAATGTGCAGAATGCAGAGGGAAAGAGGAAAAAAGATGCCGCAGAGAGCAGAAGGAGCAGGCAGGCTTCTCCTTACCATGGGACAGAACAGGTCCCACGGTAAGGACAAGGCAGGCTTAGTCTTATTAAAAGAAACAAAGCTTTTGTCATATAAACATAGGTTTAATTCATTTAGCGTTAAAAGAGTAGAAGCCTTTTCTTCCTCTATATAATAAAAATTGAAGCTCCATTTTTCATCCACAATGAGTCAGTTCTTTCTGCACTGGTGCTTGGTCTTTTGCTCCATATGCATATGTAAGTATGGATGTGTATGTAAGTATGTAATTGTGAGAATGCATGCAAGCTGGATACAACTGGGTATGAATGGAAATGTATAAATGAATAAGTGAGCATGAATGAATCTGTATATAAATTTATGTGAGATTATGCATTTCGCTTATATAAAAGGTCTTCCTTCTGCAAGTGTTATTTTCTTCTCCTGGTTCAATAGAAGTTTATTGCTCCAAACTTCCCCCTAGCCCGACAAGCAAGAGGCATCTGGACAATAGGGAAAAAAGACTCTAACAATTAATCCTCTACTTAATCTCCTGCTGTTTTAGGATGAGGTGCTAAGTGCTAGAAACGGCAGTTTCTGGCCTCAGAGGATCACAGAAGGCAGGTCAGCTACAATAGCATAGTAACTTAGACTTAGATAAGTAAACTTTTTATTATACAGCAACCCTAAATATATCATAAGACAAAGTCTTACCCTCTGCCTACTCTGTTCCCCCACCAATGCCTCAAGAAGAACCTAAGAAGAAACACCCCACCCCGCCCCCACCCACTCCCCACCCCTCCACCCCCAGCCGCTGGGACTGGCCCCTTTCAATTAGGTGTTTGTTTATTTTCTAAGGAGAGCCAGAAAAGATGTGGCTCCCAGGGGAAGAAGAGACAGGGAAGAACCAGGAGAAGAGGGAAGGGAAACCATAATCAGAATATATTGTAAGAAAAATTATTTTCAATAAAAAAAATTTTGATTGTTATGTATATCTATATCATATATACATATATATATATATATATAGCTTTGTTATATATACATAATGCATATGGGTGTTTTACTTGAGTGTATGCCTGTGTACTACATGTGTGCCTTACAGAGGTCAAACGACATCACTAGCTCTCCTGGACTTGGAGTTACAGATGGTTCTGAACAGACAGGTGGTTTTCTGGGAATTCCAGCAAGGTCCTCTGGAAGAGCAACCAGTGCAGTTGCCGGTGAACCACCTCTCCAGCCCCACTGTGGAAGTTTTCTTTCCCCAGTCTTCAGCAGGTAGAGTACTGCTATCTGGCCTGGGGATGGAATTTGGAGAAGGAATGGTGGAAGCAGTCAATTCCCTATCTCAATGTACTTCCTCTGTCTCAGTCCACAAGTACTGACCCAGCACTAGGGTCTGGGGGGAAAGGGGTGATGGGACTTATCTCAGGGCTGTCTTTTACTGTCACTTGGTTTGATAATAGGTTTAATATGTCAGACTCTGAGCAAGTATCTATTTCCATGCTGGACTGCCTGGATTTGGAGGGATTATGCAAGCCTGTCTTTTTCCTGCCTCTCTTCATATATCTTGTCTTTTAATTTTGTGATTTTAAAAGCAAACACTTTAGTTGCTCGCCTGATGTTGTTTAGGTTTTATTAAAGTAGCTTGGTACACGGTAGCCATCCAAGATGATTTCTGTGGGATACATAATCATACAGAAACATCTACAGTCATCTTTCTTCACCCCCAAGTATAACTTATTTTCTCACTTTTTTCAAAAGCTGCAATCAAAACTAGAACCCCTAATGCTTTCTGCCACTAGGCTACATCCCAAATTCCTACTCAGTATCGTTTTTTAAATGTGTCATAGAGCCCAATTCTTTACTCATGGACCATTTTGTGCTACCCAACTCAAAGCCCTGGATCTGGGCCTGAGTGATAGCTGTGTTGGTCAACCCACTAGCTCGCCCACTAGCTCTCCTATGCCATCAGGGTCACCTCTCCAGCATTGCCCTAGCAATGAGTGGGGCCATCTCTCCTCAGCTCCTGAACTGATACCAATTTCAATCTAAGGAGAAGATAAACATTCTCGAGGGAGTATAGGAGTTAAAAGTAAGTAGCATTCTGCCACTCTTTAAACAAAAGGAGACTAAAAAAAAATCCCAAAACATACAAAATCAAGTAAATGACAGGGAGCAATACACACCTTCCAATAAGAACTCTGAGTATCAGTGGCCTCGAATCACCCATCAAAACACACAGACCAACCGGTTGGATTCAAGAATAAAACCCTTCTTTCTGATGCCTCCAAGAAACACATCTCAATGCCAAGATAAATATTTATCTTAGGGTGAAAGGATGGGAAAATATCCCATGCAAATAAACTGGGAAGTAAATAGGTGTTACTATGATAATATCTGACAAAACAGACTTCAAAATCTTGTTATACAAAGAGATAAGCAGAGTTGCTTCCTATTGTTCAAGGAGTTAATACAGGCAAGGGAAAGTGACAAAGTCAAGTACATGTGCATTGCACATAGGCTCTTTCACATCTGTAAAGCAAACATTACTGTATTTAAAATCATGGATTAACACCAGCACAGTAACAGTGGAAGTGTTCACTTCCCTGCTCTCAGGATTAGATAGAACTGCTGTTAAAAACAAATAGTGAGATGCTGGAACTAAATACCATCATGAATCAAATGGACTCAACAGAGATCTATACAGCATTCCATCCAAATACCAAAGGATCCACCATCTCCTCAGCATCATATGGACCTTCTTCTAAAGTATATCAAACATCAGACACAGATAAAGTCTCAACAAATGCAGGAAGACTGAAACAGAATCTTGTATTCTGTCTGAAAACAATGGGATACATCAATAGCAGGAGAAACCATTGATGGAGATTAAACAATATACCACTGAGTGATGACTGGCGTCACTGCAGAAATCAATAAGTAAATTTAAAGATTCATAAAATTAAATGAAAACAAGATATCCAAATCTACTGTAAACAATGAAGACAGACCTAATGGGAAGCTTGTGATTTTAAGTGTTTACATTTTAAAATGTCAGAGAGATAGAAAAAATAACAAGAGAAAAAAGTCTGATGATACGCCTTACAGGCAACCATGGAGTTACCCTGGCCTAGCTGTATTGAGAGTTATTTGTCATAGGTTCTTTTGGGTTAGAGTCCATGGCTCCTGGGGCATATGTGCCTTCCAGTTTCTGAGACAGCAATGCCCTCCCTCAAGCAGAGAAATGGTCAGACTGCTTTGCATGTTTCTGTACATTCCCTTTGTAGTCAAGGAAGCAGAGAAACTTGATAGAACAAATGGTC
Organism: Mastomys coucha; assembly: GCF_008632895.1. Taxonomy (NCBI): domain Eukaryota; kingdom Metazoa; phylum Chordata; class Mammalia; order Rodentia; family Muridae; genus Mastomys; species Mastomys coucha. Next base: position 20,776,984 of record NW_022196893.1, on the reverse strand, counting down.
TTAGACATTAATCTTGCATACCCTGAATAACTTGCAAATGTCATTGTATTCTGACAACTACCACTGGTGATTGCATTATATTTCATTTCTGATAAAAGTGTGAAACGTTTGATTGCTCTCAATTAAATTGTCACAGCCTCAGTTGTGCTGTGCCTCATCCAATTGTCCTGATTTAATTCCTCTTGGTCATATCAGGTGACTTTGGCTGAGTAAGTGTGGGTGCTTATACCACCTAACGGTGTTGGTGAAGCAAAACTAAACCAATCCCAAAAGCTGTAGATGGAGAAAAATAATGAAGAAAATCAGAGCAGAAATTGGTGATAGAGAGAAGGGGGAATAGAATCAATGAAATAGTTGTTTCCTTGAAAAGATAAAATTGACAAGCCCTTAGCCAAATTAACCAAAATAGAGAAAAAGCTCAAGTTAATACAACTAGAAATAAAAAAGTCAACATTACAATAAGTACTGGGGAAGTTCACAGAATCACACTCTAAAATTTACATTTCACTGAATTGGAAGATCTAGAAGAAATGTATGCATAGCTAGATGCATGTGACTTTCCAAGGTTAAACTAATAAAAGTCAGCAATGTATACAGATTTATAAGAGTCAATGAGATAGAAGCACTAATTAAAAATTTCCTGACTCAAAAATGCTTCAGGGCCCAATTGATTAAGGGCAGAATTCTACCAGATCGTCAGAGAAATAACACCAAGGCCCCTCACATTAGTCCATGATAGAGAAAAGAAAGAAACACTACCAAGATCTTTTAACAGTACCATTATTATTGTAATATGCAAACTAAGAAAAGATCAAACAACAACAAAAAAAATCATAGGTCAATCTCCCTGATGGAATATTCTAAATAAAATACTTGCAAATAACTCTTAAGAACACATTTTAAAAAAATAATTTATCCTGATCTAGCTGGCTTCTTTCTAACACATGTAAATCAATAAACATAATTCTTCACACTCAAGAACAAAAATCACAGGGGCATTCAATTGGTAAAGAAAGGGGCCTTTGACAAAATCTAACAACCTCTCCTGATTAAAAAAAAATGTGGAAATATAAAAAAACAATTTGTAACAAACTGAAAGCCACATTATGATAAATGAAGAAAAATTCAACGCATTCCAACTAAAATCAGGAACAAGACGAAGGTGCCTGCTATGGTCACTCCTATTCAATATAAGGAGAGAAATCAGAAAAGAGGAGGAAATAAAAGGGACACACATAGGAAAGAGAGACGCCAAAGAGTCTCTGTTGAAACATAGTCCAAGAATGGAGTCCTGTGAGGAGAATCCTGAGTGCTTGTGAGAACACTCAAGACATGAGTCTGATGACCTCAGATTTTTCAAAACACAGAATTATTCTTGGAATGTGCTTCCATGCTCCTCCCAGGTATAGAAGATAGGACAAAAGTTTGCTTCAGATTACTAATTATTGCTTGCTGGCGCTACTCAAATAAATATCTAAACTATCCTGTATATGCCTCGATAGAAAACCATGTTTATGTCAGGTTTGATTTGTCCCTAGATGTAGTCCATATATCAACTGCAGGGAGCTAGTGAAGTTCCTACGTGAATGTGTATTGCTTGATATGTGCACAGCCGTGTCAAGGATCTCAATCCCATAGAAGAGTAGGAATGGGCTAGGTTCAAGAAATGGCAAAACCTTCCCCTGGTTCATGTGTGGATGTTGATAGTGCATGACGAAAATGTCCACCATAGCTTTCTACCTATGTATGTTCACTCCCTGAAGACTGCTCTCCATCAAGACAGGTATTATACTAGCTAAACCTGACTCTTTGTTGAGTTATATATAATAATCCTCCCTCCTTGTTTTGTGTACAATAATCCCTCCTTTCTGTTCAATTGTATTTACTAAATATACTTATCTTCCTGGGCACTGTTGCTGCTTTATCAGAGAGCCCAGAGCAATCAATCCCAGTTTTTCTGTCCATGTGTCAATGTGTCTATCCTTTCTTCATTTCCTCATTGCCTCTAGTTAGGACACCGGGATCCAGCCATGTAAGAATGCAACAGATAGTAACATGAATTTTGACAATATTATATATACATATATATGTATATATGTGTATATATATATGTATATATGTATGTATATATATACATATATATATACATAAATGTGTATATATATAAAGCAGGATCTTATATTTTGGTTGTGAGCCTACTCTTTAATGGCTGAGACATCACTCCAGCTCAGCTTGATGCCCCAGAGAAGAGTGATGCTAGAGGGGTGAGGTGAGAGTGAGTGGGTGGTGGAAGAGCACCCTCTTAGACGTAAAGGGGAGGGAGGATGGGATTGGGGCTTGTGGAGGGGGTACAGGAAGGGGGACATTTGAAATATAAACAAATAAAACAATTTTTTTAAAAAAGAGCATGTTTAGCAAATTGTGTTAGGAAAACTTGAAATCAACATGTAGAAGAATGAAACTTGACCCTTCTCTTACCCTGAACACAAATCAATCTAAATGGATAAAACTTTTCTGACTAGTATTCCAGTTGTTTATGAAATAGAACCAACAATCTACAACTGGAACCTCATGAAATTAAAGTTTCTATATTTCAAGGGAAACTGTTGATCAACTGAAGAGGAAGCCTATAGAATGGGGTTGGGATAACTTTGCCAGTTATGCAAGTAACAGGAGATTAGTGTCTAGAATATATAAAGAACTCAAAAAGATTAAATGCCAAGAAAACAAATAATACGATTTAAAAACTATTCTTGGGCTGGAAAACAATTCTCCAAGCCAATGGCCCCAAGAAAAAAGCTGGAGTAGCCATTCTAATATCGA
>NW_022196893.1:20766882-20769460 GCF_008632895.1 Mastomys coucha | reverse complement strand
TATAGTGGAGGATTGCAAATTCGATCATCAATGGGAGGAGAGGACTTCAGCCCTGTGAAGGTTCTGTGTCCCACTGTGGGGGAATGCCAGGGCCAAGAAGCAGGAGAAGGTGGGGTGGCAGGCATGGGGAGTGGGGAGGCAGCTGGGGTTTGTTTTTGTTGTTTTTGTTTGTTTCTTTGTTTTTTAGAGGGGAAACTGGGAAGGGAGAAATTTACATGTAAATAAAGAAAATATCTAATAAAAAAAGCAAAAAAACAAAAAAAAACAAACAAAAAACAAAAAACAAAAAAACTTTGTAGGATCTTAACTCAGGGTCACAGTTCATTTTCCAAATCCAGGCCATGGCCCTGGTTGACCAGTCCTGGGATGTATACTCAATAAACTCTCCCTGTCTGACTGAGGAAAAAATAAATAAATAAATAAATAAATACTATTCTTGGAAGAAGTAATACAAGTGGCTAAAAAATATTTTTAAAAGTGTTAACCATCCTTGGCCATCAGAGAAATACAAATTAAGACAACTATGGGATTTCCCTTTAACTCAGTCAAAACAATATCACACTGCTCTCTAAATTTATATCTCTGTACCCACAAATTTATATACCTCTTAGATCTCATCAGAGACGTGGTCTGTGCAGTGGATGATTAATGTGGAAACAAGCTCACAACTAATTAAAGTACAGAGGGTACATGTCAGTGGAATGTTAGAACAAATGAGACATCCAGTACTCCCTACCACACACACACACACACACACACACACACACACACACACACACATACACACACACACACGTGTGCAACAGAAAGATGGCAAATTATACATTGAACCTTATGCATTAATAGGGGGAGGTTTCAACGCCCTACTCTCACTAACTGACAGGTCATCCAAACAAAACCTAAACAGAGAAATAACGAAACTAACAGAAATTATGAATCAAATGGACCTAACAGCCATCTATAGAATATTTCACCCAAACACAAAAGAATATATCTTCTTTTCAGCACCTCATGGATCCTTCTCCAAAACAAACAAGTAGTCCATCACAAAGGAGATACAAGAAAATTGAAATAATACTTTGTATCTTATCAGACCACTATGGATTAAAGCTGGACTTAAACAACAACAAAAACACCAGAAACTCTACACACTCATGGAAACTGAGCGACTCTCTACTCATTGATCTCTAGGTCAGAGAAGAAAAAAAGAAAGAAATTAAAGACCTAAAATTCAATGAAAATTGAGCCATAACATACTCAAATTTGGGGGACATAAAGAAAGTGGTGCTAAGAGGAAAGTTCATAGCACTATGTGCCTTCATAAAGAAACTAGAAAGTTCTCATACCAGCAATTTAAAAGTATACTGAAAACGTGAGAAAAAAGAAGCAAGCACACAGAAGAGAAGTAGATGACAAGAAATAATCAAAACCATGGCTGAAATCAATCAGTTAGAAACCAAAAAAAAAAAAAAAAAAAAAAAAAATACAAAGAATCAACAAAACCAATAGCTGTTTCTTTGAGAAAATCAACAAGATAGACAAATCCTTAGCCAAAATAACCAAAAGACAGAGAGACATTATCCAATAGACAAAATCAGAAATTAAAAGGGAGACATAACAACAGACACTGAAGATATTCAAAATATCATTAGGTCTTACTTCAAAATTTATACCCCACAAAATTGCAAAATCTTAATGAAATGGATGATTTTCTAGATAGATGCTACTTAACAAGGTTAAATCAAGATTAGGTAAACTATTTCAACAGCCTAACTCAACAAAAGTCTCCCAACCATAAAATGCCAGGGACAGATGGTTTTAGTGAAGAATTCTACCAGACTTTCAAAGAAAAGCTACTACCAATACTCCCCAAACTATTCCACAAAATAGAAACAGAAGGAACACTGCCTAACTCATTCTATAAAGCCACAGTCACCCTGATATCTAAACTACACAAAGACTCAACAAAGAAAAAGAATTTCAGACCAATTTCGCTTATTAACACTGATGCATAAATACTCAATAAAATACTCACAAACCAAATCCAAGAACGCATTAAAGATATCATCTACCGTGATCGAGTAGGCTTCATCCCAGGGATGCAGGATCATTCATGAAATCATTCATGATTATGTTGATGAAAATCCATCAACATAGTATACATAAGCAACACTGGAAAATTATACCAGAAAACTCCTACACCTGATAAACACCAAAGTGGATACAAAATTAACTCAAAGAAATCAGTAGGCCTCCTCTATATAAATGGCAAACAAGAGAAAGAAATTAGGGGAAACAACAACCTTTACAAGAGCCACGAATAATATAAAATATTTTGATGCAACTCTAACTAAGCAAGTAAAAAACCTATATAACAAGAACTTCAAGTAGCTGAAGAAAGAAATTGAGGAAGATATCAGAAGATGGAAAGATCTCCCACGTTCATGTATCAGTAGATATAACATAATGAAAATGGTCATCTTACCAAAAGCAATTTACAAATTCAATGCAACTTCCTCAAAAATCCAACACAATTCTTTATAGACCTTGACAGAGCAATTCTCAACTTTATACAAAA
>NW_022196893.1:20721712-20766642 GCF_008632895.1 Mastomys coucha | reverse complement strand
AAAAAAAAAACAACAACAGCAACAACAAAAAAATCCCAGGATAAAAAAAAAAAATTCTGAACAATAAAAGAACTTGCAGAGGTATCACCATCCCAGGCTTCAAGCTATACTACAGAGCAATAGTAATTAAAACTGCATGGTATTGGTAAAACAACAGACAGGTTGATCAATGGAGTTGAATCAAAGACCATGAAATAAACACATACATCTATGGACACATGTTTTTTGACAAAGAAGGAAAAACTATTCAATGGAAAAAAAGAAAGCATCTTCAACAAGTGGTGCTGGTCTAAACTGGATATCTGCATGTAGAAAAATACAAAAAGATACATATCTATCACCCTGCACAAAAGTCTAAGTGGACCAAAGACCTAAATGTAAAGCCTGATTCACTAAATCTAATAGAATAGAAAGTAGGGAATAACCTTGGATACATTGGAGACACCTTCCTGAATAGAATGCCAATGGCTCAGGCTCTAAGATCAACAATTGATAAATGGAACCTCATGAAACTGAAAAGCTTCTGTAAGGCAAAGAACACTGTCAATAGGACAAAATGGCAGCCTACAGATCGGGAAAGGATCTTCACCAACCCTATACCTGACAGAGGGCTAATATCCAAATTTTATGAAGAACTCAAGGAGTTAGACACCAAAAACCCAAATAAACCAGTTTAAAATGGATTATAAACTAAACAGAGGAATATCAAATGGCTGAGTCATCAGTGCCAATCAAAACTACTCTGTGGTTCCATCTTATACCCGTCAGAATGACTAGGACCAAAAACTCAAGTGGCAGCATTTGCTGGTGATGATGTGGAGCAAGGGGAAACACTCAAAATGTGCAACCACTTTGGAAATCAATGTGGCTGTTTCTCAGAAAACTGGGAATAGTTCTACCTCAAAACCCAGCTGAGCATACCACTCTTGAACATGTACCCAAAAGAGGCTTCACTGACCCACAAAGACACTTGCTCAACTATGTTCATAGTAGCTTTATTCATAATAACCAGAAACTAGAAACAACCCAGATGTACCTCAACTAAAGAATGGATAAAAAAATGTGGTACATCTACACAATGGAATACTATTCAGCTACTAAAAACAAAGACACCACGAATTTTGCAGGCAAATGGATGGAACTTGAGAATATCATCCTGAGTGAGGTAACCCAGACTCCAAATGACGTGCATGGTATGTACTCACTTGTAAGTGGATATTAGCCAGAAAATACAGGATACCCATGCTACACTCCATAGGCCCAAAGAAGCTAAACAAGAAGAAAGGCCCAAGCAAGGATACTTGAATCTCACTTATAAGAGAAAATAAAACAGTCATAGGAGACAGATGGAGAGAGGGAATTCAATAGGAGAAGGGATAGGGTGGAAAATGGGGGTGAGGGGGTTCAGGATCAGGTGTTGGGAAGGACAGGAGAGATGGCCAGATGGCCATGAGAATGAATGGAAATCTGCAACTGACAGGGGTGGAGAAGTGGGAGCCATCTCAAGAATATGATAGAGACCTGGGATAGGGAAGGCACCCAAGAATCAGTAGGGGTGACCTTAGATATGACTCACAACATTGGGGATATTGTCGCGTCTGCCTCGACCAGCAAGAAAGACGCGACCCACGAGCTCTTCTTTATGCAGTTTATTCAAGAACCTTGAACAATCTTCTGACCCCCAGGGCAACACCCTCGGCCTTTAAGAACTCCCAAGCTTAGCCAATCCCAATGGGCCACGTGGCAAAAGTGGATAGGTCAGCAAATGTGGAAGCAACCAAGGGCAGCAAGCTTAGCCAAATAAAGGCTTGTTTACGAGACCGCTCGTTCTCGTAAACCAGCGGAAGCCAGTGCCATCTCAGGACGCTGCTCAAGCGGCTCTCCACAGGATATGAAATCTGAAGAGGCCACCTCCTATAGCCAGGCAGGAACCCTAGTGAAGCAATAGAAACACCAACCCACCCACAAAACTTTTGACCCAAAATGTATCCTGTCTACAAGAAATGCAGGTATGGTGGGTAGAGTAGAGACTGAGGTAATGGCCAACAACAGGCCCAACTTGAGATCCATCCCATGAACAAGTACCAATCCCTGATACTAATAATGATACTCTGTTATGCTTACAGACAGAAATCTAACATGGCTGTCCTCTGAGAGGCTCCACCTAGCAGCTGACTCAGAGGAGTACAGAGACACACAATCAAACATTGGATGGAGCCTGGGGACGCTTATGGAAGAGTTGGGACAAGGATTGAGGGCCCTGAAGGGGATAGGAACTCCACAGGAAGACCAACAAAGTCAACTAACCTGGACCCTTGGGGCTTTCAGAGACTGAACCCCCAACCAAATAACATACACAGGCTGGACCTAGGACCCCCACTTCCTGCATATAAGTAGCAGATGTGCAGCTTGGTCTTCATGTAAGTCTGGAGCGACTGGAGTGGGAGCTATCCCAAAAGCCTGTATATGGGATATGTTCTTCTAACTGGGCTGCCTTGTCTGGCTTCAGTGGAAAACCATGCACCTAGCCTCACAGATGCTTGATGTGCCGGGGTTGGAGAATATACAAGGGGGCCTCTACCCTCTCAGAGGAGAAAGGGAGAGGGGGAAGACTGTGGGAGGGGCTGACTGGGAAGGGGCAGCAATCAGGATGTAAAGTAAATTAATAAAAAAATTAAATAAGTAAACAGTTGACTCTGATCTTCATTCAGGCTGAAAATCCCTCTAAAGATCCACTTAGTTCCCATTTGGGGGTAGGGTATCCAGTAATATCTGAAACTCTAGTCTTGGAATGACTCCCATATATCTCTTATCTTATGATTCTTCCTCCTAGAGAATTGGAAAGGGCATGAGAATTTTAAAAAGAAGGAAGTGGAGGAGGTTTGAACAAATAAGGGGGATGGAAAAAATCATGGTATTGAATGCTCAAAGTTGCCACTAGGAATTTTATTTTTTTAGAAACTTCATTTCCAGACCAGTTTCTCTTATATATTATAGAGAAGCCACTAAGAGACAGAAGTGACAGAGATCATTCAATATAATGGTTTTGTGTTATTGTTGTTGTTGTTTCCTGTTGTTGTTGTTGTTGCTGCTGCTTGACAGTACCTCACTGTGTAGCCTTGGTTAGCTTGGAATTCACAGATATGAATGCTACCATGTCAGGCATAAGCAACATTTTTACACTAACAGTGTTGAGTTCGGTGCTTGTCAATGGCTGTCACTCTAAACAATTCACTACTTCAGAATTTCCTTCACTGTGTGTGTGGATCAGGGCATGAAGGCATGGCTGTATTTCTTAGTTTAGTTTTTAAGATGAAGAAAGAATAACTTCAAACAAATGAATGTCCATCTGAAGCAATCAATCTGCGGATCATGACCCTTTTAGGGGGGTGTCAAAGAATTCTTTCATGGGGGTCACTTAAGACCATCAGAAAACACAGATATTTACATTACAATTATAACAGTAACACAATTACAGTTATGAAGTGACAACAACAATAGTTTTATGGTTTGGGATCACCACAACATGAGCAACTGTATTAAAGGGTTGAAGCATCAGGAAGGCTAAGAACCACTGGGAAGTTTACCCAGGTCACAAAAACACCACTCAGAGTAGCAGAGGGCTAGGAATCTATGAACTAATACCAGAAAAGTTGCTTTCAGAATATGCTTACTAAATACTAAAGCAGAAATCAAACATAAGCAGGTTATTAGAGGGGTCTGCATCCCTCTACTTAAGTAAGTGGTAAACAGGATAAATTACTCATTTGTTCCTCCACATAACATTCTGCTCACCTGGTGCTTTCAAAATCACATGATGCACTGCACACTGTTCTGCCCAGATTGTAGATAAATGGAAGACAGAGACGAATGGAAAATTCTCTACTAAAATGTGTTACTTAACATCCAGCATTCAGTAGATAGTCAATATTTTTAAACTAACATTTAAATTATTTTTTATTCTGGTCTTAAAAACCACCACTCATTATGCAATAAAGAACAAAAACAAAAGAACCCTGCAGATTTCAGTGTTTCTTAATCATGGTAAAAATCGTGTCGGACCACCCAATTTTCCTATGAATCAGGTAAAAGTGACTCATCTAATGAATGCTTACCCACCGTGCTGCTGTTCCTAATCCTTACAGTTTGAGCCTTACTGTATTGTCCATCCAGCAGACATGAACCATAGACTGACTAGTAGTTTAAAATAAAATTATGTATTTTACCAGAATGGGCAAACAAACATGTTCAGCATGTTCTGTTTCAGAAATTATGTCTCCTTTGCCTAATAATAGATAATCAAATCCTAGGGATGCAATATGGGAACAAATCACATGAAAATGGTTTTTTTCTTCTTCTATTTCCTTTTTATTGAAATAGAAATAGATTTCATAGTCATACAATAGACCCTGATTGTGGTTTTACCCCCTGCCCAGTCCTCTCAGATTCTCCTCACCATCACCAAATTCCACACCATCTCTTTCTTTCTTGTCAGAAAACAGACACTCAAAACCTAAAAATATTTTAATAATGCAATATAACAAAATGAACAAACAAGAAAAAGAGACAATGAAAAAAGTAATTTTCAAAAAGCACATAAAGATGCAGAGACACACATCTGCACACACATAAATTCCATAAAACACAAAGCCATAAAGCATGTTGTCTTAGTCAGGATTTCTCTATTCCAGCACAAAACATCATGACCAAAAAGCAAATTGGAAAGGCACGGGTTTATTCAGCTTATACTTCCACCTTGTTGTTCATCACCAAAGGAAGTCAGGACTGGAACTCAAGCAGGTCAGGATGCAGGAGTTGATGAGGAGGAGAGGCCATGGAGGGATGTACTGACTTGCTTCCCCTGGCTTGCTCAGCTTGCTTTATTATAGAACCCAAGACCACCAGCCCAGGGCTGGCACCACCCACGATGCCCACCCCCTGATCACTAATTGAGAAAATGCCTTACAGCTGGATCTCATAGAGGCATTTCCTCAAAGGAGGCTCCTTTCTCTGCGATAACTCCAGCTTGTGTCAAGTTGACACACAAATCCAGCCAGTACACATATTATACACATAATATATACATGAAAGAACTTTAAGTTTTAAAAAGAGAAGAAAGAAGGAGGGGAGGAAGAGGAGGAGGAGGAAGGGGAGGAGGAGGAGGAGAAGGAGAAGAAGAAGGAAGAAGAAGAAGAAGAAGAAGAAGAAGAAGAAGAAGAAGAAGAAGAAGAAGAAGAAGAAGAAGAAGAAGAAGAAGAAGAAGAAGAAAAGAAGCCCTGAGATAAAGTACCTTCCAAAATTGCCATTGAGTTAGTTTCGTATTGATCATCTACTGCTGAGTATGTGGCCTGGCCGTAAGCATGTTTTCTATACCCAGTGAGACTCTGTTGGAGTAAACTAATTTTTCATTTGCAAGCAGTTATCAGTTACAGAGGCCAACTGGAGATGGATATATTCTGGGTAAGGGATTGGGGGGTTCTTTCTACCTCTCTTCATACCAGGACCCCCCCCCAACTCCCTAGTCTCTCTAGTCTCCGGTTCTTGGCCACCCAAGCACTGTGGGGTAGGAGTTTCATCTCCTGGAGCAGGACTTAAATCCATTCAGATATTGGCTGGTTATTCCTACAGTGCTTGTACCATTACTGTCCCAGTGTATCTTGCAGGCAGGTCACAATTATAAATGGAAGGCTTTGTAGCTGGATCAGTTTTTACCTTTCTTCTTCAGGAGCATCCTGATTACCTTCCAATACCATGAACACTAGTCCTATGGAGTGAAGGCCCAAGGTAGGCAGTAGCGCCACTTCTCCATGTTCAGGGAGTTGTGTAGATGTTGTCTTTACCAATATGGCTTCACTGTCAGCTAGTGGAGAGCCACCAACACCTTTGGCAATAGCTTGGGTTGTTTGGGGGCTTCTGTGGGCCCCTTTGAACAACAACTACATTAAATGTAAACCTCCCTGAACTTGGAAACTTCATTTAGTTGAGGGATGTACCAGTGGGGATCTGTTTCCCCATTATTTGGTGATTTCAGTTAGATCACCTTCATATATGTCTGCATTTTAGAAGCTTCTACTGTATTAGGTTCCCATATGCCTCCTCAAATGGCCCTTAGAGTCCCTCCTCAAATTCCCCCTCTTGCCTTCTGCTTTCCTCCTCCTCCCTGTTTGATCATCCATTCCAGTACCCCTCCTTGTGGTGTCTCAAATGAGAATGGCCTCCACAGGCTCATAGATTTGAACCCTTGACCCTCCAAGGAGTAGCTATTTGAAAGGATTAAGAGGTATGCCGGGTAAAGGAGTGTTTCTGAACCGCTGGCAGGGGTGGTCACTGGGGTTCCTGGGATAGAAAGGGTTTCTAGGTGTTGGGAGCTGACCCAAGAAATGGGAATGGGCTGGATAGGAGTGGTGGAGTTGAGAGAGGGCATTGGAGGGAGGAAGGCTGGTTCTACTGGCAGGGGAAAAGTAGTTCCCTGGGAATGGAGCCAGAGAGCTAGGAGAGACTCCCCGCAGGTGGGCTGCTAAGTGTCTGGGGATGAGTCTGGGGGAGGAAGAAAAGTGAAGATTGCATTGGGTACCTGAATCCTAGGCAAATATAGCCAGAGTGTTTCCAGGGAGCGCCTCCAGCTATTAGACTGAGATAGAGGGATTTAGTTAGGAGAAGCTCAATTATCCTGTGGGGAATGGGGAGGCAGGAATGGAGGCCGAGAGAATGTTGAGACAGCAACAAACAGTTTTCTACAACGCTGGGGATAAGACTGGTAACTTGGAATTGGAGGACAGAGAGTGAAAAACACCTGTCTGTTTCACAGGCTGGTATGGAAAGGGTTTTTTAAGTAAGTAGTTGTTTTTATCATAGCCTGCGGTAACTTTATCATAGCCTGGGGTAACTGTTTTCTAATTTTATTTGTATCTTCAACTTCATTGGTGATTTACACCCATCTGAATTAGAGAACGTTAGACTGGGGTGGGGGTGTTGATGCCCCAATTAAAGCCCTTTGTTCTAACATGCTGAGAAAAAAAAAACTTCAACACAATTTCTTTACAATTAAGACTGCGCCTGTAGCTGATTGCACTGAACCTAATCCCCTGCATTCCTTTGACACGGAAGTCTTGTCTTTGCCTTGTTTAAGCCGCGAGCAGAGAAGAAACTGGAATCAAGCGGCGCCTCTCAGTCACGAGTCATGATTTCAATAAAAAAAACCCTGATGGATGACATATTTCGTTCTGTCATCTACCGAGGATGATTAAATGCAGTGAATTCAAAATTTCCTGTTCACAGTGCCGGGTAAGCCGACTTCTGGTGACCCTCACAGCTGGGAATAAAAGCGTTCTCACCTAGAACGTTCCCCATGCCCAAACCATCATTGTTCCAAGTCGTTGAAAACAAATTGTAAACAGGTGCCACTCTACCTCCCATGAACTGTCTTCTGATCACTTTTATTTAAAAATAAAAATAAAGATCAGCAGGTCTAGAACGGAGAATAGCTTTTCCTTTAAAAAAAAAAAAAAAAAAGATAAAGAATCCGGGAGAGACCCGCAGGAAAGTTGGATTGAAAGGGGGAAATGAAAAGAGTGTGACGGGGGCTCAGGAAGGTGTGTGGGAACCACGGAAGGGCATGGTCGCCTCTGCCACCGCTGCCCGCGCCAGCCTGCCATTGGCCGCGCCGCCCAGCACCCGGGAGGCGCCGTTCTGCGCGCCGCCGCCCCTCGCTCCCCGCCGGCGGGGCTCCGCGCGCCTCCGAGCGCTCCGAGGAGAAGCGCAGAGCTGGCAGCAGAGTCCGTCGGCGCGCGCCGCCCTCCTGCGCCCTGGCCAACCATGGGGCCAACTCGCAACTCTTAGGGCTCTGCCTCAGGCCAAGGGAGATCAAAGAAGCTGCGAGCAGAAGCCAAGATGAGTTTCCGCAAGGAGGACGGTGTGAGCAGCCTATGCCAGAAGGCGCTGCACATCATCACCGAGCTGTGCTTCGCGGGCCAGGTGGAGTGGGACAAGTGTTCGGGTATCTTTCCAGCCGATAGGAGCGGCCAGGGTGGAGGTGGCACAGGTAAGAGGATCTGCTTGCGCTTCCCAGGACAAGGGGCATTTTCGGGACAAGGGGCATTTTTCCGGGCAGACTTCCTGGCTGGAGCTTATCTCGCCGGGCCTCGGGGACTTGCTCGATAGGTTTGTCACCTGCACCTGCTGGGTCTCTGCTCCCAGGCTGTTCTCGTGCTCTCCCACCTGCTGCTCTGGCGTCCCAGGGACTCGGTGCTCTAGCTTGTCCTGCAGGGTGCAGCAGAATCACCCAGCCTGGCAGGAGAATTTGCGCTTGGCCTCAGGGAACCTAGTTGTAGAGGGAGGGCTGCGTCCTCAGTCCAAAACGCAGGAAGGATCCCTGGGCTCTAACTTTCAAATGCAACCTGTCGAGCTCTTCAAAGCTCCCAAGGCCTTTTATAATGCATATGTAATTGCCTAGCGCTTCTTGGCGACGCATGTTTAAGGGTAGGAATTATTGACACCAGGCGCTCAGGACACTTGTCGGTAAAAAGGGAAAGAGATTCTAAATCCTTTCCACACTACTTGCGTCCAGAACCTTGGAAGCAAATGTTAGGGGGTTGGGGGGGGGAGATGTAATCAGACGACCCCAGGGTCACTTAATCGCTTTAGGAGATGCACTGGCTCTGGGGGCTGGGCGGGGGGTCTTGTCGCATTCACTTTGTTTTCTCTAGTCATTTTGGTCTCCAGGCAAGGGTTTCTAGTTTCTGGGTAGCCAGGGCAACAGGTAAGCGCAACCACAAAGTCAGGCTCAGGAGAGAAGTGCAGAAGATGAAAGAAGAGTTATTTTTTCACCATAGACCCTAAGAGCTAGACAAAGGAAGGGAGAGTCTGGTGGGATAGAAATGGGTTTGGTTTAGCTGTGTCTTCCCGTTGTTTACAAGGACTGTCTCCAAGGTTTTCAAATGCTCTGCCGATGGCAACAGGAGCAAGTGGGGGGGGGGGATGTCTGAGCTTGTCAGAACCCCGGACTCTTGAAGCAGAATGATACATTGTTGCTGCTGTCAGTGTGCTAGAAGCATCTTTTATATATACAACCAAAGCCATTAAACCGTGTGTGTGTGTGTGTGTGTGTGTGTGTGTGTGTGTGTGTGTGTGTGTGTTATGCAAAGGATGTAATAAAAAAAAATCAAAGTGCTACGACTGTAAAGACCTCTGTAAAGAGAGTAGGCTCTTTTGAAATGGCTTTAAGCGAACAGTAAGCCTAGGTTCAGAGTGGAGGAAGTGAGAATCCTTTTTCTAAAGACATGCATTTTGGTCACCAATAGCCGATGCAGAGGCCATACCCCTAATTCTTATTCTTTCTTGGCCCTTGTGATTATATCTGAATATGTGGTTTCCTGGCTCTTATTGGCTAAGACTGTAGAAATCTCGTGACAAATCAAATAGGGTTCGATTCTCAATCGTTCAAAATGTGTAATTGTATAAATTCAAAGTATGTAAATTTCATGGTATGTAACTTGCTGAAAAGCCTCTGAGGTTTTCATAATCACTATAGTGCTTAACTGTATGTAGTCCTAATTCCCATTAGACATTCCTTTGTGGGGGGAGGGGGGTAAGGGGGTGGAGAAAAATGACTCTAAAACAATTGTGTGAATACTTTTCTCTCTTTAAGGAAAATGTGTACTATTAAAGTGTGATATCCTGCCTAATATATGAACAGTCAGTAGCTCTCACTAGAGAAAGACAGTCCACAAATTACACATGACATATGAAGATAATGGAGATTCCTCTGCTTTTTTTCATTTGTAAACTGTAAAATCAGCTAAAAGCAAAGTACTCTAATTTTAAAATAGTGTTCCAATATTACTGGATAATCGAAGCAGACTTGATGATTATTTGCTAAATGTTTAATTATATCAGTTAGCTACTCAGATGCCTGCTGTTCGGTAGATTTTCTCACAACGTGGGCCCTTTTTTATAGCTCCTGCATAAAAGCACTTGCAACAGTTGCTGAGGACTGGATTGTAGGTAGGAGAACATCAGTGACTTTTATTGATCTCGTAGTGTTTCACTTTTAAAGTTACACGTTCATCATAACTAATTTTCATTTTACATTGCAGTGACAATTTTGAGATTTGAAATTACATCACCCTTTGATTCATCACCCAGTAATATCAAGAGAAAGGTTCACGTAATCCCAGAGAGTCATTACTGCAGGCAAGGAGTTAGGAATCTAGTATATCACTAAGACAGAGAGATGCAGCCTCAGAGGGTCCACAGTCCAGCCACTCAAGCTCAGGTATTGGTGATATGTTGAAGATTTAGACTGTAGTGACTAATGCTAACTAAACTCCCCTTTTAAAATGCTTAGTAAAGTCATTAGATGAATCAACAATACTACACACAACACAATGTAGTATGATAATCGTACTACAAAGGGCGCATTGTGTACATTTTTAAAAACTAGATGTATGAGAAGCTTAAAAACAAAAGACATTGAGTGACCCCCAAAATGGATATGTTACCCTACAAATTCATTTAGTGCACACCATGATGCAACCAAGAAAGCTTCTGGACAATGCAGAGAAATAGGCTCCTCTTGGGTGCTATTCCTAAGATATACAATAGTAGTATACATAGCATACATAATCACTTTTAGCTGGTTTTATGCTCATTTCTGGACAGGTTTTGATGGTTGCATAAAGGTTTATCACGTTTAAGAAACTTGCACTGCTTGGAAGTCAGAGCTCCAAATCCACAGCTAAGCAAGACCATAGAAGTTCACAGTCACACACCACAGCTGTGGATAGCTAACCTTAATATAAATATTTTAATAAACATCTAATTCATCGGTGTTTCAGATTTCTTCCTGTAAAATTTTGATATGGGAAGACAGATTCTAAAAAAAATTAGACAGATTATTCCAAGTTCATTCTATCATTTAGAAGTAGTATTACTCAGCAAATATTTATCAAATTTTTTCTCTCTAATTGACATTAATAGAGTTAGTGTGCACGTTAAGTCCATAAATGTATGCCTAGAAGAATCTGGGATGCATTCTAAAGGCTTGGTAGATACGTGGTGAGTGAATGAAGTGTCAAATAGTAGATGAACTTAGTTTATTGAAATTCTAAGAAAACAAGGGATCTCTGTATAAAAGAGATGCCCTTCAAGTTACAGTGAAGTTATGTCCCAATCAGAGGCTGATAATAAAAGTCCAAAGTGCACTTAGAAAACCCAGCCCACTGACCTGAAGTATGACGGCTCTATCTTAACCCTTACTAAAATGACTCAAACCATTACTTCAGCTTGCAGCCAAGCATCACAAGAAGATAATACCAATAAGAAAAGGTCAGCATACCAAATTCAAAATATGATTTCTACCTTATCTCTTATTCCGTTATAAAGTAAAAAAGTCATGAATCAGAGCCACTCAGTGGCAATTGTCTCTATTTTGACAGAATAACAAGGACTCTCTAGATCTAATTGATAAGATTAATGTGCACTAGAATATTACGTTTTTGAAGACAGAGCTTTATCTACTCTTACACCCCCAGTGCTGGAAGCATTCAAGGCCCATACTAGAAACTTGATAGACAATTTGCTCCATGAACAAGATGGCTTCTTTAATGATCCCCAGTAGCAAAAGAAAGCATGTGACTTTGCTTAAGGAGAAAGCACTTGATGTAATAAAAAGCTATCATTAAAACTCTTATTAGTCTAGCTTAAGCAGGAGCCATTATTTGGCAGATATAAAAACAAAAGCAAGAAAAAAAAGGTTTATGCTTAATCACAAATCACAACTAGTTGCTGATGAATACATTTAAGAGCCTCTGGCTTCTTAAACTCCAGCTGTTTCAGGAAATACTGGTAAACATGGTATTGTAAGTATGTACTGTAGGCTACAACATATGAGAAGGTAACAACAAGATTCTCCCAGTTACACTTAACTCAAACCTTGAACCTTTCTTTAGGTTAGATTTCCTACCACACAAATAGAACACAGGTTATTATCCATTTGTCATACTTGAACATATGCATTTATGTGCACCAAAGTGTGTGCAACTATTTGTTGATCCATGTTCTAGTCTAAATAGAATTGATTCATATTAACAATGAGTTCATATAAGAGATTATTAAAATTATTTTATCTTATGTGCATGACCAGTTTTCCTGCATGTATGTCTTTGCACTGTGTATGGGAAATACCCACAAAGGCCAGAAGAAGATGTCAAATTCCCTGGAATTGGAGTTACAAATGGCTGACAGCTGCCACATGGGTGCTGGGAACTGAAGCTGGGACCTCTAGAAGGACAATCTGTGCTCTTATCTGCTGAGCCATCTCCCTTACCTAAGGGAAAGGATTTTGGTGTATTAAATGTACATAATG
Organism: Mastomys coucha; assembly: GCF_008632895.1. Classification (NCBI taxonomy): domain Eukaryota; kingdom Metazoa; phylum Chordata; class Mammalia; order Rodentia; family Muridae; genus Mastomys; species Mastomys coucha. Next base: position 20,754,278 of record NW_022196893.1, on the reverse strand, counting down.
TTGAATTCATAATACAGTTTCAAACATACAATTTCACATATGGCTTTTTTATGTGCTCATAGATAAATGTATAATGGAGAAGGGTATTAGATCAAAAACAAATTGTTATTTTTTCTAATTTGCAATTACGATTTTTAAAAATCAAGGAAACTCGGATTTGTATATGTTCCTGCCACATCTAGGAAGCAACAACCTATGTTATTAACAAAAATTCATTATTGTGGGGAAATGCAGGCAGCATGATAGTGCAAAGGAGCTCTAGTCCCCTGCTGGAAGATTCTGAAACAGTTCACGCACCGAGGAGACGGCACTGCTTGCTGATAATGAGTGTTTTAATAAAGGTCAGCAAATCATACCTTCTCATTTCTAACTTGTACAGTGCCAATTTTGGAAATTTAATCCCCGTGTGAAGATACAGTTTCTTATTACTAACAGTAGTTTGTCTTTGCTTTATAGCATCACATACATCATCTGTAAGATGTAAGCTACGTATCATCTGAGCTGTAAGAACTGAGAGGTCCAGGAGACGCTACCTGCACACATTCTCTTACCTGTGTGCGCAATACAAAGTCAGCCCTGTAAATCCATGGGCTCTACACCAGTAGATGGAAAACAGGTTGCACACCCAGCATAGCAGCGATCTACAGAGCATTTACATGATGTTAGGTATTGCAGGAAGTCTAAGGATGATTTCAAGTGCTTTGAAGAATGTGTGCTGATCTTGGCAACATTACCTCATTTTCTGTAAGAGAGTGGAGCAGCTGGAGAACCTCTTTCACTCAGTTCCATGGGATAGTTAATTCTCATCGGTCTGGTCTCTGCCCAGCCCCTCTTTATTTTCCTCTGCAAATTTCTGCTATGATGATGTTGGAGTCAGAATAATAAAGTCACCTGGGGTAGAAGGAAGGAAGGAGCTGTGTGTTGGGTTATTGTTGAATAAGAGACGTTACTGCTGGTTATAACTGTTGTTTTCTCTTTAGTCTCCTTTAATTCTGATTCGGAACTCAGAGAATTATAGCAACAGTAGGCTAAATAGTCTCAGTTTTCCTGTCATTTCAAATCGATTTCAGTAGGAGTTGTTCATACATCTGAATGACCCACAGATTAAGATGCTCTAAGCCCTCCCTCGGACCTCTTCTTGCTGTCTTTCAAATTCTTGGCCTCTCTTTTCATTATCTGTTATTAGATGCATATATGTTAGGTATGTGTATGTCCTAAACAGAACCTGTAAGTCTATAAAATGTTGCTTGTATGTGTGTTTTGGTATCATTTGGAACCGACTGATGTTCTCTTCCACGGACAAGGCTATTTTTCTCACTCCTGACTTTCCTCCGGTGCCTGCAGCTCTTTCTGTAGAGATGCGGCCTCTTGGGCTCTTCCCCATCCACTTTGGCATGGCTGTTGCTGTTGTCCTCGTTTGGCCCATGTTTAGGCGGCCATGTTGCTGAAACTTTATAGATATAGCTTCTGATATTCTGAGGAGACACAGCCTCACACAAATGCCCTGATATTCTGGCCCTTACCATTTGCCGACCCCCCTTCTTCTGCAGTATTCCTGAGCCTTGGGTGTGGGAGCTCAGTGCTTTCTAGTCACATGAAAATTTTACATCATATGTATAGGAAGATATCCTTTAAACTTAAACAATAATTTTTAAATCATGTTATCACTTCCCTAAACATGTAAAAGTTGGAAAATCCAAAAGAAATAAGCAGATTTAGGTAATTTTAAAACTTAACTTCTTTATATTTTCCTTCACAGTTTTGAGAACTGAACCCAAGGTCTTCTGTATATTGGGCAAACACACCTGACTACTGAGCTATGCCTCATGGCTTAAAGCTAAAATTCTGACTCCAATTCTTGCAAGTAGGTTCTTAATTCAAAATCCATGACCTACTTGTTGGTTAGACATTTTCAGGCAGGGTCACAGAGAGAATTGGGGCTTCATTTCTTTCTAAAAAGAATTCATATTAATATGAGATCCATTGGCTAATGTTCTGTGCAGCTCTCTGTGAAAACTGTTGAGTGTCAGCAACATTGGAAAATACACTTTATTCATCCTATTTATTAATGAATTCCACTAAGAACTTAGCACATAAGTATGAAATTCTGCATCATCATTTGCTGGAATACATTTTTTTAACACTGTGAAATTCATACATGGATTTTTATGTAGATGCATTTGCTTTACTGCAGGCATAACTATACCATGGTAGCTATTAGAAATTCTAATAAAACATAACTACTAATACATATAGCACTGATTCTCAACCTTCTTAACTCTGCCACGCTTTAATATAGTCCCTCGTGGTGCGGTGACCCCCAACAATAAAATTATGTCATTGCTACTTCAAAACTGTAACTTTCCTACTGTTATGAATCATGATGTAAATATCTGAAGTGCGGGATATCTGATATGTGTCCCCCTCAAAGGGGTTGTGGCCCACAGGTTGAAAATCACTGATGTATTGTGACCTCAGCAACAGAAATATTCCAAAACACACATTTTATCATCAGTTAAGTATGATATTAATGCAAACTCTTTTTTTCTTCATTTACTGTAACTCAAAGGAAGGGCAAGGGGAAATGAAATTACAATGGAATTCCTCAGAGGCACAGTACAAGGGCATGCTGATTCTATTACATATCTAATGTAGAAATGAAAAACAGTAATTGCTTAACAGTGTTCAGACTCCCCTTTCCTTTGTAGATACAGAACTCTTGATGCTTAGTCGAGTTTGTGGTATGCTCATCTGACTAAACTATGGTGATAGGAATACCAGAATGTGAGCAGCAGTGTGATGTGCTAAATATTAAGGCTGCATCCTCCAAACCCTGAGGGGTATCCCCTCACCGTCCCATCATCGCCAGACATTCTTCATTCAGACATGGAATGTGGGCATCTTGGCTTTCCATGTATAACTGGGAATGAAAAACTGGCTAGGGGAGCAAAAAAACAACAACAACAACAACAAAAACTCTTGGTGTTGCAGAGTATGTTTGGCTGCTTGAGGTGGCAGTTTCTCCCTTAACAAGAGAAAAAAAAAAAACTTCCTAAGTCACTATTAACTTGGTCCTTTGTTACAGAAACCAGAACAATCACTTCATTTTTATAACAGGAATTCCAAACACATAGTATAAACAAGTTAACTTCATCACTAATCCCTAAATGTCCTTTCATTTAAGAAAATGTGTTGACCTGGATTTTATTTTCCTCTCCCTCTCTCTATGGTTTGGTACAGAGGCGTGGTCTAGAGTCTGTGGTCTTGCGACTAGTAAGCCAAATTACCGTTAAGGAAACAAAACACTGGACGTGCCCCAGACAGAAGCACAGCTGCTCATTTCCTCTAAGATCACACTTCCAGAATTTTTGAAAAATTAAAATGACTGTAGTTTTAAAAACTACAGTCTAAAATAAGAAGAGGTCAAGAATTTGAGAGGAAGAAGGGATGCAGTAGGAGATGGAAGGGGAAAGGGAGGGACAGAAAGATGGATGGAGGGAGGGACAGAGAGAGGGAGGGACAGAGGGATGGATGGATCAAGGAAGGGAGAGAGGGATGGATAGAAGGAGGGAGGAGAGAGGGAGGGACAGAGGGATGGATGGAGGGAGGGAGGGACAGAGGGAGAGAGAGAGAGGGACAAGTGTGATATAGACGCAATGTTCATAAATAAAGTTCTCAAAACTGTAAAAATAATTTTTTTTCAAATAATCCAGAAAGACACACATGTAGAAATAGTATTAACCCAGTGATGGCTGTTGACTTGAGGGCATGGCACTTGGTATATGCATTTCTTAGCGATTACCACCAGCTGTGTGGATCAAAGGTAGTCAGTTCTGATTGATTCAACAAGCCATAGTGAATACCACACTTGGAAATGTGAAGAGCAAATACTGGTTGGTCTTTATCAAGATTACATTCATCTGAAAGTTTCTTGAAGACACATACCTTTTTAGAGTGTCTTTTTATTTTATTTTTCAGAACTCTAAGGCTTTATTTTGTTGTATTAAAGCATGATAAAGAGTAAATTAGAACACACAAAGGTGTCTAAGTACACAGCGATAGGACGATAGTTATGCAAATGTGTGTGTTCAATCCACAGCTTTGACAGTCTTTTTTTTTTAGATATTTTCTTTATTTACATGTAAATTTCTCCATTCCCAGTTTCCCCTCCAAAAAACAAAGAAACAAACAAAAACAACAAAAACAAACCCCTGTTGCCTCCCACTTCCCCATGCCTGCCACCCCGCCCTCTCCCACTTTCTGGCCCTGGCATTCTCCTACACTGGGGCACAGAACCTTCACAGGGCTGAGGTCCTCTCCTCCTATTGCTGATCGAATTTGCAATCCTCTACTATACACATGCTGCCAGAACAATCAGACCCCTCCATGTGCAGTCCTTGCTTGTTGGTTGAGACCCTGGGAGCTCTGAGGGTACTAGTTAGTTCATATTGTTGTTAGTCCTAAGGGGCTGCAAACCCCTCAGCTCCATTGATCCTTTCTCTAACTCCTTCACTGGGGACCCTGTATTCAGTTCGATTGTTTTCTGTAAATTTTATTTACTTCCAATCTTATCAAGATATAATACAATGACAATTATATAATGAACTCATTTAAATTGTTTGGAGACTGAAAAATTCAGCTCCAGGGGACCTATTCTCAAGCTTGTCCATTGTAGTGGATAACTTGATTCAAAGGCAAGGGGTGCATATTTGAGTATGTGAGTGAGTGTGTGTGTGTGTGTGTGTGTGTGTGTATGTGTGTGTGTAGTTTTTTGAGTCAACATCTCACTGTCTTAGTCAGGTTTCTATTCGTGCACAAAACTTCATGACCAAGAAGCAAGTTGGGGAGAAAAGGATTTATTCAGCTTATACTTCCACTTTGCTGTTCATCACCAAAGGAAGTCAGGACTGGAACTCAAGCAGGTCAGGAAGCAGGAGCTGATGCAGAGGCCATGGAGGGATGTTCCTTACTGGCTTGCTTCCCCTGGCTTGCTCAGCTTGCTTTCTTATAGAATCCAGGACTACCAGCCCAGGGATGGCACCACCCACAAAGGGCCCTTCCCCCTTGATCACTAATTGAGAAAATGTCTTATAACTGGATCTCATGGAAGCATTTCCTCACGGGAGGCTTCTTTCTCTGCGATAACTCCAGCCTGTGTCAAGTTGATACACAAAAACAGCCAATACACTCACCATGTGTATATATACATACATACATATATATGGCTTCCTTGCATCCCTATGAGGTTCCTTCCTCGGCTTCCTGAGTTCTGGAATTGTAGCCTGAGCTACCACTCCTCGCTTTGGAGGACTTCTGTATCTTAGGCCTGAGCATGTTTTCATTTTCTTCTTCCTGGAGACTATGAAGGGAAGAACTTACATGTTTTCATTAGTAGGATGTTCCGCTCCAGCACATGGGGCTAAGTGGCTACAGGCTGAACCTTCTGAAACGGTGAACCAGAAGAAATCGCTCTTCACTTAAAAGTCTCATCCTTGTCACGATGAGGAAACTAGCTGTCACGTGATGCGCAATGCATAGTTTCAACAGTTCCACAAGTATTTTTGACTATGTCATAAGAAATAGACACTGAACATAGAAAGATGAATAAATGTGTCTCTAGTCTGAAGGATCAAGAGGTGGGAGGGTAGGTAAGATGAGACTGCCTGGAGAAGAAAAACAAGAGTAAACTCATCCATTATAGGAAGCCCTCAAAACTTTGAAAATTGAAAATGAGTTTGTAAATTGTAGCAGTCTGACACTAGTAACCTACCTGACTTGGCATTAATTAATTAACACCGTATATTCTTATGGCCTTCTGTAATCCCAGTTATGTATATGTGGTTGCAGATAATAGTACTATGCTTGATATCTAGATAATATCCTAGGTACTATATAAAATATTGATATAGTTATTATAGGATTATTATAAGATGGTTATTAGATTATTATAAGATGAACACAAGTGTGCCCCTTGATAAGACAGGAGGGGAAGAATGCATTGAAGCTGCAGGAGGCCACTAAAGATCATGACAATAGAACACTGGCCACAGTAAAGCACAGATAGTGAGGCCTGACCCATAGCCAGAGGCAGAATCACAAAGACCTTCACAGATGTGCTAAGAAATTTGGATTTACCTAGAGGGGTGGGAGTCCTGCGAGAACATCACGTGTGACTTCCTGCTGTCTTGTTTGTGCTGATGGCATAACCTATCATTTCCAGAAATGTTCTGGTGCTTTGTAAAGTATAGGACGGTTTCCAAAACAATGCAATATTTTAGAAAGAAAACATAGTAGAAGAAAAATAGAAACTATACTCAGATTTCCACGGGGCTCTCAACTAGAAAAATAAGTACATATATATATATGTATGTATATATATATATATATATATGTATGTATATATTACATACATATACAATATTCATATATATATTCATATACATACACACATATATGTATATATATACATATATATACATATATACATATATATATATGTACAAATGCTGAAGCCTCCTCCCAGGGACAGTGCTATTGCAGGATTCTCCACTCAAGCCTCTACCCCATTAGGAAAAGGAGAGATTTCCACTGACCATTGAAAACTATGTCCATACCACATAATCCTACAAGTTCACATCTGTGTGTAGGTGCTGAAAACGTTTAATTTTAAAACTTTAATTATTAAATTTTTTATTAAATTATTAAAGTTTTAAATTTAAAAAAATTAAAACGTCAATGTTAAAGTATGCATAACAATATAAGGTAAATGGTACAGAAAATTCCTGAAGACCACAAGGTTGGATCTGTTTTATGTTACTGTAACAATAGCACAGATTACTTAATTTATAAACACATACTTTTTTCATTGTTCTAAGGATAAGGAGTCTCAGAACAAGGACCTTTGTGCTGGGCCTGAACTCACGAACTCAGCAATTGCCCTTCAGTAACTGAGCGCTCTTGGGGTGACAGCAGTCTGGTATTCATCTAGGGCCTGTGTGACTACTGAAGCTCTTATTTATCTCCACTTTGAAGCCCCACTGCTTTTGCAATGAGGTTTACAAGATATAAACCTTAGGGAGTACTTTAGAAGCATAGCTGACATGTCATCTTTATTCATTTTTTAAAATCTAGTTAATAGACAGGAAGCACATTAATCTCACACATTCTCTCTCTTTTCCTCAAGTTATGGTGATAATGAGTAATACATCAGTGTAAAAAAATAAAATGAACTCTATAAAACGTTGAAGAAAGCCTTCCATATCAATAGGGTACAAGTGAGAAGCACTCAGTTGGTGCTCTAGTAAGCATAAAAAAAATTAAGGAAAATATTGATGTCCATTGCAGCAGGCCAAACCTACCTTATTTTCACAACTAGGGAGTAGTAAAAATTTTTACTTTCATTTCAGAATGGCCTCCCATTCCAGTCAGGAGAAAACAAAACTTTGGAAGATTAATGAAAATTAAGAGATGCTATTTCTCTAAAATTGTAGAAATTTATAAGCCCCTATGGTGTCTCTTTCACAAGTAGAGGACTCATTTTGGAACTATGAAAATATCTAGCAAAACTAAATATGTACATAATTGACTGAGCAATTCCATTTTGAGACTTTTGCTTTAGAAAATCAGTCACAAACATTCATAAAAGGAGAAAGATACATAGATGCTCAAAGTAGTTGCGCCACACTCCCAAACAGTGGGCCTAATTATGTATCTGTTCTGATGAATTATTATGGAAAATTACATCAACATGAAATTACAACTCATTTCTGCGTAGAAAGGAAAATTGAAGGAAGAATTATGCTATAAACAACTTATATTAAAATAATATTATGAAATTGTAAATCGTTAAGATTTTATAATGTATATTTTGTCTATCAGTACCAGGGTTAAATATAACATCCACTTGTTATCAATGGTAAGTTTCAAGGAATGTGATATACTGAATTCACAACGGTGTTTAAAGAAATTTGGAATTGATCAATATTAGTGTGCCGGAACTACCATAAAAATATACTAGAATGAGTGGCTTAAACAATAGGAACTTACTTCCCCATCCAGGCAGCTAGAGTCTGTGGTTTAGGGATTGGCTTTTCTGTACTGGGCAAATGTGCTGGCTAGATTTACATCAATGAGGCACAAATGAGAGTTACCTGAGAGGAAAGATCCTCGATTGAGAAAATGACTGCATAAGATCTGGCTACAGACCAGCTTGTAGAGCATTTTCTTAATTGGTGGTTGATGGGGTGCACCCAGCAGCTTATTGTGGGTGATGCTACTCCTGGGCTCGTGGTCCTGGGTTCTATAAGAAGCAGGCTGAGCAATCCATGTGGGACAATCTAGCAAGCAAGACCTCTCCATGATCTTTGCATCAGCTTCTGCCTCCAGGTTTCTGCTCTGCTTGAGTTCCTGAACTGACTTTAATCAGCAATGGACTATGACTCGGAAATGTAAGCTGAATAAACTATTTCCTCCCCAGTTTGCTTTTTGGGTGGCCGTGACATTTTGTCACAGCAACAGAAACTCTAAATAAGACAGCCAGTGATGACCATCACCACCCCTATGTCTTTATGTGACTTTTCCATCTATATCCTCACCTCTTCCCCTCTTTAAACATGAGTGTCAATAGAGGAAGACTGGTTCATATTACTTGATTTTATGATAATTACCAAAAGTCCCTTTTCTCAAATGTAGTCATATTTTGAAGTATTGACTGTTATTACATCAAGGTATAAATTTAGGAAGGGATAAGAGGACAGACACAATCATTCTGTGATATATTCATAACAAATTTACTTAAAACAAACAGAGGAGATTGGACTTATATTTGATATTGAGGGTAAATAAATTTTGTAATAAAAAAGTATAAGGTTAATCAAATCTACAAAAATTGTCCTTTACTGAGAATCTATTTGACATTCAAGATTTTAATAATGATATAATGCCATATGGCTAATTCAGGTCACTTTAGAAGAACAGAAATGGGTAATGGGAAGATTGATTTTTATTTGTTTAGACTTCTTGTTTTTTCAAGCAGTTTAAGGATTATAGAAAAATAACATAGGCTGACTCCCATCAAATCCATGTCCAGTTTCTCCTAATACTTATGCCTTACATTGAAATGACACACTGGTGTTATCCATACAGTAAGAAAGCTACTGGGAGACTTACTAAAGGCCACGCCTGTTCCCTTGAGATTTTCCTTTTCATCCCAGGACCCTATCCAAGATGAATGACTCCATTAAGTCTGCTTTGATGACCCTTGACTGGGACATCTCCCCAGAACTTTTGTGTACGACCTTGATGATGTGTCGAGGTACTGGCTAGGTGTTTTTAGGATGTCTACTTCCTGGAAATTGTCTGATTTTATTTTTATCATGGTTAGATGTGAGCTTTTGTTATGAGGCATGACAACCACAGAAGAGAAGGGCTGCTTATGTTATTCTGTGTTGTGGCTGCACACTGTGACCAGAGCTCATCCCTGTTGACTTCCATCACCTCCGTTGTCAGCAGTACTCTTGTAGAGAATGTGAGGGCGTGCAGCCCACACCAAAGAAGTCAGGAGTTATGTTCTCTCCTGGAGAGTACACTACATACACAAATTTCTTACTATTCTCCTGAAGAGAAATGTGTCCTGGTTTTCTCCACTTATTTGTTTACTCAGCCTCAACTTTTAAACTGTGTTTCTCTCAGTCATTCTTCATGGTAAGTCTATGTCCATACTACAGTTATTTTAATAGAAATACTTCTAAATTCCTAAATAGCAATTTTCCTTAACCTATTGCAATTGCTATTGCAAAATAGTACTAACCGGGCAGCAGGTAAAGAACAGAAATTTGCTTCTCATAGTCTGCAGGCTGAGAGAGATTGAGTCACTGGCAGATTCAGTAGCTTATGGGAACAAATCTTTGTTTTCTTTGTTTGCTATCATTATTATTATTTAATTTTGTTTTTTACAATCTAGTCATTATCCCCCTCCTGGTCCATCCTCCAACTGTTCCTCATCCCATTCCTCCTCCCCCATCTCCAAGAGGATGTCCCCACACTCACCCCACCAGACTTCCCCAATCCCTGGGGCCTCAAGTCTCTCACTTGTTAGGTGTATCTTCTCTCACTGAGGCCAGACCCAGCAATCCTCTGCTGTATATGTGTCAGGGGCTGATGTATATCAGCTAGTGTATGCTGCCTAGTTGGTGGCTCAGTGTCTGAGAGATCTCAGGGGTCTAGTTTACCTCAGACTGCTGGTCTTTCTCTGGGGTTTACCCTCCTCCTCAGCTTCTTCTAGCTTTTTCCTAACTCAACCACAGGGGTCCCCGGCTTCTATCTATTGGTTGGGTGTTAGTATCTGCATCTGGCTCTCTTAGATGCTTGTTGGGCCTCTCGGAGGGCCGCCATGCTAGGCTGTTGTCTGTAAGCACACTATAGCATCAGTAATAGTGTCAGGCCTTGAAGCCTCCCCTTGAGCTGGATCCCAATTTGGGCCAGTCACTGGACCTCCTTTCCCTCAGCCTCCATTTTTATCCCTGCAGTTCTTTTAGACAGGGATAATTCTGGGTCAGAGTTTTTGACTGTGTGATGGCAATCTCATCCCTCCACTTGATGCCCTGTCTTTCTACTGGAGGTGGACTCTCTGTTTTCTTTTACCACTGGAGAATACCTAGAATATGAAGGTAAGAGATTCATTTTGCCTCATCATCCCAGAGGCTGATGAGTCTACCTCCACCCAGAAAAGGCCTATTGCCTCTTCAGCTCATGACAGACATTTGAAGAGGCAAAGCAAGGGGCAGCCTTGTTATTTTAACAATCCTTTCTCCAACCCACTAATCTAGTCCCCAAAGAGGTAAAAATCAGGAGCTATAGTGGAGCCATTCCTGAAGGCTCCATCTTCACCTGCAAACCTCCCACAAAGTCCTGTCTCCCAACACTCACATCAGAGAACTAAATTTCTAACCCATGCATTTCAAAGGAACCATATTGTAGCTGAGACCTATTCTTGGTTCACAGGTAGCAGCTACTTTCCATAGCCTCGTGTTGCAGAAGGGCAAAAGAGCTCCCTCAGACCTATCAGAAAGGGCACTATAGTCCATTCATGAAAGCGCTGCCTTCATGGTGCAGTCATGCACCAGAGGCAATGTCTCCTGTGTAGCAGCAACCATGGTGTTGTGACCAGAGATCTGAGAGAACAACTTGAGGAAAGAAACGATTTACTCTGTGTTTCAGTTCATTGGGATGGGGCAAGAAGCAGACAACAAGAATGTCAGATCTCACCTGACTTTCTCTTTCCCGTTTGTGTATCTGCGTCTCTAGACAATGAGATGGTATTATTAACATTGGAAGTCAGTGGTTGTCAACCTGTGGTTCGTGACCCCTTTGAGGGTTGAATGACCCTTTCACAGGGGTCTCATGTCAGATACCCTGCATATCAGATATTTATGATTCATAACAGTAGCAAAATTACAGTTATAGAGTAATAACCACATAATTTTATAAATGGGGAGTCAACATAAGGAACTGTATTAAAGGGTCACAGCATTAGGAAGGTTGAGAACCACTGTACTAGGTAATTCATTTCTCCTAAATTAGCCCTGACTGGAAATGCCTGTAGACATGCCTAGCAGTGTGCCTTGTAATCTCTTAGGTGGTCCTGAATCCAGGCAAGGTAACTGCAGTTAACTATTATATCCTGCCTTAAGAGTTAGGATTTAAACATTTTAAACATGAGAGTTTTAAGAGAGCACAGACATTCAGATGATAGCCAAATTCATTAATTAACTTAGAATTTAAAATTACATGTAGTCTAACTTAAAATTGCACATGTAAAAAATTATTAGAAAACAGGGTTTGGAAGTCTAATTATTTACTCATAGCATGGTGTTATTCTCACTCACAATACAGGAAGATAGTACTCAATGCTATTCTCTGCATAGACAAGGGAAGGAGATCATTAAGTCAGAGGAGCAAATAGTTTCTATCACATACAGTTGGCAACCTTTACTTGCAAAATCTTGAATCCCTTGTGGTATGCTTGGATATGACATGTGTTCCCTGAATTCAGTTGATAATTCTTCATATGATAAAACTTTTCAATCCCCCCATTATCTTAATCCTTTATGTCCCCCTTTTCTGCTTTTGATTTATAATGCCTGTTGATAGTTCTCTCCACTGTGATTTTTTCCAGATATTTCAGTCAGTCTGTTAGCAGTTGTTGTAAGCTTCTGTGGCCTGGCCTTGCTGGCTGTCTCCCTTTTTGTCTTCTGGAAGTTGTGCTGGCCATGCTGGAAGAGCAAGCTTGTGGCCCCCAATGTCAGTGTCCTTCCACAAAGCATCTCAAGTGCTCCAACTGAAGTTTTTGAGACCGAAGAGAAAAAAGAGGTCGAAGACAATGAAAAGCCAGCACCCAAAGCTATTGAACCTGCAATAAAAATCAGCCACACGTCCCCCGACATCCCAGCAGAAGTGCAGACTGCTTTAAAGGAGCACTTAATTAAACATGCTCGAGTGCAAAGGCAAACAACTGAGCCTACGTCTTCATCCCGGTAAGGAAGGGTCACATGTGTGATCCTATGGGTGGGTATGGGAGTAAGGATGGAGAGCGGAGAAGAAACGAGAAAAGTCAACAGCAGTAATGGAAGGAGGAAAAAGAAACAGGCACTAAGGAAACACATAAGCATATAAGGCAATCAAGAGACAAAGGGTAGGACGCAGAAGGGGATGCAGATAGAGAGATTAAGGGACAAGAATCAGATAAGAGTGGTGTATGTAAAGGACTTGATAGTAATTGAGTCAAATCACACCGGTTATTTAACTCTCGCCCTTGAAATGTCATCAGTTCACAGTTGCTACTTGTAACTTCTCAATTTAATTTTGTTAACTAATAAATAGTCTACAAACAGCCATTGGCAAAATATATCACGCATACACATGTGTGTGTGTGTGTGTGTGTGTGTGTGTGTGTGTGTGCCACATACACCAGAACTACCTAGCTCACAATAAAAACAATGGAGAGTTTTTAATCTGCAGTTAGTTAGCACCAAAACTGCAAACCCAAACATGCCCTCTTTATCTGAGTCCCTGTAGATGAAACCTTAATGCTGGACAATTCTACAGGAGCCTAAAGGTCACAGGGTTACCATGTAGCACACACTCTTTCTGAAATGTGTTCCAGAGAGTTGAATGAGAAACTGTTACCACTGACAAGTGTATCTTCAGGAAGAGTAACAAGGAAAGCAGGTGGGCTATCCTGTTGTGCTGGTTACAATTTACAAGCAAGGAACAGCTGCTCGCTAGTGATTTGGAGAACAATTTTAGCTAGTGGCATTTATGGTCATTTAAAACTATCTGCCTGTGTGTGTGTGTGTGTGTGTGTGTCTGTGTGTGTGTGTGTGTGTGTCTGTGTGTGCGTGTGTGGTGATCCCATATGCCTCCCTTGATTATTATGTTATTATCCCTGAAAATCACAAAGTAGTTTTTAAAAGAAACAGGTTCCCCCTGTCCACCAGGGATGTGTCCTGAGACCCCAGCAGATTCCTGAAAGCACCAAGTTCCATAAATGCTCGATTTTCCTACTTGTACATATCTATAGCAATGTGATAGCAACTAGAGCTATTAATAGTGGAATAGAATGATGGTAATTAAAACTGTATGGATCTGGTCCCTTTGTCCCCAGATATTGCACTTTATTATATATAATAGCTTTCTTGCTGTTGTGATATGCAACGGTATTCCCTCCATGATAAAAAAAAAAAAAAAAAAAAAAAAAAAAAAAAAAAAAAAAAAAACAGGAAAGTGAATGATGTAGGCGTTGTGACATCTTGTTGGGCTTCTACAACAGAGCAACTGGAACGAATGCATGGTGATACCAAGGCAGGCAGGACATCTGATAACCAAGATGACATATTAGTGACTGAGGAGCTACCTGAGTGGCATAGATGTGAGGGACAGTGAGTGAACCACATCCCCCGGAAACACAACAAGGTGACTAGTAATTCACCTCACCAGTCAGAACAATATTCATTTTTAAAATTTATGAATTGTTGACCTCTGGAATTTTCCATTCAATATTTCCAGTCCTCAGTTTGCCACTGGTAACCAAGACAACAGTTTGACAAAGACCAGAGAACATGAGACAGGACAAGAGGAAATACTTTCCTAATAGTTATGAATATATGACAGCATGGTGTTCAGAATTGTTCAACTTTAGCTAAGTAAATGAGTAAATCTACATAAGTAAATTCTAGCAGTGAATATAATGTATGCATTTTATTTCAGAAAACATCATAAAAGTGAAATTTTATCTCCAAAATATTAAAGAAATATTAAAATACTTGAATAAAATTTAAGAACTAAAATAATATATTAAAGAACGAATATATGACTATCCCTAATAAAGGGAAAATGCGAGAGTAATGTACTGAACACAGGAGCTGGGCCCTGGAGACAGAATGGCCTCTTTCAGTCAAGAGAAATAATTTTATTCTGGGATTTTTCAGTAATTATAGGCAAAAGAAAACCCATAGCAATTAAGTCAGAAAACTTCCCCTCTTGGTCTTAGAAAACACAAAAGTAGGTTGCACACATCTGGTACTGCCTGAGTGAAGGAGTACTGTGCAGTTTGGGGGTTTGGTCAGATAGGTGCTGTTTCGTGTACCTACTGACATGCCCTTGTCTATAGGGAAGGTTGAGAAGATGGAAGATAACGTAGTCTGCTCCTTGCTGTGTCTCCACTATCCTGCAGAAAAGATTAGTAATCATCTCTGTTCTTTGTGAATTAGCGAAAGCCCAGGGAGATTGAATATTTTGCCTGACATGAAAGCCACAAGGAATGAGCATTCAGATTTATCCAAATGGGTAGAACATTTCAATTTTTTAAATGTAATGTGGGTTTTATACAAATAAAACTGAGTTACAAAGTCAGTTGAAGATAAGCAGTTTAGAGTTGAATAATATCTTCCCACTTATTCCGCTTAATTAAAATCTGAAATTAGGTATGGTTACTTTACTGTGAATGATTATAGAGAGAACTCCAAATGTGCTCAGCACGGGGATGACACCTTGTAGAAATTTTCAACACTTCTGTTTCTCAAGAATCCTCCTCTAGGTTGATCACTTCTTCATGTGTGTCACCTTTGTACGAAGAAGAGGGTATTGCAGAGTTTTCTATGTAGTCACCTTGGACATGAAATAGAGATTACGTTGTGATAAATCAAATTGTCCAGCTCAAGTGCCAATTTTGCCTGGTGTATGACAAAAATCAAAACTACATGTATATCCATGCACACATGTCCAAAATAAACCTAACTTTAATTTTCTGCTTCCTCATTGCTTCAGACAAAAGATGACATCCTGTTCTTTCAAGTTTCAGTTACCCTCTCTCTAGCGAGATAGCATTCGGATTATTCTAGAAACTAGCAGTGTTGCTGGACACAGGAAGGATTTTTGTCCTTTTTTACCCCTCCAGCTGTCAGTCAAACTACTCAGATTCACTTGTGTATCTCCACTATGAGGATTCTCACGCATCCATCTTGATGGACCCTTCATTCACTCAAAACATTTAGATGTTTACTTCTGGGTGCAATCAATGTGTTCTGTACCCTATCCACGTGAAGACTCTGTAGAGAAACGTGCATCATCTGATACAGACTTCAACATAGGTAATGAGAAATGTCACCTGGGTGGTGGAGAAGATGAACTTCAGAGCATAGAGAAATCATTTCCCACTGAGTCATGAATAAGGGAGGAACCCACAAATTTCCCATGGAGACTTAAGAGTGTTTCGCCGATGCAAACACTTCCGTGAAGTCATAGAACACAATGTACTGCTAACAAAAGAGCCATTTGGTGGCAATATAAGCAGAGTCCATTAGAATTAAGGTACATGAGGCCTGAAAATCATGGCTGAGATGTTCAGAACTATTCTTTCCAAAAATATGCTCAGTAGAAGCCACTGGTTTTCAAACATTAAATTCTCAAACTATAAGGATGCATAATTTTCTTTTATGCCCTCCTATCTTCCAGCACTGTGTAGGGAGACACAGTAATTGTCAGAGGATGTTTTTGATTGATTGATCATTGCTCCATTTCAGTATTTTCTGCTAGACACCAGGTGCTAAGGGGACACGGTGCTCATGTTAGAAGGAGGGTGGTGGTAATATATTCACCAGATGAGTAGGAAAGCCAATTTTCTGTTCATTCATTAATGGTGTGAAGATGAAATGAACAGTCGCTGGCAAAATAATTAATTGAAGATGCAGAATTACATAGGTTCATCACTGTCTGAGGATTCTAAGGACTCATGAAATGATGAGAAAGTATGAGAGATCTAATTGAACATGAATAAAAGCAAGGAAATGTGTGTAAGATGAACAATGGCTACATATTCTGATGGAATTAACTATGACTGACTAAAAAACAATTCATGAAATGGCCATGCACAATTTCACAAGGAATAGTTCAATGTACCTTGTTATAGGGGAAATTGACAATTATGCAAAACTGTAAGTCCTGACTAATTTTATTTACTGTAAGGTTTTTTAGGTAAATTAAATTCCTTTCAAAAGACAACAGAAACTGAAATCCTTTATCCCAGGCCACAGTAAGGAATAAGAAAGACGATAAAACAATAATAAAGGGAGCATTTGAAAAAATATGTATCTAGCTAGGATATCAAGAAGCAATATTTGTCCAGAACCATAGACAAAAGTCAATCTCTTGAGCTGAAAGTTCATGAGGCATGTGGTAATGAAGTCTGTGCATGTGTGTGCTCTCTTTACAAAGGGGTGTATTTGATATGTGCACATGCTGTTTTTCTCAAGTAATATGCCTCCTTTGAGCAAGGGTATACCTAACACAACAATCAGAGAACAAATTCCTCAAGTGTGAAACTATTTTAGCTTTCTGGCACTAGCAGTGTGAGTGTATGTGTGTGTGTGTGTGTGTGTGTTTGTGTGTGTGTGTGTGTGTGTGTCTGTGTCTGTGTCTGTGTCTGTGGAGAGATAAAGAAGAAAAGAAAAGAGAGATACAGGATAGATAGATAGATAGATAGATAGATAGATAGATAGATAGATAGATAGATAGATGGAGATAGAAATGTATATAATTTTAGGTTGACTGGATACTTTTTCTATATGATGTAAATAAGTCCTGAAAGTCTCATGGTACTTGTCACAAGGACCCCATCATAAATCACTTATATGAACAGACATGAGTATGGTCCCATAATGTTTTTAATTAAAATTATAAGAAGATGAATAATAATTTTGATATTATGAATGTCACAGTCTAATAAAATACTGAAGAATGGCAGACAAGAGAGACAGCAGATAATTCCAATAGACCAAGTGCTAAAACACAAGGAGGGCAGAGGGTGCCTCAGCAGCTCAGCTCAGAATTTCAACTCCTCTTCAGAACCTAGCTCAGCTCACCCAGGAGATGGGTGTGTGATGGTCAAAAGAGTGTTGCAATGTAAGGAAAAGTCTAAACCGCCACACAGAGTACAGAAATTTAAGCCCAGAATGCATTCGGTCAGAAAACTTCTCAAGATTCTAGAAATAATATAAACTTAGTCAGATTTGTTATATCGTTTTAGGTTATTGATAAATTTTAAAAAGTTCTTCTGACTGTTTAATGTGATTGTGTCATTTACTCTTCCTCTTCTTCCATCTAAACCCTGCTATCTCCCTCTACCTGCTCTGTGTTCATGGATGTTCCTAAACAGAAACACAGCCTGCTTAGTCTATGTAATGTTACATGTTTTCATGGCTGACCATTTGGTATTGGATAAGCAGTTGGTGTTTGCTTCTCTGGGATAGATAACTTGCTTCACTCTGAGCATTCCCTAATAGCCTGTAGCTCTCTGTGTCAGACTGAGGCCCACTGGGCTTCTCCCATCCACCTTGACATGTCTCTTGTTGCTCTCAGCTCATGTTTAGGCCGTCATGTTGGTGAGACCTTATGGGTTGTAGCTTCTGGCATTTCTAGGAGACACAGTCATACAACACACTCTCTGATCTCACCATCTCTCTGCCACCTCTTCCTCAGTGTTCCCTGGGCTTTGAGTGTAGGCATGTTTTGTAGACGCATCATTTGTGACTGGGCCCCACATCGACGCATTTCGGTTGGTTGTGGGTCTCTGTAATGGTCTCCCTCTATTACAAGAGAGGCTTTCCTGATGAGGGGTGAGAACCCCTGTGGGTATAAGGACAAATGTTTAGAAACTAGTGAGTGATTTTGCTGGTTGACTAATGTAGTTACAGGATCTCTAAGACTTATGACTTCACTAGTCCTGAGTAGGTATAGCTAGGTTTCCTGTACCAGGCACGGTTTGCCACGTGCTGAGTGGGTCTCAAGTCTTGGAGAACTGTTGATCACCTCAAGGAGATTGCCCTCACGAACCCTTAGAGTTGTCATGCCACGCCAGTCATTGTTGTGGTTCACAAATGCCATCGCTGGGTAGGTCCATTGGTTGCTTTCTCCCTTTGGAAGCTTGCATGGGAATGTACAGTACCATAACAGCCAGTGCTCAGGGAGGACATTCACATCAGATCCGCCTCAAGGCTTCTGGACTCTGTGTCTCAAGTGCATGGTGTCTTCTGCAATAAGGACTTACCTTCCACTGGGGTGCTGGTAGAAGGACAGCCAAAGGTAATAACAGTATTCTACAATGGTTTTTTTTCTCTTTTTTTAATTAGATATTTTCTTTATTTACATGTCATATGATATCTCCTTTCCCAGTTTCCCCTCAGAAAAAAAATTTTAAAAAAATCAACAACAACAACAAAAACAAACCCCTGTTCCCTCCCCTCTCCCCCTGCTCACCACCTCACCCTCTCCTGCTTACTGGCTCTGGCATTCCCCTACACTGGGGCATAGAACCTTCACAGGGCCAAGGGCCTCTCCTCCCATTGATGACTGACTTGGCCATCCTCTGCTATACATATGCTGCTGGAGCCATGAGTCCCACCATATGTACTCTTTGGTTGGTGGTTTAGTCCCTGGGAGCTCTGAGGGTACTAGTTAGTTCATATTGTTGTTCGTCCTAAGGGGCTGCAAACCCTGCAGAAGCTCCTTGGGTTCTTTCTCTAGTTCCTTCATTAGGGGCCCTTTGCTCAGTTCAATGGATGGCTGTGAGCCTCTACTTCTGTATTAGTCGGGTACAGTCAGAGCCTCTCAGGAGACAGCTATATCAGGATGGAGTGTCCCTCCTTCAGTCTCTGCTCCATAGTTAGTCTCTGCAACTCCTTCCATGGGTATTTTGTTCCCCCTTTTAAGAAGAAATGAAGTATCCACATTTTGGTCTTCCTTCTTCTTGAGTTTCTTGTGGTTTGTGGATTGTACTTTGTGTATTCCAATTTTCTGGGCTAATATCCACTTTTCAGAGAGTTCATACCATGTTATACAATGTTTTAGGAATCTATTGGACTACCCTGACTCAAAAAGAGGGGTTCTTATGACAAGTGTTGAGGCTTCTATTAGATAGTCTTTGGTTCTTAGAAAGAGTGTTGTCAGCCAAGACAGGAAATTTTAATTTAATGTATGATGCACTGGCTTACTTGTGAGACTCATACCTCACTATAAGTATTTTTAGGTAGATGAGAATTGTGTTGTTCTTTATGACTTTTTCAGACTTCGTTACTCTTTTTCTCTCCTCCACCTTCTTTATCTCTTTCTTCCTCCTGAGTTAGAGCCCCACCCATCTTCCCATCCCCCTTCAGATCACTTGTATCCTGTTTTTTATTGCATCTGCACCCTGGAAATGGTCCCTTTTTTACATTCCTGGGTTTTGTAGTTACTCCAGGATATATTCTCACATCTGAAGAGTTGGCGTTGGGAGCCTCAGATGAGCTAGAACGTGCAGTATTTGTCTTTCTGAATTAACTCACTCAACACCACCATTTTTCTAGTTCCATCCATTTACCAGAAAATGTCCTGGTCTCATTTTACCGTGGTCTCATGGTAGCTGAATAATATTCCATAATGTATGTGCACCACATTTTCATAATCCATTTGTCTGCTGAAAGACATTTAGATTGTTTCCATTTCCTAGCTATTGTGAATAGAGAGAACATCAGTTGACATGGCTGAGCAAGTATCTGTGGAGTAGAATGCCAGATCCTTTACACAATGAGTGGTAGAGTTGGGTCATGTAGTAGGTTTGTTTTTAGCTTTTTTGAGAATTTTCCACACTGATTTCCAGAGTGGTGGGACCAGTTTACAACACCCCCCACAACAGTGAAGGAGGGTCATTTTCATCGCCTCTGTCTCCCTCGCTACAACATCCCTTCTAGTATTCATTGTCAGTTACTTTGTTGATCTGGGGGAAATGAAATCTCAAAGTTATTTTGAATTTTCATTTCCTTAATTAGTTTAGTTCTTCCTTTTCTTCTTCTTCCTCTCCTCTTCCTTCCTCCTACTTATCCTCTTCCCTCCTACTCATCCTCCTCCCTCCTCCCCCCTTCTCCTTCTTTCTCTCCTCTTTCTTCCTCCTACTCATCCTCCTCCCTCCCTTCTCCTTCTTCCTTCTCTTCTTTCTTCTTTTGAGAACTCTATATTCATGTCCCAGGTCCATTTTCTGAATGGTTCATCTGTTCTCTCTACACCCTGACATCTCTGTGTGTGTGCTGTCTCTGTCTGTCTGTCTGTCTGTCTGTCTGTCTGTCTGTCTGTCTCTCTCTCTCTCTCTCTCTCTCTCTCTCTCTCTCTCTCTCTCTCTCTCTCTCTCCCTGTCTCTCTCTCTATCTCTCTCTCTCTTTCTGTGTGTGTGTGTGTCCTCTGTATATTCTGGAAGTTAATATTTTGTCAGATATGTTGCTCTTTCATTTGGTGTACATCATCTTCACCTAGTTGATTTTTTAAAGCTGTGCAAAAGCATTTTAGTTTTATAAAGTCCAACTTGTTAATTTTTGACCTTATATCTTGGGTAAAATGTGGACGCTATTTATAATGTCTTTTTCTACACCTATGTCATATAGGCACTGCCTATGGTTTCTTCTAATAGTTCCAGTGTTACAGGCTCGACATTTGGGTCTTTGATGCATTTGCAGCTAGTTTTGTGCAAGTTGAGAGATATAAGTCTAATTTCATTCTTTGGCATGTGAACATCCAGTTTCTGTAGAACCATTTGTTGAAGATATATTCTCTTCCTTGCCTTATGTTTTAGGGATTTTGTCAAATAATAAGTGCCTGAGGTTATCTGTAATCATGTTTAGGTCTTCAATTTCATTCCTTTGATCCATGTGTCTGTTTTTGTGCCAGTAACATATTGCTTCATTACTATGGCTCTGTAATATATAGCTTGTATCTTTTGATAGGAAAATTGAGACCATTAATATTTAAAGTTATTACTGAAGTGTGTGTATTAATTGTAATCATCATATTATTGGGTTTTGGTAGTGTTGTTTTTGCTTTTAGTGATATTTTGTGTTTTAATAAATACAATTTTATATTTCTTTCCACAATATCTGTTATGTACATTCCTCTTTTAAGTCTGAAATATTGTTTCCTGTCTTATCTTTAGGTTTTTCCTGTTGTATATAAATAATTTTTAAGTTGTTTCTATTATGGAAAGTTTTTCTTTCTCCTTCAATGATGAGGGATAATGTTGCTAGATATATTAATCAAGCTTGGCCATCATGGTCTTTCGGATCTTGGAATGCATTGCTCCAGACTCTTCCTGTTTCAAAGTTTCCATTGGGAAACCCTCCGTGATTCTGATGAGTTTTCCTTTACACGTGACTCGTATTTTCTCTCTTGCACCTTTCAGTGCCCATTTCTTTTGTTCTGTATACTTAGCATTTTAACTATGATAGACCACAAGGATTTTTTTCCTGGTTTTGTCTATTTAGTGTTTTGTGTGCTTCTTCTATCTTTATATGTATGTTTTTCCTTAGTTTGGGGAAGTTTTCTTCTATGACATTGTTGAGGTTATGCTCTATGCAGTTGGCTTGAGTTTCTTCTCCCTCATCTATGTCTGTAAGCCAACGCTTTGGTCTTTTTATGGAATCCTACCTTTCCATATGTTTCTTCTTAGTGATTTGATCTTTTTTCCTAGTCATCGCTTATTCAGCCTGGATCGTTATCTTTTATCTTTATCTTCGAGTCCTGATAGTCTCTTCTGCTTGACTCATTCTACCTGTAAGGCTTTCCTTTGAGTTTTGAACTTCTATTCATACCTATGAACTTGAATTTTGGTTTGGTTTGATTTTATTGTGGTTATCTCCTGGTTATTCATTCTTGGAATAAAAAAAATGTAACTTATTTTTTATTTTACAGGAGCCCACAATTGAGAGATTTTAGACATTTTAATGAGATCAAACTTTTAAAATGTTTTAAATTTTTAAATACTGTGGGACTTCTAATTCTATGTGTGCTTTATGTTGTGATATTAGCATTAATATGAGATCATAGGGTTGAACAAGAAAGGAATGTTTACCATAGAATGTCGATGTATTTGTGTGCCAAGTTAACAAGGAGCCACATGTCATGGTTGTTTTTTGTAAACTTGACACAAATTAGCATTATCTTGGAAGAGGAACTTCAGTTCTTCAAATGACTCCATCCAGACCATCTTCAACAAGTCTAAGGAATTTTCTTGATTAATGATCAGCGTGGTAGGGTCTAGGCTTTCTAGGGAATGCAGCTCCTGGGAAGGTAGTCCTGGGTTGAGTTAAAAAGTGAGCAATCCATAGGGGCAAGCTGGTGAACGGCATTCCGCCATAGCTTCTGCTTCCAGTCCTGCCTCCAGGTTCCTGCCTTGAATTTCTGCCCTGGATTCCCTCGGTAATGGAGTGTTCCTGAGAAGTTAAGATGAAACAAACCCTTTTCTCCCCATATTTTATCACAGTAACAGACAACAGACAACCCCTTCATGCTGTACCCTATTGCCCCCTGTTGCTAAGTCTTGTTTCCCTTCATAACAAATGCTCCTTTCCGATTCTACATCACTAAATCTCTCTATGTGATGACAAGTGTTCAGTCTGTCTCGAAAGAACATAGAAAGGTAGGAGATATTGATCAGACTTGTGCTCAAAGTTGAAGCTGTGGAATAGTTTCCAGCTAATCGTGAGACAGAATCAAACTGTTTGCATAATGGTGACTAAGATATAAAACATCCCTGGAGGGGAGTAGTTCATTGAACTTAGAGATCCAACTCTGGGAAGAAACATGTATAGAGTGGCACTTAGAATGGAAGTTTCCGAAGTGTTAAGGAACCCGGAGACTAATATAGAGTTTCAAGGGAGTGATTTGACTATCAACACAGGGCTAGTAACTGGAGACTGCAATAAAGTGCTTAGTTGACAACTCAGTGACGTGGCATTTATTTATGAACTGTATAATGTGGTAAAGGCAGACAAGAACAATGGAATACACAGTGGAATAAGGAATATAAAGAAAGTACCAACAATCACACGAGAAGCCTGGGACAGGTTTCTATCCAGCAGTAAAGTGTAGAGGACATCCGTACACTAGGTGACTTATGCCGTTAGCCTCTATGTAAGACAACCAAGGTCCAGTTGTAGTCCTTTAAGGCCCTGCACTTCTTCCAGAGCACTTGTATGGGTCTCCAAAAGTCTGAAGGGTAAAAAGATGCAGTGGTTCAGATTTTCAGTGTTTGAACACTTGCTAGTCATTTCAAGAGAAATGGGGGCAGAGGGAGAAGCTCTGTGTTGTCATGGTGACAGTTCAACATTGTAGCCATGAATGCTTTTGTTAACCAGATAGCTAAACTGACTTAGAATGTGCACCATTTACCCTGTAATTGTAGTACTGCTCCTTGAATAAAAATGTAACACTACAGTTTTTATTGCATTAGAAGGGGCTCCATAGACATGAGTCCAATCAGAGGCTTCATGACCATGAACATCACATTCCAAGGCACAAAGAAGACACGTCTACGTTTTGAGAGGAAAAAAAGGATTAAAATATTATATTTGAAAGTCTTTCAAAATATAAAATAAGCTTAGGACATTCAGTAATTAACTTCTTTCAGGTTCTGTTCATATGAATCAAAATTGTTGGACAAGTGAATTGATTTTAATAAAAGTATCTATTGTTGCTTAATGAGCCTTCTCAAGAAGCTGAGGCTTGCCCCGTTAGGTAGTGATTAGCACTCTGCTTGTGAATTAGATTATAGTGGGTCACTTTAATGCTTCAGAACAATAATAGTGCCTATAGAAAACTTTCCCTCCTATTCTATAAATTATCTCTGGCCTTATTCTGAATATGACTTAGGCTGCTGGTCTTTTATTTTGCAATAGGTTTAAGGTCAATATTCATTACATTGTATGTCTAATAAATTATAATGGAATAGGTCTAAGAAGACAGAGTGCTTCAAGATTTACAGTCCTGAAGTTTTAGTAGAGAATTTCATATATATGTTATATATTCAGTTACAGAATCTAAAATAGTGAGTTTTAAATTAACTATAGTTTTAATTTGTAGCCATTTTTATCAGACTTAAGATATCTATAGAAATAATATAAAATTATTCTATAAAAATAATTTTTCAATTAGGGTAAAAATTTGATTTAGTCATTATTATATAATATAGAATAAATTGTTACAATATTTATGTTACTGTTTTAATACATTTATAGATATTGGCTATGTATTACAAAATATCCTTTGATAATATACTTAATTAGATATTTTATACCATGGAACAGTTATAATTTGGCTTATAAATTCAGCATTCTTATTCCATTTCTGATTTAGATAGCTATTGAAAGAAGTGGGAGGAACTCTCCAAAAATATACCTTAAGATACCAAAGCAACCAAGTAAGCTTTGAAGTTTAGTAGGTTATGTATAGCATTTAAGTAAAATGTTATGTAAAGCATTATGAATCTTTCCACGGTTTCTTAATACAACACATTGTTTAATGCTGTTAGAGATTTTAGGACGGGGAGAAGCTCTGGCAGCAACAGGGGAAAATGATGGATTTGCTTAAGTTTGGGAGAAGTTTGTTGAGACTCCTGCTTCTCCACCACGGTGTTTAATGATGTGTTTATGGGGGGAAGACAGCAAAACCTCTATGCACTGAACATTTGTGCATTTCAATGATCAATTTTTAGACTTTTTCTTTGACAACTGTCGTTCTGGTTTTTCAAGGTAGCTCTCTTTGCATCATTTGAGTGTGAGGCAGTGCTGACACAGACATAAGCATAATAATCCTGCACAAGGACAATGACATTTCTCTCCTGATCCTGGTGGGTGGGGAGGGTATATATATCGGTTCCAAACTACCTCAGAAGTGACTAACCTAAATGATTTTGTGTATGTGTGTGCAGCCACAATTCCTTCAGGAGACACCTACCAAGGCAAATGAACGTCTCCAGTGTCGACTTTAGCATGGGCACTGAACCTGTCTTACAAAGAGGAGAAACAAGAACCAGTATCGGGAGGATAAAACCAGAACTCTATAAGCAGAAATCAGTTGACTCCGAGGGCAACAGAAAAGATGACGTCAAAACCTGTGGGAAACTTAACTTTGCGCTCCAGTACGATTACGAAAATGAACTCCTAGTTGTTAAAATTATCAAAGCTTTAGATCTCCCAGCTAAAGATCTCACGGGAACTTCAGATCCTTATGTGAAGATCTATCTTCTTCCGGACAGGAAGAAGAAATTTCAGACCCGCGTCCACCGGAAGACTTTAAACCCTCTGTTTGATGAGCTATTTCAGTTTCCGGTGGTTTATGATCAGCTAAGCAACCGCAAACTACACTTTAGTATATATGATTTTGACAGATTTTCCAGGCACGACATGATTGGGGAAGTGATTCTTGATAATTTATTTGAAGTCTCTGATCTCTCCCGGGAAGCCACAGTATGGAAAGATATCCACTGTGCTACCACAGTAAGTAATAAACCTTCCAACTCCTCTTTTGACCGCTGGTGATATTTAAGACCAATCACTGCCCACATTATTAGAATAAATTCTATAGAGCCGTAGAACTTAACCTCCAAGTTTCTACAAAGGTAGTATTTGATTTCATAGCAATATAACTTGGGCACCTAATGCCATCAGTAACATTGGCGGGTGCAGGGACAGCAAAGTAACTTTTACATGCTACTCCACATGGAGAGGCTCCTTTTCTACAAAATACTTACTTGTAACCTGTTCCCAGTGCCAGTTTCTCCATGAGCGATGCTGAATTTCATTATTCAAAGTGATTTTATTTCACAGGTCAAACCTGAACTGTACGCTGATACATCGTGGTTTGATCTGAAAGAGCCCCTGACTTTAGAAGCCTCCATGGAATGTACATGGTTACAGTATATGGGTGCTAAAGGATCGAAAGATAGTTCTCCATGTTAGAATTATTTTTATAATATGTATTTTTTTCAATTACAAAATGATATAGTATTGAAACTTTGGAAAGCAGTAAAAACAGAATAGAAATAAAGTAGTCAAACAATGCTGCCAATTATGTAAATGTTTTGATTTCTTGTTTCTGCTCTGAATGCATTAAAATAATTATGATTACACTGAATTTTTATTTTGACATTGATTTTGTTCCATGATAATTTATCTCAATGCATGACCTTTATTGTTTTGAATTTTCAAATTATTAGTGTGTTTGTGAGTGTGTCTGAATGTGTGTGTGTGTGTCTGTGTGTCTGTGTGTGTGTGCCCACACATGCATGCAGAGTATGTACATGTACCACAACAGGCACGTACAGAGGTCAGAGGACAATTCTGTGGAGTCTGATTTTTTTTCTACCCCTACATGGGGTCCATGGATCTAATTCATATTCCCAGGCTCATACTGTAAGTGGCTTTACCGCATGTTGGCCAAAATGCACAGTATTGAAATATGTTATCCGTTTACTTAACTGTTTTCTTAGGTGAAGCATAACTTTTCTTTTAAAAGAAAAAGTGAGTTCTCTCAGTTCACTTGTATAAGGCTGTCTGCCTGCCACAGAATTACGGAAGAGGACTTGCTCTTGGGTTCGATTACTAACTTGTTTTGATTTGTTAATTTTAAAGTGGGACCATTTTTCTTTCTTGCCATCGAGTTGTATTGATACACTTTATCAGTTTGTCTTAACATTTTACTAAAATTGATGTTGAATAGAGACAACAGTTTATTTTTTAAAAGAAAAAAAAATTTATAAATCAAAAATAACTCCTTCCGTGGCTTTCTTTCTATTGGTATTTTCCTGAGGCAGTGTTTGAAGTAATTGTTATTGTTACAGATTGTGTGGGAAGTGCAATGTTGCAACATTGTCACATTTTCAGTCATTGGGGTTCATTGTTTCAAAATATTCTTTAAGAAACAAAGGGAAGGGCTGGGAAGACCGTTCAGTGGTTAAGAGTGCTGACTGCTCTTCCAGAGGTTCCGAGTTCAATTCCCTGCAACCACATGGTGGCTCACAACCATCTGTAATGGGGGATCCCTCTTAGGTGTGTCTGAAGACAGCAACAGTGTACTCACATATGTAAAATAGATAAATCTTTAATAAATAAAAAAAGAAACAAAGGGAAATTGGGAGTGGGATTCTGACTCACAGGCTGGTACATCACAGTCTTTGACTTCAACATTTTAAAAAGTTTGCTCATACTATGCTCACACAGGCACTCTTAACAGTAGCCACAAGTTTGAAAGCTCTGATGGTTAGAATTCTGCAAATGTAGATGGTGATTGTTGAGTTGTACTTGCAAAGTTATTCCTTTGACTCTGAAGTCTTCTATCATGGGTTGCTATTTGGTCAGCAAATGTTTGCAGAGTACCAATGTTTGGTTAACTCGACCCATTTCTAGAATACTGTTGGAAGCATGTTCTGTTTATATGTTCAGGTTCAGTTCAGTTCATTAAGAAACCCACAAGTGAAATGTAAGCTTAGTACCTTTTCCAAGAGCCTCATAGTGGACTTTTTTGCTATGATTAATTACAAGTTTTTGTATATGAATAGGTACTTTAAAAAGTAGGCAATGCTTACAGGATCCTGAATTTTTGACACAAACAATACAGTTATTTAACAAATTCTCAAAACTATTAGTTTATATATTTAATGTATTGTTTCTATATATTATATCTTGTTATATTATTCTAATAAACTCACTGTGAAACCCAGGCTGGCTTTGCAGTCATGATCTCCTGCCTTTGCCTTCCAAGTTCTGGCAGTACATGTATGTTCCACCATAGCTGTTCATGAAACAATTTTACGCTTTTTATTTATATTGCTTTTTTAATAAAAAGCAAATATTAATTCAGATCAAAATCTGCTTCAAAAAATATTCTATTCCTAGCCATACATCTATGAATTCAAATTGCAATTGTAGGGTTTTCTAGAAAGAAGGAAATTAAAAGGAAAGAAATAGGAATCCAACAGAGTCCCATCACCCATGTTCTATAGAAGCTTGGAAAGGTGAGAAAACATGCAAATTAGATATGAAGGAGTCAATAAGATGAGCAAATGCTTAAGTAAAGGGCCCATGATCACTGTGTTAGGAGACACATCCATCAGAGTGTCTCTAGAGCATTCTTCCTCATATATCTAAAGACCTTTCTAAAATCTTTCCTAAAAAAACTAAGATAGTCCATTCCAGGAAATAATTTTTCTTCTCTGAAGCCTGAGATACAAATAACTTTATTCTTATTACATTAATAGTCACCAGAAACTTCCTCTGTCCAAGTTCATATTTAATTTTAAAGTAGAGCTAAATAATAGTAAAACACCAGTTTGGGTCAAGGAAGAAACCTAAAATAAGAGATAAATAAAGGAATAAAGCAATCTTCTACCCACACCCAGTTGAAGTGTATATTTTATTTAAAATCACCCCGGGATGGCAACAGAATTCTGAAGAGTTCTTTGAGACTTGAAGAGAAAATGGCACTAGGAAAGGAAAATAAACCAAGATTGATGAGTGTCTTCAGAGAGAATGACATGGATTAATATAAGGAATTGTCACTTTTTTCTCTTAGAGTTTGTTATTAAATAGCAAAGAAAACATCAGGAGTATATATTTGTTATGTATAAAAAATGTTTTCATTTTACAGATGATCATATCGACTACCTATCATACATAAAGCAATCTGGTCGTCGCTTCTTAACTAAAACAGAAAAGTTGCTGACACTGAAGAGCACAGTATGCCTTAGGTGACCATTTTTGTGACAGAAGAAAGTAACTCCACATTTATATAGAGTTATATAGAATTTGATGAAGATTACTACTTACTGTCAAAGTGTTATGAACTATATGGATGATTATAAAAAATAATCTGTGATTTCTTTGTTTACTTTGTTTGTTTGTTTTATTAGATGTTTTCTTTATTTACATGGCAAATTTTATCTCCTCTGTAAACCACCTTTTCCCACCCCACCCCCGGCTCACTAACCCACCCGCTCCCACTGACTTCTCCTAGCATTCTTCTACACTGGGGCATCAAGCCTTCATGAGACTGAGGGCCTCTCCTCTCATTGATGTCCCAAAGGCCATCCTCTGCTACATAGGCAGCTGGAGCCATGGGTCCCTCCATGTGTACTCTTTGGTTGGTAGTTTAGATCCTGGGAGGTCTGGGGGTACTGGTTGGTTCATATTGTTGTTCCTTCCTCCTATGGGGCTGCAAACCCCTTCAGCTCCTTGGGTCCTTTCACTAGCTCCTCCATTGGGAACTTTGTGCTCAGTCCAATGGATGACTGTGAGCACACACTTCTTTATTAGTCAGGCACTGGCAGAGCCTCTCAGGAGATAGCTATATCAGGCTCCTGTCAGTAAGCACTTGTTGGCATCCACAATAGTGTCTGGATTGGGTAACTGTATATGGGATGGATCCCTAGGTAGGACAGTCACTGGATGGCCTTTTCTTCAGTTTCTGCCCCAAACTTTGTCTCTGTATTTCCTATCATGGGTATTTTGATTCCCCTTCTAAAAAGGACTGAAGTATCCACACTGTGGTCTTCCTTCTTCTTGAGCTTCATGTGGTCTGTGAATTGTCTTGGTTATACTGAACTTCTGGGCTAATATTCACTTATCGATGAGTGCATGCCATGTGTGTTCTTTTGTGATTGGGTTACCTCACTCAGGATGATATTTCGTAGTTCCATCCATTTACCTAAGAATTTCATGAATTCATAACTTTTTTTTTTTTTTTTTTTTTTTTTTTTTTTTTTTTTTTTTTGGTTTTTCGAGACAGGGTTTCTCTCTATAGCCCTGGCTGTCCTGGAACTCACTTTGTAAACCAGGCTGGCCTCGAACTCGCAAATCCACCTGCCTCTGCCTCCCAAGTGCTGGGATTAAAGGTGTGCGCCACCACCGCCCGGCGTATTCATAACTTTTAACAGCTGGGTAGTACTCTATTGTGCAAATGTATCACATTTTCTGTATCCATTCCTCTACTGAAAGACATCTGGGTTCTTTCCAGCTTCTGGTTATTATAAATAAGGCAGCTATGAACACACATAGTGGAGCATGTGTCCTTATTACATGTTGGAGCATCTTCTAGGTATATGCCTAGGAGTGGTATTGCTGGGTCCTCTGGTAGCACTACGTCCAATTTCCTGAGGAACTGCCAAACTGATTTCCAGAGTGGTTTACCAGCTTGCAATCCCACCAGCAATGAAGGAGTGTTCCTCTTTCTCCACAACCTTTCCAGCATCTGCTGTCACCTGAGATTTTGATATTAGCAATTCTGACTGGTGTGAGGTGGAATATCAGGGTTGGTTTGATTTGCATTTCCCTCATGACTAAGGATGTTCAACATTTCTTTAGGTGCTTCTCAGCCATTTGGTATTCCTCAGTTGAGAATTCTTTCTTTACCTCTGTACCCCATTTTTAATAGGGTTATTTGATTCTCTGGAATCTAACTTCTTGAGTTCTTTGTATATATTGGATATTAGCCCTCTATCGGATATAGGGTTGGCAAAGATCTTTTCCCACTCTGTTGGTTGCCCTTTTGCACTATTGACAATGTCCTTTGCCTTACAGAAGCTTTGTAATTTTATGAGGTCCAATTTGTTGATTCTTGATCTTACAGCACAAGCCATTGGTGTTCTGTTCAGGAAAATTTCCTCTGTGTCCATGTGCTCAAGGCTCATCCCCACTTTCCTTTCTATTAGCTTCAGTGTATCTGGTTTTATGTGGAGGTTCTTGATCCATTTGGACTTGAGCTTTGTACAAGGAGATAAGTATGGATCAATTTGCATTCTTCTACATACTAACCCCCAGTTGAACCAGCACCATTTGTTTAAAATGCTGTCTTTTTTTCCACGGGATGGTTTTAGCTCCTTTGTCAAAGATCAAGTGACCATAGGTGTATCGGTTCATTTCTGGGTCTTCAATTCTATACCACTGATTTACTTGCCTTTCACTGTACCAGTATCAAGCAGTTTTTAAGATGATTGCTTTGTAGTACAGCTAGAAGTCAGGGATGGTGATTCCCTGGAGGTTCTTTTATTGTAGAGAATAGTTTTGGCTGTCCAGGGTTTTTTGTTATTCCAGATGAATTTGCAAATTGCCCTTTCTAACTCTATGAAGAGTTGAGTTGGAATTTTGATAGGGAATGCATTGAATCTGTACATTGCTCTCGGCAAGATATTTTTATTACACTAATCCTACCAATCCATGAGTGTGGGAGTTCTCTCCATCTTCTGAGATCTTCTTTGTTTTCTTTCTTCAGAGACTTGAAGTTCTTGTCATACAGATCTTTCACTTGCTTAGAGTCACACCAAAATATTTTATAGTATTTGTGACTATTGTGAAAGGTGTTGTTTCCCTAATTTCTTTCTCAGCCTGTTTATCCTTTGAGTGGAGGAAGGCCACTGATTTGTTTGAGTTAATTTTATATCCAGCCACTTTGCTGAAGTTGTTTATTAGGTTTAAGAGTTCTCTGCTGGAATTTTCTGGATCACTTAAATATACAATCATATCATCTGCAAATAGTGATATTTTGACTTCTTCCTTTCCAATTTGTATCCCTTTGACCTTTTGTTGTCTAATTGTTCTGGCTAGGACTTCAAGTACTATATTGAACAGGTAGGGAGAGAGTGGACAGCCTTGTCTAGTCCCTGATTTTAGTGGGATTGCTTCCAGTTTCTCTCAATTAAGTTTGATGTTGGCTACTGGTTTGCTTTATACTGCTTTTACTATGTTTAGGTATGGGCCTTGAATTCCTGATCTTTCCAAGACTTTTATCATGAAGGGGCATTGGATTTTGTCAAATGCTTTCTCAGCATCTAATAGAATGATCATGTGGGGTTTCTTTTAGTTTGTTTATATAGTATATTACATTGATGGATTTCCATATATTCAACCATCCCTGCATCCCTGGGATGAAGCCTATTGATCATGATGGATTACTGTTTTGATGTGTTCTTGGATTCGGTTTACCAGAATTTTATTGAGTATTTTTGCATCAGTATTCATGAGGGAAATTGGTCTGAATTTCTCTTTCTTTGTTGGGTCTTTGTGTGGTTTAGGTATCAGAGTAATTGTGGCTTCATAGAACGAATTGGGTAGTGTTCCTTCTGTTTCTATTTTGTGGAATAGTTTGAAGATTATTGGTATTAGGTCTTCTTTGAAGGTCTTAAAGAATTCTGCACTAAACCCATCTGGCTCTGGGTTTTTTTCTT